>NC_087347.1:45548620-45858017 GCF_030014295.1 Loxodonta africana
GGGTAGCATGAGTAACAAAGCTTTTGTTTGTTGCTGTTGCTTGATTTTGCTTGTTGTTTTTTAATGGGTTAGGGCAAGCTGAGCATATTTGTAAGAGGAAGTTCATGAACCATGGGACAGATACAGAGAAACGAGATAATTGATGGACCAAGGTCTCAGAGGAGATAGGAGCGGACAGGACCATAGGACAGGTAAAGGATCAGTCTTGGAAGGAAGAAGGAATTCTTCAATGAGGCAGGAGGTAAGGAAGGAAAAAAAAAAAAAAGGTGGCAATGCAGAATAATTGGAAGGGGAGGGAAGCAAAGAACGCAAGCTACAGCTGTGATAGGTCATTGACATTGGGAATGCCTCCCATTCAAATGAGAGCCGACCCACTTCCAGAGAACAGCCTATCTTTATAGACATCACCAGTAAAATCCCAATAAGCCCAAGAGATATGCCCATATATGCCCATATGGTAAAAGAGCAGGCTGTTAATTTCTGGTTGCTTCTAGTGGACATTCCTTGTTGCCTGCTTGGATGAACTCCCTAGTTTGATGTGGTACTTTGTTTAGCTCCCACACTGTTTCAATGGGGCTGTTTGGGTCGTATCTGGTTTGACTCCCACCTTCTATAACCAAGCCCTTATTTGGCAAGAAAAGAAGGCCCCAGAAGATAGGCCATCTGGCAAGATTCCTGGAGATCAAGAAATAGTAGAAAGCACCAAAGGCTACTTGAGAAAACACTATTAAATAATTGAGAGGGGAGGGAAGCAAAGAGTGAAAGGTGTAAGTACTAAATGCATTCTGGATAGCACTAGAACTTTTCCAAAATCCCTCTGTTCTGAACTGTCCACACCATGCACAGGCCTGTTAACATCACACTTATAAACCTGGGGCTGGTTTATGTGGAATATGGCAAATTGTCAAACCGTTCCTGGTCTATATGGAATATGGCATTACATGCAGGACATTGTGGGGCTCATCTCAAAGCTGTCTTCCTTCCAGTCATGATAATACAGCAGAAAAACACACATTTCTAATGAAAACTCTTCAATGAAAGTGAAATAAAATAAATAATAAAGGACTTAATATTAAAAACATAACAATTAAGCACAACATTTCTAAGCTTCTTTGTACTCCAAAAGAGAATAATTTTAGGAAAGTATTCAATGACACTTACCTAAAATATCCAGTGGCAGACAGACTAATGCTTTGGGTAAATGCTTCATTAACCTGCAAAAGAGGAATGTTTTCAAAAGGCAAATATAAAATTGGACAAATGAAGAGAAGCATGGGAAATAACCATTTTGTGGCTGTCATACTTTTTCTTATTATTGGGAACATTATCTTGCTGAATGAACAAGTATAGTGCCCAAGTGGGCTGTGACACAGGCTCAAGATGTAGAATTGGCTTTGTCTGCCTTCCGCTGAGGAGACAGTCACTGTTTCGGTGGATCTGTCTACAGAATAAATGAAAAAGTGACAAAGGTAAAAACCTGTGGTAGAAGTTTAAATGCAGGTTCACAAACAAAATCTGACAAAAAGTCTCCATCTTCCTGTCTGTCCCCATACATGGAGAAATGGGCCTAGATTGGAGCGACAGCTATGGTAGTGCGGTGGTTAAGAGCTCAACTGCTAACAAAAGGTTGGCCGGTTGAATCCACCAGCTGCTCCTTGGAAACCATATGGGGCTGTTCTACTCTGTCGTACAGGATCACTATGAGTCAGAATCGACTCGGCAGCACACAACAACAACATATATATATATATATATATACTTCACAGGAACCAAGTGAAAAGGAGATGAGTTTGGTAGACCACTCATGTTGCTGCCAGTGAGTCCCATTCATCACTGCTTCCTGAGGTTTTGCATAACCTCTGTTCCCTCAAACTTTTATCGGGGTCATGTTCTATTATCAAAACTTTTATTCCTGAAGGAAGAACAAGGATTACCACCCAGAAAATACCTATCCAGTTTTCCCCCATGAATGTTCTAAACGTGTGCATGGAAAACAGCAAGTGTTTGTAGCCTTTACCGAAGAAACTTTTCAAAACATGTTCTAAGATAGCAGCTTCTTATGCAAGAACTCCCTTTCAATTTATTGTTTCTTTTTCCTTTAAATTTCTAAAAGTGCACTAAATGGTGTAGGTTCTACCTTCTTTGGCTAATAACCAGGCACACACTAAGTTGTATTTAAATATGAACAGCAGTTAACACCGCTGAGATACGGCTCCAGGTGGGACTAAATGTCCAGCTGAACTGGAAATTTCTGTTCAGTAAGATCTGGTTGTTAGATGTATTGATGATATATATCTGCCTCTGTGCTTTTGGGACCCAAAGTGTGGTCCTGTGGCAGAGGCATTGCATAAGAGCTTGATAGAAATGCAGACTCCCCAGCTACTTCCAACACCTACTAAATCAGAATCTGCATTTTAACAAGATGCCCAGGTGATCCGTCTCTTCATGAAAGGTTGAGAAGCACTGCCCTGTGCTGTTCAGCAGAGAAGAGGAAGCTGTGTGGGATGCAGATAGTGGGACAGGTGTCTCTACCAAGTAGCTCCAGTGAGAGCTATGCAGCCTTCAAAGATATTTGGTACTCACCCAGTCCTTCCAGGAACCATGAGGACTCTTGCTGATGATGGGTTCCAGGCGTCTCCTCAGGGTCTGACAGGCATTCTGCAGGTGGATAAGGACAGGAGCGTCAGCTAATTCAAGTGCAACTGTGTTTATCACCCTATACTAACCATTCCTCTCCCCTCCTCTCAGGTATCTTCTATTTGGTTTGTCTCCATATCTAGGCAAGGTATTCCCTGGTATTCCCTGCAGCCATGAGCCAAGGTGGGACTTTGGGAGCTGCCTCGGGAGATCAGGGGAGTGGAAGCCAGACAGAATACAAGTCCCACTTTCCCAGTTCAACCAAAAAAGCTCTGTTTTTTACTTGCTTTACGTGTTAAGGTTCCATTTAACATCTGTTGCATACTTAGCAAGACTATGAAAACCACCGTGGAGAGCAGCGAGCATAAGAGCTGTTCTCAGATCAGGCACTGGGAAGGACATGTAGTGTGGAAGGAGATGTGGGTTTTGGATCAGATATCCCTGGGATCAAATAGCCCTGCTTCTTCTCAGCACGTGAGTGACTGGCACTCTCCACACCTTGGTGATCTCATCCGTAACATGGAGACATCAATTCTAGGACAAATCTAGGATTTGCCCAGGACAATCCCCATTTAAACTTGCTGTCTTTGTGTTAACATCTGTGGCTTCTTCTACTCACAGAAGTACTCTGGTTTGGATGATATAGCCACTCTAATATCTACCTTGGAGGTTGTTTTAAATATTAAATAAAATTAGGTAATTACAGCGCTTGTTATCAGTATCTCAGTTATTCTAGGTGCACCCGTCAAGAGCTGTTGAAGAAATGCCTGTAACATGAATGGTTACAAAGGTATCAGGTATTGAGTATTTACTCTTGGCATTGGTATTGAAGCTTAGCTGACTGAAGGAGGGAGATCTTCCCCACTCCCCTTTCAAAGTACGAAACTGCACTTGCCCTCTTTCAGTCTCCAGAGCCTTGGGTTCAAGAAGACTTCGCTCTATTCAGTTGAGAGACCTCTTTGGGGCCATCTCTGTTCTGAGTTGTTATAACTTCGTTCTGCTTTGGGGTAGAGAGTGAAATGGCAAGGGTGTAGGAGTGGTGCCAATTTATATCTGAAGGCTTCAAAGAGACAGCTTCCTTGTTTGTTAATACAGAGCTCAAGACACAATAATCTCCATCTGAGGATTCTCCCTGTGTGGCCTTCCTTCTGTGGGTTTCCACGGCCAGGCTGCGAATGGTTGGGCCATATTACGTTCGGTACTGCAAATAATGCTTCAGGAAAGAGGCAGTAGAGGCAGTGTTTCCTGCCTTTGTGAAGTTACAGTCTTGGGAATGTGTTCTTAAAATTATTTTTTTTTTGGCAAAAATAGAATGTATGCTGCCAAGCAATACCCCAGGGCCCATTATTTCAGGTGGAACAGAGAAACACCGTGAAATGGCGTTTTACGCTCTTTTGCCCAACGTTCATGTGAAAAAGCATCAGGAGGAACTTCCTAGACTAGAGCAGAGGGGCTCCTCTGGAAAAGGGGTCTGAGGTTTCAAAGAAGTTTGGGGGGTCAGTAAAGCCATCACCTGCACAGCTTTTCCATTGACATCTGCGCCCGTGGATGCAGCAGTGGCGACCGTGTTGGGCACTGTCACAGTGTTCATCTCGCCAAGGTGTATGTAAGACATGGGTATCTTTAATTCTCGGCTGGCCACCTGCACATAAAAGAAGCAGACAGAATGTGTCGGTCTAGAGTGAAACTGGAACGATAATTGAAACCTATTTTTTTTATTAGTAAAGACATTTTCCCCCTTTTACAAAGCTGTAAGGAGATTTATAATCTGTGGTTTATGTAGACACATGCAAGTAAACCTAAACTTTTGAAGAGTTTTCAAATTCTTTAAAATAGAAGTTTTCTCCATCCCCCCAAACTGCTGTATACTTTAGGGTTTGGGAAGAATTCCATAATACCTCATGGCATGGGTTTAAAAATAGGCTCTGTTGGGGGAGGGGGATCTTACAAAGCCATGTGTTAGCAAAGAAAGAGAAAGGACAGGTTCTCCATCTTTTCATCACCCACAGAGGCCTGCTGGGGCTGAGTACTTTGCTGGACATGAACATCGGTCTACATTCCAGAGGAAGGACTCTCGCCCTGTGTGGGTCTCCTTTTTTGTAGGGGGAGCTTGAGAATGTGGACTTGTTGATGGGGGAATGAACAGGTTGTGTGGAACCAGGAAGTCTGAATTTGGGCTGCTAACTATGTTCAGGAGTTGCCAGGGAGAGGAAGGGAGCTGCCGGTGCCTTGGGAAACTGAGTTTTGGTATGGTCCCTATCACTAGAGAAGGGAGCTGAACCCCCCTTCCTGTGTTCCAGTTGGCCCATTTCCAGGTAATCCAGGGTGACTTTTGGGAACACTTATGGGCAATTCTGGTCATTGCATCACAAAACCTGAAGATTAACCGAACGACACAGAGTCTGGGATTTCTCTATAAATTCTAATCTTGGCCAATGGCAAAACTGAAACAATCTATCTCACCTGTAACATTTTGGTGTTAATGCCCTGTCCCAGTTCAACGCCACCGTGAGCAACCAGCACAGAACCATCTGTGTAGATGTGAACCAGAGCAGCAGCCTGAAAATAGAATTAGAAATCTGTTTTTCTTGCCATCTGTACATGCATCTTTAACAGTGAGGCAGTCACAAAAAATACCAAAAGGCACTGAAATAAAGCCACAGTTTCATTTTAGCAGGTATGGGAACAATGGCTTCATCACAAGGTGGAATAAACCCTTATGCCATTTGAGAATAATAAAGGTAGCATTTCATGAAAACTGGGTTCTAAGCCTAAATGTATATCTTATCGTTAGAATTAAGTCATAGTTCTTTCACTGGTTTCAGAAGCATTAATTAGCTATATACTGAATGCCCGCTGGGCGTTGTCCTATTTTTTGCACCTCTCCTAGCTAGAGCTCCTCACCTTGCTTCTCCTATTCTGCAAAGTAACAAACATTGACCCACATTGGTAACAACCAGTACTGAATTTAGAACTCGTTGTTCTTTACTCCTTGGAAACTCTATGGGGCAGTTCTACTCTGTCCTATAGGGTCGCTATGAGTAGGAATCGATCTGACGGCAACGGCTTTTAACAGCTATTCTTTGCTGAATTACAGACTCTCTTTTCTCTTAGTTGTCATTTGGGGATTGGTAAAGTCTAGTGAGTTCATTCTCCTTATTCAAATACTCTAAGCATATTACTCTCATTCCCCTCTAGGAAGTAAAAAGTAAGTGGAGAAATACCCAGAATAGGTAAATGTATAGAGATTAGAGTTTAGTAGTGGTTACCAGGAGCATTGAGATTTTCTTTATGGGAACAGAAAATATGACAACAGGA
The DNA here is from genome assembly GCF_030014295.1 of Loxodonta africana. Lineage (NCBI taxonomy): Eukaryota > Metazoa > Chordata > Mammalia > Proboscidea > Elephantidae > Loxodonta > Loxodonta africana. The sequence continues at coordinate 45,554,576 of NC_087347.1, forward strand.
ATTGATGATGATTGCACAACATGATTGATGTAATTGGTTTTATTAAATTGTACATGTGAAAAATGTTGAATTAGCAAATGTCACGTTTTCCATATTTTTACAACAATTAAAAAAATACAATAATACAACAATAAAACGAAGTAGAAAGACAAGTCATCCTCAGGTGCTATCAAGTCAGTTCCGACTCATAGTGACCCTACGTATAACAGAACAAAACACTGCCTGGGCCTCCACCATCCTCACAATCGTTGCTGTGTTTGAGTCCATTGTTGCAGCCACTGTGTCAATTCATTTCATTGGGTGTCTTCCTCTCTTTCGCTGACCCTTTATTTTACCAAGCATGATGTCCTTCTCCAGGGACTTGTCTCTCCTGATAACCTGTCCAAAGTACATGAGATGAAATCTCACCATCCTTACTTCTAAGCAGCATTTTGGCTCTACTTCTTCCAAGTGAACAGATTTGTTCATTTTTCTGGCAGTCCACAGTATATTCAATATTCTTCACCAACACCATAATTCAAAGGTGTTCAAATCTTCATAATTAGACATATGCATAAATGGACATATGCAAGCAAATCTAAACTTTTCAAGAGTTTTCAAATTCTTTAAAATAAAATTTTCTCCATCCCCCAAAACTGTTGTACACTTTAGGGTTTGGGAAAAATTCCACAAAATAATAACCATTTTGGCTGTGGTTAAACATTTGAAAGGAGTCTCACTTTACAAAGTAAGGATTATGTTTCTTCTTCAGTCTTCCTCATTTATTGTTCAGTTTTCAAATGCCTATGAGACAGTTGAAAATACCATGGCTTGGGGCAGGCTCACCTTAGTCCTAAAAGTGAAGTCTTTGTTTTTTAATACTTTAAAGAGGTCTTTTTCAGCAGATATGCCCAATGCAATATGTCGTTTGATTTCTTGACTGCTGCTTCCATGTTGTCTGTGGATCCAAGTAAAATGAAACCCTTCTTCCTTCAGTACCATCAGTAATGGGTTGGAATTTCTTTTTGGAGTAATGAAAATGTTCTAAAATTAGTTTGTAATGATGGCTGCAAACTCTATGAATATATTTCAAACCGTAAATAGGTGCATTTTGTGGTATGTGAACTATGTCTCGATAAAGCCGTTAAGGAGTCCCCTGGGTGGTACAAACGGTTATGGCTTGGCTGCTAACCAAAAGGTTGGAAGTCTGATTTCACTCAGGGTTGTCTCAGAAGGAAGGCCTGGCAATCTACTTCTGAAAAATCAGCCATTGAAATCCCTATGGAGCACGGCTCTACTCTAACACACATAGGGTCACCTTAAGTCAGAACCGACTTGAAGGCAAGTGGTATGTAGTAGGTGAGGAAGAAAGATGGTAAGTGGGAGATGAGAGGAACATTCTTCTATGAAGATATTAAAATATCACACACTAAACCCTGTATGTGTGTATGAATGTTTACTTATGATTGTATGAGCATGGAGAAAGAAATGGAAGGATGTAAACCAGACTATGAACATTGATTACCTGGTGGCAGGAGAGAAGGCAATATTCCCCTCCCTCCCCTGAAAAAGGAAAAATCTGTTAAAATATGACCACAACTGAACGTGAGCTGTATAAAATTAATAGACATGTGTATATGGGCATACAGAAGTATATAAAAGAAGGATAACAAAATAATAATGGCAATTATCTCTGGATGGTGGGCTATAGGTGATTTTAATTTTTTTCCTTTGGATTTTTTGTAGTGTTTTATTTTTTTTTTTCAATAACAAGAAACATGTCTTATTTATATGTTGTTGCTATTAGGTGCTGTAGAGTCATTTTTGACTCAGAGTGATCCCATGAGACAGAGTAGAACTGCCTCATAGGATTTTCTAAACTGTAATCTTTACCAGAACAGATTGCTAAATCTTTCTCCAGAGAGGCCGTTGGAAGGGATTCGACCCGCCAACCTTTCAGTTAGCAGCCAAGTGATTAACTGTTGTGCTACCAGGACTCCACATTATTTACATAATCACACACACACAAAAAAGGAGTAAAGCTATTTTCATTAGAAAAAAATATTGGCCACTAAAATATATTTTAACAAATTTTCTTTGAAAGAAAATGTGCTAAGGAGCCATCTATGTGTTCTCGTGTAAAGATGATTGCAGTCCTCTTCTCCAAGCGTGTCTCCTATGGGCTCTGAGGGTATTCAGTTTTCTAGATTGGGGAAACATGGAGATTTAAGTTCCATCTCTAGAAATTCTTTACTAAAATACAGATTTTACCGGGTGCAATTTATTAATCTATGTTCTCAGATTAGCGTCTCTCAAAAGGGGAGTGGAGAATGTCTTGAGCAAGTACAATCCAAGTCAGGTAATTTTTGCAAGAGGAAGGCAGGAAAATTCTGGAACATAGGGTGTGACTAAAGGGCAGATCAGAGTTAGGCAGCTTTGGGCATGTAAAACATGCATATACATTGATAATGAAAAAAAGTAAAACTAATTATTGTTTTCCCTAAGCTTAATAATTGCTTTAAATCACCATTTTGGGTGTGGTTAAACATCTGAAAGGAGTCTCATTGTACAAAATAAAGATTATGTTTCTAAATCATCTAGTGGCAAAATGCAAATAGAGAGATGGAGCTGTTGAAGGAGACACATGACCCCTTTTGGAGCAACTTAATGCACTAGGGTTGCTCCCTCTCCCAGGTCTTGGGTCCACCCATGGGAATGTGGTTGCTGGAAGCATGAGAAGTACCTTGTAAAAAGTCCCACCTCTTAGGCAAGAGGCGCTTGGACATTCAGTGTAGGCTTATGTTTAGGTATTTTCATCTTTTTTCTGACAATCTTCTAAAATAGCCCTGCAAGACTCATTCTTTAAAAAAAAAAAAAATTGTCCTAAAATCCCACCAATACTGCCTTTTGGAGATCTGTCTGCTTGATTTGGAAGGCATTGCCTTTAAAAAGATTCATTACTAGCTTACCAAAGTGAAATAAATTCTTTGGGAAATCTACAGACAACAACGAATCACTGGTAGTAATGTTGGTGTGTTCTCTGTAGTTTCCAAGACTCCACTGTGCCTTGGTAGGAAAGACCATACGATCCAGAGTTGATTTTTCTAGGACTAGTAGAGCAGTTTTGAGGAAACTACATGGGCAGATCCAATACCCACAAAAATTGTTTCACCTTCTCATTTATGTAACAATTCATCCGCTCGCCTGGCCATCATCCATCCAACCATCCATTCATTCATTGTTCTATACAGACATTTATGTCCTGTACTAAGCAGAGAAGTAAAAAAACTAAAACAAGGGTTTAGCTTATAGCCTAGAGTGAAGAGACCTAAGAGGAAATTGACAATTTCAATACAGTGTGACTGTAATGGAAGTAGAATCAAGAGTGAGTGGTGTAGGCATTGCAGATCAGAGAAGCCCTCCAGAAGTAATGCTTGAGGGTTACACAAAAGCATCACAACAGCTATTTAATGTGATCCAGATTTAAGGCAGTCCTCAAAATGATTTGTAAATTAGAACTGTGGTGTGTGTTTTTTAATATCAGTTTTCCTTGCAACCAGTAATTGCCCATTAATCAATAGCACCATAACTGCTATAGCAAAAGAAACGTATCTATCTATCCAACCAATACCCAAACTCTCTGGAGTTGCAAAGTGATTTTCTAAAAATTAGTGTCAACAGATCTTTTATTAAAGCCCTTGAAATTTTTTTTCAGACTTGCAAAATATTTCTGAAAATTACCTGATAAAAAAATGTCTTTGGATATCCAACTGAGAATTTCATGGGGATAATGGCAATTCCTCTTTTCTTCCAATAATTCTGCTGGTTAAATTCCTCTGCAGCCTTTTTTCTGAGGTAGTAGGAAGAGTTTTCCATACATTTCTCCCAGCATCTTATCAAATTCTTTGGATCAAATTCTTGCTTGTGAATTGTCCTATCAATTGTTTTGTACATGTTTAACTCCCGAACCTGGTAGATAAAAAGAACAAACTTCACAGCCAGACTCACAAAGAGTGAGTCCATGATAAAGATCAACCTTTAGATTATTCTGGAATTCAGCATGAAAGAATGCATTGAAAATAAACATGTTAGAGACCACATGATTTTGAGAATTTAAAGACTGAGCTTTTATCTGTGTAAAGACTTTTCTTGATCACCAGTTCCTATCAGGTTACCTTCTCTGGTGGCAGGTGGCATTTGGCTGCCACAGCGGTCATCCAGGCCTCTGTTACAAAGGCTCCCTGGGGAAAACCAAACCCCCGGAAGGCTGTATTGGATGGCAAATTGGTCTTGCAGGCTCGACCTCGGACACGCAGGTTGGGAATCTTATAAGCATTTTCCAATTTGAGCAAAGCATATTCTATTACCTGAAAAGTTTTCCAAGGTGAAAAGTCAATTAAAATCATGAAATCTGGATTGATACCATCTTAAGTAGGCACTGGAAACCCTGGTGGCGTAGTGGTTAAGTGCCATGGCTGTTAACCAAGCAGTTAGCCGTTCAAATCCGCCAGGCGCTCCTTGGAAACTCTATGGGGCAGTTCTACTCTGTCCTATAGGGTTGCTATGAGTCAGAATCGACTTGACAGCAGTAGGTTTGGTTTTTGGTTTTGGTAAGTAGGCACTAATCAGATTCCCTAAGGAGCCTTGGTGATACAATGGTTAAGCCCTTGGCTGTTAACCAAAAAGTTCAAACCCACCCAGTGGCCCTGTGTGCCTGAGGGAGAAAGACCTGGTGATCTGCTTCAGCCAAGAAAACCCTATGGGGAAGTTTTATTCTGTCACATGGTGTCACTATGAGTTGGAATGGACTCAATGGCACCCAAGTCAAACCCCCTTCCAGGCAGGTGAAATTCCAGCCCTTCTGAGATGTGTTTCTCTATTCAGTTCTCAGAGGCAACCACAAAGAGGAATCTACCAAGTTACCTGACCAGCTACTTAAGTGACCAGCTACTATTTTAATTTATACACCTTTTATTTATGTATACATCCATATTTATGTATGTAGATGAAATTTTTTTCTGCAATTCAAATCAATTTATATTCCGTATTTGATAGAAATGGAAATAACTTATGTTAGCTTTTTTTTTTTTTTAATTCCTTGACACCCAAAAAATGTTATCATGAACACTCAGGCTTTTTATTATGCTTTAGGCTAGAGATTTCCAACTTCTTTATTATTTCCTGTGACTTTTTCCACCTTCTTTTCTGTACAGAAGACACGAAGGCCCAAACAAAGCCCAATGTTTCTGATAATGGCCTGACCAAAGTATTTTGGTCTCAGTGGCTTAGCAGAACTCTCCTGAATCATTGAATCTGACTCCAGGTGCAGAAAAGGGTAGAAAGCACAGCTCTGCCCAATGGGCATAGCTGCCATTCCCAACCTTTTCTGGAGTTAAGACAAACAACCATTCGCTGGATCTCAGGACAGCATTTCTCCTCCTCCAATATACTATAACATACATTTGTTATTTAAATTAGAATATATTTGTTTTGAGCATTAAAAATGACACCTTCATGTGTCATAAAACCATGGATAGGTGGGTCATGAAAATTCTATCCATTTCATTTGTAAGTAGAGTGGGCTGTGGGTTTCTATTCTAGGACTCACTGGGAAGCAAAGGTAACAAGTGGTGTTTCCCCTTTATGAGATGAGCAAGCAGACAAAAGACTAGTTCAGAAACTTCTGGAATATGCAGAAACATTGGTGGAGAGCGGAGAAGTGCCAAATAGGCCAGTGATATCCTCACACTTATTGTCAAAGGTATTAGACTGTGAATGAAAGGTCTGGCAGTCTGCTTCTAGAAGGTCACAACCTTGAAAACCCTATAGAGCACAGTTCTACTCTGCACACACAAGGTTACCATGAGTTGGAATCAACTCAATGGCAACTGTTTTTTTTGTTTTGCTTTTTATTTCAACACACTACATTCCCTGATCCCACTGGCCTTGTCTAGGGTGAGAAGGTAAGGAGAGAAGAGCGGAAGGATTGAGTGATCTCTGAGGAAGTTTTGGGGGGACATGCCATGACTAGAGGGTAGCAAATGGAAATGTGTGTTGGGTATTTTCCATGACAAAGTGCTGCAAAGCAGCAGAGAAACCCAGCAGCTCCCTGACCACCTTACAGGCAAAGAATGATAGTGGTCTGGAAGCTAGTCCAGTCGTCCTTGTTTACAACTGGCATTCCACGCAAGATGGGCATGAGTCAGTATACACAACACCAAACAAAAAAAACAAACCTGTTGCCATTGAGTTGATTCCTATTCATAGCGACCCTATAGGACAAAGTGGAACTGCTCCATAGAGTTTCCAAGGAGTGCCTGGTGGATTTGAACTGCCGACCGTTTGGTTAGTAGCCATAACACTTAACCGTCATGCCACCAGGGTTTCAGGTATACACAACAGACCTTCTAAATTAAGTCTTAAGACACCAAGCTTGCATTTACTCTATCACTGCACATAACTGAAGCCCCAGTTGCTTTTGTAAGTCACGTACCAGTTCAGAGTCATCTGGTGTGCAGCCTCCATTGATGTGACATTCAATGTCTGCGGCCTCAATTTTCCCATTGTTCATAAAGCCAACCTGTGAGTGGTAAACAACACTTACTTCAGTGAGTATGCGAGGTTCACCTGCTGACTCCTGGGCACTTGAAGAATTCAAATGGGAGACCTTCCATTCCTGGTAAGAATGTGGGCTGGGGATTCAGACTGCCTGGGTTTGAACTCTGGTTCCACCATTTACAAGTCAAATGACTTTGGGCAGTCCATTCAACCTTTCTGTGCCTCAGTAACCCCCTACGTAAAAATTATGTGTGTAAAATTATTTCCTAATCCAATGATTCTCAAAACTTAATATGCATGCTTCGAAGGCCAGTGTAGCAGGGGTGGGGGTTTGGGGATCATGGTTTCAGGGGACATCTAAGTCAATTGGCATAATAAAATCTTTTAAGAAAACATTCTGCATCCCACTTTGGAGAGTGGCGTCTGGGGTTTTAAACGCTATTAAGCGGCCATCTAAGATGCATCACTGTGTCTCAACCCACCTGGAGCAAAGGAGAATGAAGAACACCAAAGACACAACAAGGTAATTATGAGACCAAGAGACAGAAAGGGCCACATAAACCAGAAACTACATCAGCCTGAGTCCGGAAGAACTAGATGGTGCCCGGCTACAACTAATGACTGCCCTGACAGGGAACACAACAGAGAACTACCGAGTGAGCAGGAGAGCAGTGGGACGCAGACCCCAAATTCTCATAAAAAGACCAGACTTAATGGTCTGACTGAGACTAGAAGGCCCCCGGAGGTCATCGTCCCCAGACCTTCTGTTAGCCCAAGACAGGAACCTTTCCCAAAGCCAACTCTTCAGACAGGGATTGGACTGGACTATGGGAAAGAAAATGATACTGGTGAAGAATGAGCTTCTTGGATCAAGTAGACACATGAGACTATGTTGGCATCTCCTGTCTGGAGGGGAGATGAGAGAGCAGAGGGGGTCAGAAGCTGGCTGAATGGACATGAAAATAGAGAGTGGAGGGAAGGAGTGTGGTGTCTCATTAGGGGGAGAGCCATTAGGAGTATACAGCAAGGTGTATATAAGTTTTTGTATGAGAGACTGACTTGATTTGTAAACTTTCACTTAAAGCACAATAAAAATTAAAAAAAAAAACAAAAACTTAATGTGCATCTAAATCACCTGGAGATTAAAACACAAATGGCAGGGCCCCATTCAGCTGGATGAATTAACAAACTGTAGGATATGGGGGCTCAGTCAGGGAACTTTCCTAGAGAAGGTGGTATCGGACCAAGGATTTTGCTTCTAATCCATAGTGCTGTGGAAACCACACCAAGGTTTGTAAGTTAGAATCGATAAAGCTCTAAGAACCAAAGTTCCTCTCTTACTGACTTCAATCTCCTGGGGTTTAGTGCTGGAGATTTGTGATGGTTACTTTACATACTTAGTGTTATTTTCTGCTCCCTTCTTGATTCGAGGCTATATTCCACAGGGTTGAAATTGCTGGAAGACTATCCTTTAGCAAGGTGGGAGCACTTCTATAATGAGCTTACTAATGTATAGGACAAATCAAGTTTGAATAAATGTCACCCCAAATCCTAACATGTCTGTATTCCTGAGGCCCCCAGAAATGGGAGATCTGTGAATGCCATAGCTTCTGCTCACATCTTCTTCTTGCTTTTAGCCTTTCTCTCATTCCCTATATTAGTGTTCACTGGGTGGTACAAACTAGTAATGAGCTCGGCTGCTAGCCAAAAGGTTGGTGGTTCAAGTCTACCCAGAAGTGCCTTGGAAGAAAGGCCTAGAGATCTACTTGTAAAAAAATCAGCCATTGAAAGCCCTATGGAGCACAGTTCTACTCTGACACACATAGGGTTGCCATGAGTTGAAGTCCACTCAATGGCAAATGGTTTGGTTTCTTTTGTGTGGAGTGACTCAATGCACACAAAGTGTAGTGCCAAGGCTTGGTGAAAGACACAGCAATCCTGTCGTCTGGGGAGTGTGTGGGTGAGTACAAGGCTCCGCAGATATTTGAAACCACAAGTTAGTGAATCACTTAATTTGTCTATATTATGTGTAATGACTTTCCTATCCACTCACCTTATATTTCCCACGTAGTGGGTGGCGTCCTCCCGTTATTAACATGTCATCCCCACGCTCTAAAATAAAACGGATTGGGTGGCCAGTCCTGGAGAGAGGGGAATAAAATAGAATCAGAACTTTAAGACATTTGAGATTGAGAGGTCAAGCTTGTGGAATGTTCCAGAAACCACTGGCAGATTCCCTTGACCACACAATTAAGAGACAAGGAAAAGAATTATTCCCAGGAAGCAATAAGCCAAAAAAAAAAAAAAACCAAACCCATTGCCATCGAGTTGATTCTGACTCATAGCAACCCTATAGGACAAAGTAGAACTGCCCCACAGAGTTTCCAAGGAGCGCCTGGTGGATTCGAACTGCTGACATTCTGGTTAGCAGCTAGAGCACTTAACCACTAAGCCACCAGGGTTTCTTAGGAAGGAATAGGGAACTATAAATTTCTTGCTTCTTAATATAAATAAGGCAGTTATGAAGCTATCTTTATGTTTAAAAATTCCTTTTATCTTGGTCTTTCTTAGGAGTCATGATAGATAATTTTTTTGTGGTTGTTCTATACCTAACTTTCAGTTAGTAAGAGTGGTCATCAACAGCTATTTATTGAATAGCCTCTGTGTAATTTGGGAATTTAAAACCATCTGAAGTTTGAGGTTTCTGTGATTCATTTATTATTACCTCTAGGGACCAAATTCTTCATTTATGTTAATAACATTAATTGTAAACTGATCTCCAAGTTCAATTTTAAAGTCTTAACTTCTCATTCTTCATCCAAATACCCAGGTCATCTTCAAAATCTTGCCATTTATTTCTTGTCTCACAACATTTCCAGAACCCAATTCTGCGTTTTCAATAGCTATCCCCTTGTTTGAGCTTGAATTTTCTTACATTCAGATTGCCGCAGTTGTTCGAATTCCAGAATTTTCCCTGGACTTTTTCAGCTTCAATTCCACCCCCATAAGAGCAGCAGGACCTAGGTTCTATAAAAGCATCTCTTTGATTGTGACTCCCATACTTAGAAATCTGTGGTGGTTCCTCTTCAGGATTCCAAGACCTACCTTTCTCCTCCTTCAATATTTCAGTTAGGTTCACCTTCTTTACAAAGCACTTAAGATCACAGTCCACCTAATTTTTGTTGATCTACTAAAACTGAACACTTGCCTGGTGGGTTTGGTAATTTTGTTCTTTTCTGGAAAGCGGTGTGTGTGTGTGTAATGGCTCATGACCACTGAATACTCTACCTAGAAGCTTGCTTGCATGAGAACATGTCTGGTCTGCTTTGGAAAAACAGAATTTGGGATCTGATCCTTCTAGTTTCATATCAGCCTTCTCTTATTAGTTGTGTACATTAGTAATGGTTACAAGCTTTTTAAAAATAATTAATTTTGCTGAATAGGTAATAAATACACATTACAAAATTCAGTAGGTTAAAAAAGGAATTCAATGAAAAGTAAGAGTCTCTCCCTGTCCTGTCCCTCCAGCAACACAGATCTTCCTGAAGTACAACTGTCAGCAGTTTCTTGAGTATTATTCTAAATACATTCCATTTTTGATATGTTATCAGGTGTCCTTTCACTCAAGAAATAGTGCAAGATCTGAATGTTCTTTCTTTTTCCTAACTTCTAAATCATAGGATTCTGCCCACACCTCAAAAAATACTATTGACTAACCAAATCACCCATTTCACTTAATCTTACTTTCTTTGCTATTGAGAAATAGGAAGGCCTTTAAGCTAAAAGCAGTGAGAGCACTGAAGCAGAACCCAATATCTGATAGGCTTCCTCAGGTATGCAGCACAAAGAGAAATGTGCCCAACTTTGTGCCACATGGCAGTGGCCCTAATTAATTAGGTCTGGATGCTAACACCCATCCACTGCTAGACAGTCTCTTCCTCCCCTGGCCTTTAGCATTGAGAGATTTTGAAGGACCTCTTGGACATATGTCCAGTTAGGAATAGAGGGCTGAGGACTGGAATACAGAGGGTCCCAAGCCACAGGCACACTCACTTGTTTGCCGCCACGGCTGCCACCGCCGCCAGGAGTGCAGGCTTTCCTGCTTTCCCTCCGAAGGCTCCCCCAACCCTTTTCACATGGCAGTTGATTCTGTTCTTTGGAATATCCAAGGCATAAGCCACCATTTCCTGTAAGGGAGTCAGGAGTTGGTTACGAGCCCCCAGAAGGTAACTCAGAAGATGCGTTCTAAGCAAGGGGTTTATTAACTGAAATAGAAAATCCTTTATAATTTTCCCTACTGCCCAGCATAAAAATATATTTCTATTCTGGGGGAAAGACTGGAGAAAAGTCTTTATTTTTCAGAACTGACTAGAGAAACGGCTATAAATGCCTGCAAAGCCCAAGTTGAGAAAATAAATAGCTATTGCTTTTCAAAATTTATTAATGAGATATCACATTCCAGAATGTAATTAAAATGATCACAAGTTGCTCCTCATTCTCCTTGGCTGGCAGCCCCTAGAGTCCCTCATAGGGTCGCTTAAGACTCCTTCTTAAATATTAGCACGATCATGCGTAAGAGAATTGGCAGATGGGACAGTCAGAGGGAACAATGCACCATCTGGAGGGAAATCATAAAAGTGATGCTGAGTCAGGTGGGCAGGGCTGGGCAGCAGTCGATTTAACATGCAGGTAAACCTGGGTCTGCTGCCCATGCTTCACCCAAGACACAGAGGCCCAGGAGAAGAGGCTGGTGGAAGCAGCAGGTGAGAAGTGGTAACGGCAGCCCTGCAGCCACACAAGTGGAAGGAAGTTTAAAGAAAGACATCACCCGTGTTTAACTCAGACATCAATCAGGAGATAATTTCTCCTGCCTCACTGGGCAGAATCTGGCCCACCAGCACAGAAAGCTATGGTCAGCTCACACTTGAAATAGAGAGCTGAGCAGTAGCGCTGGAGGATGAGAGGTCCTAGACATGGCAGGAGGCAGTCTTTGCAGTGAGTGACAGTGGGGGCCAAGCCTCTGGGGAAACATGATGATGGACTTGCTGTCTGTGGGAACTGAGAATAATGCGTGTAGTGCAAGAAGGGTCTTCAGTCAAAGACATGATGTCTACTGAGCTGTGTGGGCTAAGGAAGATTAAGAAGAAAAAAACAAAAACAAAAAAATCAGTTGCCATCAAGTTGATTTCTACTCATGGCGACTCCATGTGAGTCATAGTAGAACTGTGCTCTGAAGGGTTTTCAATAGCTGATTTTTTGGAAGTAGATCTTCAGGTCTTTCTTTCGAGGTGCCTCTGGGTGGACTTGAACCTCCAGCCTTTCCATTAGCAGCTGAGGGACTCCAAGGAAGATAATAGAAACACATGAATATCATAGTATTGGGGCAGAGTAATAAAATAAGGACAGAGGCCAACTAAAACTGGCTGAGGATTCACCAATTCATGGATCTAGGATGAATTGAAAAGTAATATCAAAGCCCCACTGCATGTAACTTCTATTTTATTCTTTATAATTACATTCATGTTACGTAAAATTTTAAAGGGTCTTTAAAGGTGTAAGAGTGCATACCTAATTCTGGATAACGCTCTGAGAAAAATTAGAGCTGGGCTTTGTCTCTATCTTAATGTCAAATATCTGGCTAACCATTACCACTCTACCTGAGTTCCACAGTTATAAATCAAGACAATGACACCACCTTACTTTGAAGTTCATCGACTGTGACACAAGAAACAGTGATTGGGAAGGGACTGGCCTGTGTAAGTGCTGCATCCTGGCTTGACACATATATATCCATTTCTTTATCCTCTGCTTTTGGGACTACAAGAACACTTTGAGTTTCCATATAAAAATGTTCTTGTCCTCCAAAGTGCACTTCCCCTGAAAAGACAGCAAGCAAATGGATTCTTATCTTTAGAGATATTTAGTTCAAATATATTCAAAACAGAGTGCAAAGTATTTTACTAAATGTTATTTTCTTCCAGGTCATGGGGATAACATTTGGTTTCCTGCCTTGATTTCAACACATCATTATTGTTTGACAAAATTTCACAGGCAGCTATTATCATACACCTGACACCCAGCCAGCCATACATTTTTCATCTGCTTACTAGAAAGATTAAACCTCAAACTACAATGTCAGTGCCTATTGAGAAACTTCATTAAAACCTACACGGACCTCAGCTACAAAGAAGAAATGGGCGTATGTGAAGGGTAGGGAAAAGGAACGGAGGGGATAAAACAATTTTTTTCCAAATTTCATCCAAGTAGGGATTAAAAACTTCAGAAATCTATAATTAGTTATAGGTATTAAAAAATAAAATTTGTTTGCAATCAAGAAGCTGGAGATGGCACAGAAAAGTACCAGGGCAATTGGAAAGACTTGGTTAAGGATTTAGTAATTAACCCATAAATATAAACTTTAAATTGACCTGGTTTTTTTAAAAAAAAAAAAAAACTATGGGCAGCCCTTGAATTCATACCCCTGAGCTTAAACATCCCTAACTGTACAGGATGGGCAACCTGGAACTATTAGTTCTCTAGGTGACAGAAGTTTGAGAGCTTAAAACTAACTCCAGATGAAAGTGTCACCAAGATTCTATCTTCAGGCCTTCTCTCTGGTTCTCTTTGTCTCTGTCTCACTCTGTTTCTCTTCCCTCCCTTCTGCCATGTGTTTGTAGGCTATAATTTCATCGACCAGTCATAGTGCTGATTCCTCCCCTCTCATTTCCCTTCAATTGTCTTTTTCTCTGGAAGCCACCTCAAAACCTCTGTGGGAACTAAGTGAGAGAAATGTTTTAAAAATAGTTTTTTAGGTATTATTCTCTCCTTTGGTGACTTCATTCACTCTTATAGCTTCTCCCAAATCCACATCTCTAGACTCAGCCTTTCCTAAAGCACTGGAATTCCCATCTGACTGCCTGTGGACATCTCCTTGCAAAAGGCCTGCTGGCCCCTTAAACCTTTCAGCTTCTTCTGCCTCCAAATATGTCGTGATGTTTCCTACATTCTTAATGACACCACCTTTTCCTCAGTCAACCAATCTCTAACTTCAAAGTTGTCTTTGATTCTCCTTCACTAGTCAGTGATTAAATACCTCTTACACCTATGTTCTCTTCTCTACTCCACTGCACCAGTCGTCATCTCTTACCTGGCATACTGTAATGGCCTGTGGCCTGATCTCTGGTGGATGCCATCTTTCCTCTTCAAGCCACAAAGCACTTCCTGGTGCACTAAAGGGCAACTACAATCCTATCACCTTCCCATTCAAAATCTCAAATGCCTTACATAGTCTACAGGACCAGTACAAATTCTTTAAACAAGGGTTCAGGGTCCTTCACAAAACCTCTCCTCTTCTCTGAGTCTGATGTCCTGGATTGTCCACCTCTTTACTAACTTGCATTAGAAGAATTAAGATGAGTTGATTGCACCCAAGTTCTATAGACCAAGCGTCATTGATTAAAATTACGTTAATCTCTAGAAAAGGACTTAAGAATTCACCTTCAATAATTTGATCAACGGATTGAAATGCCTCCTCAATGTTTCCTTGTTCTAGTTTTTTTTCAGGCCCAATGAATGATTGGTGTTTTATTGCATCCTGTGGGTGGTAACAAATAAAATGGTATTATCAATGTAGCACAATTCAAGATTGCCAACTTTGGTCACTCCCACTTTCCTCTCACTAAAAACTATAAGTGATGTTAATCATCACTCCCAGAATTTCCTAGGATGATGGTACAGTGGTTAAGAGCTTGGCTGCTAACCAAAAGGTCTGCAGTTCAAATCCACCAGCCACTCTTTGGAAACCCTATGGGGCAGTTCTACTGTATCCTACGGGGTCACTATGAGTTGGAATTGACTTGATGGCAATGGGTTGGCCCATATTCATGAGTCAAGTTGAATTTCTCAGACCACATATCCTGACCTGGAACAATTTAGAAAATACTATCACCACATAATGCAGTCCCATCATATATATATATTTAACTAACCTACGAACTTTAACCTTCTCTGAAATTGGGACTCCTCTCTCTCTCCTTTAATTCTCACAACACCAAACATATCTACTGTGGAGGCTTAATATGTAATTAGATTCAACCCTGCAGGTAAGCAGGTGCTCTTTAGAATTCTCCTCCTGTCCCCCATCCCCAGCCAGGAATTTGATGGCTCTCTTGAGAAAGAATGGTTTCTGTAGCCAGACACCTGCATAGAAACTTAACCTTTGTGTCTTATTTTTGTTAAGTTGCTCGCAAACTTCAGTTTGCATAAGTGTAGCTGAATAGGATTATATGTATAAAACCTATGTTCTGTACTTTATGGACAATTTAAGGGATTTTTTAAAAGGTTACTTTTAAATTTTATTTTTCAGAATTAGGTAGCATATTATAATGGTTTAAATTTGAAGCAGAATAAAAATGTATTCTCATTCCCGCCCTGTCCCTCTATCCAGTTTCTACCCCCACCCACCAAAGATGATACTGCCATTAGTTTCTTGTTTCAGAATTTCTTTATGAAAATGCAAAAAAATATGAATGTATATTATTACCTCCTCTATTTTAATGTACTTTTCTGCACCTTTTTCTTCTCATTTATCAATATAAATTGGAGATTTTTCTAAATCAGTGCATAAAGAACACCCTTATCTTTTTTTATATATACAGCTATCTAGAGTTCCATTTTATAGATAGATAGATAGATGCTTGAATTGTTTCTAGTATTTTACTACTACAAACAATGCTGCAACGAATAACTATGATAACATATTATTTTGTATGTGCACAAGCTAAGGCACGGTGGGGACAGGGACCAAGTGCAGTTAGTGAGCAGCCCACTGTGAGCTGGGAGGATCTCATTACTACCCAGAATAATCTGGGGGTGGGGGGCAGAGAAAGAAAAGCAGCCCACCCAGGACATCGGGAAGGATCAGGGAGACCAGGGTTCTGGAATAACTGGACCTTTTAGGAGAAAATATGCTTTCTAGATTCTGTTATTGCCACAAAACCTGTTGCTGTCAAGTCAATTCCAACTTATAGCAAACCTATTGGACAGAGTAGAACTGCCCCATAGGGTTTCCAAGGAGCAGCTGGTGGATTCCAACTGCCGAACTCTTGGTCAATAGCCTTAGCTCTTAATCACCGCACCACCAGGGCTCTGTGTTACTGCCACAGCTGCTGGGAAATGCCACACAAGACAAAGGAGTTTCACAAATACTGTGCTAACAACATGCTTTGGAACTTTCTGAAACCACTCGCTGCCAAATCACCACAAGACCGAGCAGATTTCTCCATACCTGAATGCTCACAATCACAGGCTCCATGTCTTGGTACGCAATCTTCACCTTTCTGGCAGCCTGCTTGGCATGAGCGTACGAATCGGCAGCCACAGTACAGATAATCTGACCCACACAAATCACCTGCAGAAAAACAGACCAATAAACATGGCAGAACAGAACCAAAATGTACACCAGAGACTTCCTTGTCAGCACGGGGGTGACATGCCCTGAGATGATGTGTATGGAGTTGTTGGTGAGTAATAGCTTGGCTACCACTAGCTATATAGCCTCAGGCATTTACTAAAACTCTCTAAGCCTCAATGTCTTCATCTTAAAATGGAGACAACCGTGTTAAATTTGTCCTGAAACAATACCGTTGTTTTTGCTAGCTGCCTGTGAGTCAGTACAGTGGAACAAAACACTGCCTGGCCCTGTGCCACCCCCACGATCAGATGAGATCTGACCGTTATCATCTATAAGGCTTCCATTGTCAGGCTTTTGGAAGTAGATCACCAGCCCTTTCTCTTAGTCTGCCTTAGTCTGGAAGCTCTGCTTAAACCTGTTCAGCATCACAGCAACATGTAAGCCTCCATTGACAGATGGGTGGTGGTCTGAGGTGCATTGGCCTGGAATCAAACCCGGGTCTTCTGCATGGGAGGCAAGAATTCCACCATTAAACCACCAATGGCTCTCAAAACAAGGTTAGCACAAAAGAATACCCCAAAGTTGTTAGGAGGGCTGTAAGTGGTCATGTGTATAAAGGCACCTGGAAAATAGCACCAGGGAATAGCAGCTGCCACTATAAACTAATACAGCAAATTAATCTTAAGTGCTGTTATCAGACTACCTCATCCTGTGCATACAGTCTTTCTTCTTCGCTGCCATTGTCACCTGGCACATCTCGAGCTGTTATCACATCCACCACACCAGGCAATGCCAGTGCCTCAGAGGCATCAATGGAACTGGGAAAGAAACAAAACGATGAGGGTGCAAAGTTACATGGAATATATGGCCCCTCCAAAGGGTCGGCAGTTCGAATCCGCCAGGCACTCCTTGAAAACTCTATGGGGCAGTTCTACTCTGTCCTGTAGGGTCGCTATGAGTTGAAATCGACTCGACGGCACTGGGTTTGTTTTTTTTGATTTCTGCTATGTGAATCAGGTGGTACAAACAGTTAAAACTCTCAGTCGCTAACTGAAAGTTTGAAGGTTCAAGTCCTCACAGTGGCCTTGGAAGAAAGACCTGGAAATCTGCTTTCAAAAAACCAGCCATTGAAAACCCCATGGAGCACAGCTCTACTCTAATACACATGGGGTCGCCATGAGTCGGAATCAATTATAGCAACTGGTGGTGGTGGTGGTGAGTCCTAAGAACCCAGTCCCAGTGCCATCAAGTCGATTCCAACTCATAGCGACCCTATAGGACAGAGTAGAACTGCCCCATAGAGCTTCCAAGGAGCGCCTGGAGGATTTGAACTGCCGACCCTTAGAACCCCACTGTAATTTGCATGAGTGCCACCAGGCAATCCATGAGGGGAAGTGTGGTAAAACCATGCTAACAGTATGGGGAGTGGAAAATATTGGTTTTTACTGGATGCAGAGGTGACAAAAAGTGGGATCCTTAGGAGAGCATTTTATTATTCTCACCTTCCGCATAGATGTAGCCTTGAGGTTTCATAAACTCATGCCCAATTGGTAGCACTTTTAGGAACTCAGGCTCCTCTGAAGATAGACATCCAGAGAAAAGGTAGAGAGAATTACAGCTCTTTGGGGATCTCATGAGCAGAGGAAGTGGTTCTAACCCCTTTAAATTCTTTGGCAAATTAGATACCAACTCTGTCTTAACAGTAGTTTACTCTTTTGTCTTCTCACAAACCCACGTGTTTCTTTCTTCTTTTTATCAAAATATATGCTGGGATTGCTTTTTAGTGAACTATGTCAAGGTGTTGGATTGGGTAGGTCCTTCATAAATGAGAACTCCCTTAAGTGTCTTTTAGGTGTCACTGGCTTTACAGGACTTCTTTACTTACATGAGCTTAGCGTGCGGCCTGGTGCTGGTCACTACAGCCAGGAAGAGTTCTTCTGGGAAAGCAGGCATGTCGTCACAAAATACAGCCTCCCCTGTGGCATGTTTAATACCTGACTGATGCATAATGGGCCGTCCAACTGGGTCTTGTGGGGGCTGCTGGGGATCTACACACTGTGTTTAAAAACAAAGCAAACTGATCAAGCATGAGAATTTATTAAATAGAAACATTTACCAGGAAGCTGGTGGACCTTTCTCTACTCTGTGTGAGGCCAGCTTTCCAAACCAGTCTGTTTTTAGCTTAACCTGGGCTTTTCTTCTCACTCACTTTTTATCTACATGAAGTAAAGACAGTAAGTGTGACGACGATGAGGAAGGGTAGGGACTGGACCCAAAGTGAGCATTGGCTTTGTGACAGCTATTGTTATAGTTAGCTGCCATCTAGTCAACCCTAGACTCATGGCAACTCCATGCACAATGGAACAAAATGCTGCCTGGTCCTGTGCCACTCCCATGATTGATTGTGGATCAAACCCTTGTGATCCATAGGGTTTTCACTGGCTGATTTTCAGAATTGGATTTCTAGGCCTTTCTTCCCAGTCTGTCTTAATCTAGAAGCTCTGCTGAAACCTGTTCAGCATCATAGCAACTGCACTGACTGGATCTGTGCAGAGGTGCCATCTCCACAGACAGCTGAGCTGGGCATGGGACTGACGGCTTTAGTGGCAGCTGAGGACAAGTGCCTGCAAGGCCTCCCCCACCACCCCCCCCTTCATTGATGGGAACTGGATTCTATGCCCTGTGTGAGGGCAGCCCAGGAAGCAAAGTACAAAATGCTAGACCAGGGGAGGCCAGAGAGGGCAATAGGAGGAAAGTGGTCCAAAGCATTGGAAAGAGCCTGAAGCAGCAGACTGCAGAGGGGATCTGTTCTGACCCAAGCGTCTACTTGTCAGCAGAAGAAGGGAGCTGGCTAAGTCTTTTACACTCACGCTCTTATTTTATCTCTCACCTTTCCCTCCCAACTTCTCCTCATTTCCAATCCCAAAGCCATGACGCTAATATGACTGTGGTTGCTGGTGTCTGCTCAGAAAGCAAATGAGAATTTCTGGCAGTTTCCTGGTTTCTGCTCCCCTTTGCCCAGTTTAGGGAGCCCTGGTGGCACAGTGGGCAAAGCAATCAACTGCTAACCAAAAAAAGTCAGCGGTTTGAAACCACCAGCAGCAACATGGGAGAAAGATGTGGCAGTCTGCTTCTGCAAAAATTTTTTAAAAATTACAGCCTTGGAAACTCTATAGGGTCACTAGGAGTCGGAATTGACTCAGCAGCAGAGAATTTGGTTTGGGCTTTTTGCCTAGTTTATTGACTGTTGGGAAAGGGATCTCAGTGACAAAATGCAGATTTTGGACTTCACCTGTTTGTTCAATGCCAGCTTCTCCAAGAGACAAAACAGCCTGACTCAGTAACAACTCAGAAACAGAGGTGCCTCTGGTGGACGGCACAGATAAGAGTCTTCATAGTGTGCGGTGCACATATTCTGGCCTGGATAGAACACTCAGATACCATCTAGCCAGCTCCCAATTGGTTACTTATTGTTGCTAAGGAGATGATAAGAAATTATGATACATCTCCATTCTTGCTGCACTCTGTCACCTCAGGAACTGTGTCAGCGAAAAGCTACTTTTGTAAAACTTGAACAAAAAATACGTAGAGGCCGCAAACTTGCTCTGCTGCCCCCTGCTGCTGGGCTCCGGGAACCCCAAACATTTCTTTTTTTAATTTTAACAAAGAATATGCTTTTTGATTTCAGTTATTTTTATTATTAACTGAGAGAGTACACTTGTGAAAAGAAAGTCGAACTTAATCATTGGTGGGTATTATCAAATTTTTAAATTGTTGCCAATCTAAATTGTTGTATTCTAGAAAATCTGAGTGAGGTTCAATAGAGCTTAATACTTTTTTCCCAGTAATCTTCCAGTGGGTATACTTTAACTTTGTTTCTTAAACCATTCTTTGGTTTGTTTGGAAACCCTGGTAGCATAGTGGTTAAGTGCTACGGCTGCTAACCAAGAGTTCAGCAGTTCAATTCTGCCAGGCTCTCCTTGGAAACTGTATGGGGCAGTTCTACTCTGTTCTGTAGGGTCGCTATGAGTCGGAATCGACTCGACAGCAGTGGGTTTGGTTTTTGGTTTGTTTATTGCTTTATAAAACTATTTGTTGAAAAGATGTTTCTTATTTTTTTTACTAAAGTTTTTCTGTTTTATATCATCACATTTATCGATCCTTTCCTTTATGGCTTCTGGGTTTCATGTTATATTTAGAGAGGACTTCCCTAAGCTATGCATTTAAAAAACACATTTACTTGTATTTTTGCCTAGTAATTTTATGGCTTTAGTTTTTAATGTTTAAATCCAAAATCAATTTGGAATTTATTTTCATTGTAAGGTGAAAGGTAGAAATAGTTTTATGTTTCAAGATTTCTTTGTTTTTAAAATGGCTTCCTAGTTTTACCAGTATGCTTTACTAAATACTAAATTTTCTTATACTTATTTGATATGTATCTTTATTTCTAATAATTTCCATTTTCCCCTTTATTTCTGGATTCTGCTTTGTTTTATAGGTCTGTTTGTCCCTTCTGTATCAGTACTTATAATTTTTTAACTACTAGAGCTATATAGGAAACCCTGGTGGCGTAGTGGTTAAGAGCTATGGCTGCTAATCAAAAGGTTGGCAGTTTGAATCCACCAGGCACTCCTTGGAAACCCTGTGGGGCAGCTCTACTCTGTGCTACACAGTCGCTGTAAGTCTCGAATCAACTCGACAGCAATTTTTTTTTTAAGAGATGTATAATGGATACAAATATTACATAGACGTAGTTCACCTCATTTTCTATTGTTATTTTTCAAAAGTGTCAATTTTTATCTTTTCAGATAAACTTTCCACCACTCATCTGTCAGTTTGTTGCGCTGTGGTGGCTTGCATGTTGCTATGATGCTGGAAGCCATGTTAACAGTATTTCAAATACCAGCAGGGTCACCTGTGGTGGACAGGTTTCATTGGCGCTTCCAGACTAGACAAATTAGGAAGAAAGGCCTGGAAGTCTACTTCCAAAAATTAGCCAATGAAAACCCTAAGATCACAATAGAATATTGTCTGATATAGTGCTAGAAGATGAACTCCCTAGGCTGGCCAAAAAATGTGAGGGAAACCTTCAGTGAGAGGGGCTGACACAGTGGGTACAACAATGGGACTCAAATATACCAATGATCACGAAGATGGGGTAGGACCCGGCAACATTTCATTCTGTCGTACATAGGGCCACCATGAGTCAGAACCTACTCAATAACTAACAACAAATGAATTTGAAAATCCAGTTTCCAAAAGCGCCGTTGGTATTTTGATTGGGAATGCATTTAATTTATAGAATAATTTAGGAGAAACTTGGTATGTTTACATATTGTGTCTTACTAGCCAATGACTAGCTATGTTTTCCCCTTTCTTTTTTAAAGTTCACCCATAGAGTTAAAAAGTTTTCTTCATGTAGACCTGCACATTTCTTGTTGAGGTTACTCCTAAAGATTTTTACAGCCTTGGAAACCCTATAGGGCAGTTGTACTCTGTCCTATAGGGTTGCTAGGAGTCAGAATAGACTCAAAGGCAATGGGTTCTTTATTTTCTTATTTTTTGGTATTGCAAATGGGAAACTTACCACATTGTATCTTGTAATGTATTATTGCTTGTATAAAGCATTTGCATACTGTTATGAGTTGAATTGTGTCTGGCAAAAACATATGCCTAAATCCTAACCCTGTATGTGTGAATATGACCTTATGTGGAAATAGGGTCTTTGCTGATAAAATCAAGTTCAGATGAGCTCATATTGGATTAGGGTGGGTCCTAATCCAATGACTGGTGTCCTTATAAGAGGAAATTTGGACACAGACACACATCCACGTGGCAATGGAGGCAGAGATTGAAGAGATGCATCTACAAGCCAAACAACACCAAGGATTATGGGAAACCACTAGAAGCTAGGAGAGAGGCATGTACCGGACTCTCTCAGAGCACTTCAGAAGGAACCAACCTTGCTGACATCTTGATTTTGGACTTCAGGCTTCCAGACTGTGAGAGAATAAATTTCTGTTGTTTTAAGCCACCCAGTTTGCGGTACTTTGTTCCAGCAGTCTTAGGAAACTAATACAGATAGCTTTGTTTAAAGCATTTACATAGCTGACCTTTTCCAAAAGGCTGACCCTATAATAGTAATTTGAAATAAAAAAGTAAAGCCATGCTGAAGGACAGTTGTCATCCCACTTGGCTTTTCTATGCTTTCATAAAATGTACTGACCTTGTATGACTGTATCCCGTGAGGTATGGTCAAAGGAAAGTCTTCTAGGACACTTAGGAATTTCTTGGAGATGTCAGGATATCCACTGGGGTCCTGAAATACAAATGCCTTTATTATTTTAATGGGAACTCTTAATTGTAAGATATTGATTGATAGAAAAAATATATTTTTAATTTATATTTCTGCATGGTTTTCAGACCTTAATTTTCATTGCTTTAGGGAAATTTATATGAATTAGAAGAGGTTTTTGGGTTTCATCCCATAAAAACCCATTGCCATCGAATCGATTCCGACTCATAGCAACCCTATAGGACGGAGTAGAACTGCCACATAGGGTTTCCAAGAAGTGGCTGGTGGATTCAAACTGCTGACCTTTTGGTTAGTAGCCTAATGCTTAGCCACTGTTTCATCAGGGCTCTTTCATCCCATTAAAAGCAAAAACAAACAAACAAAAAAACAAACCTGTTGCCATCAAGTCAGTTCTGACTCATATAGCAACCCTAGGGACCTCAAAAAATCACTTGAAAACAGCACTTGTGTTCAGCACCTGAAACAAACCCTCTTGCCCAGGGCATCCTAAAGACAAATTCATCTTTACCCTCATCTTTAACTGCTGCAAAACATCTAAGTAGAACTTGAAGAGGAAACTGATCATGAGAGTTCTTCGAAATTCCACCATTCCTCCAGGGGCAGAGACCGGAAGGGTGATTTCATCTAGAACAAGCCTGCGAGCATCACTTAACATTCCCTCATCCCAGCACCTAGGTAAAAAAGAGAAATCCAACCACCTTAGTACAGTAAAGTATCAATAGGCATGCAATAGCTACTAGAAAATTAATTGTAAAATTATGAACAAAGGTTGATAAAATCCTTTTTCTTTTATAGCAATATCATAACAAAATCTTCGTGTACACTCTTTACTTAAAGTCTTGTTTTTAACAATCAGGTACACTTCCTGTAAAATGCTATGATGTTATAGAGAAGAGATATAGGCCTCTTCCTTTGGTGACAACATCAATTGTCATGATTCCACAGGTGCTGGACTCTATGTGGTGTAATGTACGTGTTTGTAAATCACCTTCCAATAAGTTGCTGACAGGATTTACTTGCACTGACTGTAGTAGGGCCAACTCCTCCATATAAGATGTTTAAGTCCACAACAGTGTTTGTGCCATCTTTGAAAATGACACTCATTCCGGCATTCACAGTGGCAAGGGCATTTTGTTGACGTGGGGCCTGCCTGAAAGCTGACACAAACTCCCACTGGAATAGAATAGGAACAATGTTTTAGTTTGAAAGCCTTCAAGACTATGGGAAAGTGTCAAGAATACTATAATAAATACCTATATGGTTTACACTCAGATTCACCAGTTAATGCAGTGTCGCATCTTCCCACTCTCTGCAGCTAGCTACACTCACATGCACACATACGGTTCTAGCTGAAACATTGGAGAGTTAGGCACAAACACCACGACATTTCATCCCTAAATATCTCTGCCTGTGGCGCATAAAATTTCTCCTATATAACCACAATAACATTATCAAGATCATGAAAATTAATGTTGATACAATACTTGTATTTAATATACAGTTCATATTCAAATCTCTCTAACTGTACCAAAAAGAGGCCTTTATCACCCATGTGCTTCCCTCCGCCTCAATCCCCCTCAACCTAATGAAGAATCACACTTTGCATTCAGGTGTCATCTTCATAGTTTCTTTATTCTAGAAAAGCTTTCCAGCTTTTTTTTTTTTTTTTTCTGGTCTTTAATGACACATTTTTGGAGAGCCAAAGACTAGTTGTTTTGCAGACTGTCCCTCAATTTGAGTTTATCTGATTATTTCCTCATGAACTTTGGGGGTGGTGAGAATACCACATAGGTGACATTGTGTGGGACCAACTTCTTCGTTTACTTTAAAGCCACCCCAGTCATTGCTATAGTCATCCTCATGAAAAACCATGAGTTTGGAGTACCTCCATTCTCAGAATGTCTTCTCCCATCTCCTTTGGCAAAACTTTTCTCAAGTCACAGCATCGCTAAATTAACCAGCAGAGACTCTGCATGCTGGGTTCTGCTAATCAATGGTAAGTTAACAATAGAAGTCTTCATTTAATTTTATTCTTTCCCTAATTTCATCACCCCTTTCTCTGAACTTTAGCTTTCAATTTAAAATAGAAATACTGGAGGGCACTTAGGAGTCTCTGGATGGCTCAAATGGTTGCTTCTAAGCAGCTAACCAAAAGGCTGGGAGTTCAAATCCACCCAAAGGCATCTTGGAAAAAAGGCCTGGTGATCTACTTCCAAAAAAATCGGTCACTGAAAACCCAATGGAGCACAGTCCTACTCCGACACACATGGAGTACCTATGAGTTGGAATTAACACCACAGCAACTGTTTTCTGGTGTTTTTTTTTTTTCTTTTTGGAGGACATAGTAGTATTTGTGGTGAATGATGGTGATTGTTTATTTGTGCTCATATGATACTCAGTAGACTTCCATAAATTGTGAATGAGTACATTATATTGTAGGAGAGTGTGAGTAAATCGAGAGTGCTGCTCTTCTGTGTTCTAGCAAAGGCAACAGGTTTTCATTTATCGGTTGAACTGGTCTGGAGCTCAAGAACTGAGGTGCAATAGTAACACCCACATTTGGCCATGTTTCTCCATTTGGCAGACAGATATTGCTGTTAAACAGAAAGCAAGTCAAAGCCGTATTTTTTCAATGAATACATGAAGTCCGCATGTGCTGGCTGTGTCTTAGTATAATCAGAACTTCTCACCTATTCCTTTGCAGTTCTTGCAATTTGAAGAAAACATTCATCTTAGGCTGTAGTGTCAAAATGCAAAGCTTTGTCAGTTATTCTTTATTCGACTTAACTCCTCTGAGGCTGATGGTGGGTTGTGGTCCTGGCTTTGCCACCCATTCACTGTGAAGCCCTGCTGAGGTAATTATACTTCTTTGGACCTCAGTCTTTTCACCCATAAAATAAGGTTATTGGTCTTTTTCAATTATGTGATATGTGAGTCCTAGGATCCTAGGTCCTTAGAGCTTTCGAAGAAAAAAAAATATGAAAACTATTCAATGTCTTAAAGCTCTCTAATGAAGCAGATTGATATCTAATCTGTTATTATTGTTTGCACCCAGGTGCATATAAAATATTTGCTGCAAATTCCTTTTATAAAAAATTTTAATGGTATTTTAGGTGAAGGTTTACAGAACACACTAGTTTCTCATTAGACAGTTAGTACACAAATTGTTTTACGACATTAGTTGGCCACCCCACGACATGTCAACACTCTCCCTTCTCAGCCTTAGGTTCCCTATTACCAGTTTTCCTGCCCTCTCCTGCCTTCTAGTCCTTGCTGCTAGGCTGATGTGCCCCTTTACTCTTGTTTTGTTTTATGGGGCTGTCCATTCTTTGGCTGAAGGGTGAACCTTAGGAGTGACTTCATTACTGAGCTGAGAGGGTGTCCAGGGCCATACTCTTGGGGTTTCTCCAGGGGTTTCTCCAGTCTCTGTCAGGCCAGTAAGTCTGATCTTTTCTTTTTGAGTTAGAATTTTGTTCTACATTTTTCTCTAGCTCTGTCCGGGACCCACTATTGTGATCCCTGTCAGAGCAGTCAGTGGTGGTAGCTGGGCACCATCTAGTTGTACTGGAGTAAGCCTGGTGGAGAGGCTGTGGTAGATGTGGTCTATTAGTCCTTTGGACTAATCTTTCCCTTGTATCTTTAGTTTTCTTCATTCTGTCTTGTTCATAAAGGAGTGAGACCAGTGGAGTATCCTAGATGGCTACCCACAGGCTTTTAAGACCCCAGGCACTACTCACCAGGGTACAAGGTAGAACATTTTCCTTATAAACTATGTTATGCCAATTGAGCTAGATGTTCCCCAAGACCATGGTCCCCTCAGCCCTCAGCCCAGCAATTCTGTCCCTCAGGGATTTTGGATGTGTCTATGGAGCTTCCATGACCTTGCCTTGTACAAGTTGTGCTGGCTTCCCCAGTATTGTGTACTGTCTCACCCTTCACCAGAGTTTCCACTTATCTATTGCCTATTTAGTATTTTTCCATCACCACCACTCCCCTCCCTCGTAACCATCAAAGATTGTTTCTTTTTGTGTGTAAACCTTTTCATGAGTTTTTACAATAGTGGTCTCATACAATATTTGTCCTTTTGTGATCCACTTATTTCACTCAGCATAATGCCCTCCAGATTCATCCGTGTTATAAGAATCTTCACAGATTCATTGTTGTTCTTTATCATTTCGTAATACTCCATTGTATATATGTACCACAGTTTGTTTATCCATTCATCTGTTGATGGGCATCTAGGTTGTTTCCATTTTTTGCTATTGTGGACAATGCTGCAGTGAACATGGGTGTGCACATGTCTATTCGTGTGATGACCTTATTTCTCTAGGATATATTCATAGATCATATGGTATTTCTATTTCTAGCTTTCTAAGGAAGCACCATATCGTCTTCCAAAATGGTTGTATCATTTTGCATTCCCATCAGCAGTGCATAAGAGTTCTGCCCTCCCCACAGCCTCTCCAACATTTGTCATTTTCTGTTTTTTTATTTGTGCCAGTAATGCCAGGGTGAGATTGTATCTTATTGTGGTTTTGATTTGCGTTTCTCTTTTTTTTAATGGCTAGTGATGGCAAGCATTTCCTCATGTGTCTGTTGGCCACTTGAATGTCTTCTTTGATGAAATGTCTGTTTGTTTCCTTTCCCCATTTTTTGATTGGATTATTTGTCTTTTTGTTGTAGAGGTGTTGGATTTTCTTGTAGATTTTAGAGATAAGACCTTTGTCTGATTTGTTGTAGCCAAAAATTTTTCCCAGTCTGTAGGTTCTCTTTTTACTCTTTTGGTGAAGTCTTTTGATGAGCATAAGTGTTTAATTTTTAGAAGATCCTGGTTATCTAGCTCATCTTCTGGAGTTTGTGTGCTGTTCATTGTGGTTTGTAACCTGTTAAGGTTGTGCATTAGGGCCTCTAGTGTTGATTCTATTTTTTCTTCTATTAACTTCATAATTTTTGGCTTTATATTTAGGTCTTTGATCCATTTTGAATTAGTTTTTGTATATGATGTGAGGTACGGGTCCTGTTTCATTTTTTTTGCAGATGGACATCCAGCTTTGCCAGCACCGTTTGTTAAAAAGATTATTTTTTTTCCCCATTTGATGGACTTTGGCCCTTGTCAAAGATCAGGTAACCATAGGTGGATGGATTTACATCTGGGTTCTCAATTCTGTTCTATTAGTCAATGTACCTGTCATTGTACCAGTGCCAGGCTGTTTTGACTACCGTAGCCGTATAGTAGGTTCTGAGGTCAGGTAGTGTGAATCCTCCTACTTTATTCTTCTCCTTCAATAGTGCTTTACTCATCTGGGGGGGGGGGTCTTCCCTTTACGTATAAAGTTAATGAGTTTTTTTTTTCCATCTCTTTAAAGAATGTTGTTGGTATTTGGATTGGGACTGCATTGTATTTGTAAATAGCTTTGGGTAGAATTGTCATTTTCACAATGTGAGTCTATCCATCCATGAGCATGGTTTGTTCTTCCATTTATGTAGATCTCTTTTGGTTTCTTGCAGTAGTGTTTTGTAGTTTTCTTTGTATAGGTCTTTTATATCCCTGGTTAGATTTATTCTTCAGTTTTTTTTTTAGGGGCTATTATAAATGGCATTGTTTTCCTGATTTTCTTTTCATTGTTCTCTCTATTGGTGTATAGGAATCCAGCTGATTTTTGTAAGTTGATCTTGTATCCTGCTACTCTGCTCAATCTTTCTATTAGTTCCAGTAGTTTTCTCATGAAGTCTTTTGAGTTTTCTATGTATGGTATCATATCATATGCAAACGGGGACAGCTTAACTTCTTCATTACCAATTTAGATGCCCTTTATTTCCAGCACAATGTTAAATAGGAGTGGTGATAAAGGGCATCCTTGTCTTGTTCCTGTTCTCAAGGGGAATGTTTTCAGCCTGCAAATTCTATTTTTATTATATCTAATTTAATTCAAAACAAGAATAAAGCAACTAACAACATGAAGAACATAATCAACATCACTGCATTATATATGCAGAGATTGTCAAATTGGTGAATGTTTTGTTGTGTATATTCTTACCACAATAAAACAAATAAGTAAAGCAACTGAAATCAAATACAGGAAAGTAGATAGATTACATCATAATCTCATACCTTTTTAGAGACTGGAATGAAAACAGAAACTAAGACTTGTTCTGGTTTAAGGTTTGCATCTGTTGTTCCAGCAAGAAAATGATCATTTAAAGGAATTTGCTGTGTTCCTTCTGTAAGGAAAAAATATCATTTCATTTTACAGTATTATGTACTACTGAAATGACTTTATATGTTATAAAATCCAGTAGTATCCTTATAATAAAAATACATTCTAAAGTGAAATTGAAAGTCACACGTAATATAACTATCAAATAGTCTGGTTCTACCCAGGTGTAAAGAAGTCGAAAAGATATCTCGGGATACTCCTTGGAAAACCAGTCTTCCGCCTGTGCTAACACAAAACAGCACCTCCAGCTTATAGGAGACAGTGCACCAAGGTTACAATACGTGATTTATAGGGCAGAAGGGTCTAAATCCATGAGTAAATGTGGTGGCAATGACAGATAGATGGGTGTGTTGTAGGGGGGAGCATCTGGGTGACTTGGAACAGCTGAGTAGAATGGGATGGTGGTAAACATGGGTGGTAAACATGAGAACAATGACATTGACAAATGAAATACAAATGACACCAGTAACATCAATAAATGAAACACAGCTATAAAGTTCATGTGATTATTTTGAACCATAATCCTGAAACACAGACCTACAAATAAATGGTGTTCCCCTTGAAGCAGTCAACTTGGGAGAGATTTTATATTTATGTCAATAGTGGTGTCCTCCTCAAGACAGTTTGGGAACTCTTTGGGCAGATGTTTTTTCAGAGCCCATGGCCTCAGTGGTGATATATTTTTATCCTTTAAAGGTGGGTTTGATTTGCGGTAGGAGGTAAAAGACATTCAGAAGTCAGCTTGAAGGACAGGACAGTGGATCAAATTGGGTAACACTCTTTTTAGTCAAAATCCAAGTGAAAAAGAGATTGATTTTTCTTGTGCGTTTGTAAACCAAACAGTGTTCTGTTTGTCTTCGATTTCAACAGATAAGTGCCACTTCCCCAGCCCAGTCCTGCTGGGACTTTCCTTTCAAGCAAATTTACTTGACAAGGTCAATATGAAATGAGATATTTTATATTCAATAGGCCCATGACACCGTGATAGATGCCTTATGACCTTCATGAATCCTCTCAGGGATTCCATTATGGCTTAGAAATCTTCCCATAAAATGCACCAAAATATTTGCTTAAAGGAGTCCCTGGGTGGTACAAAC
Source organism: Loxodonta africana (assembly GCF_030014295.1). Taxonomy (NCBI): domain Eukaryota; kingdom Metazoa; phylum Chordata; class Mammalia; order Proboscidea; family Elephantidae; genus Loxodonta; species Loxodonta africana. The sequence goes on from NC_087347.1 coordinate 45,584,156, forward strand.
AGTTAACATGCTTGGCTGCTAACAGAAAGTTTGGTGGTTTGAGTTCACCCAGAGGCACCTTGGAAGAAAGCCTTGATGATTGACTTCCAAAAAATCAGCTATTGTAAACCATATGGAGCACAGTTCTCCTCTGACACACCTGAGGTCACCATGAGTTAGAATTAACTGGAAGGTAACAGGTGCTGGTACTGGTATATGCTTAAAAATTGTAAATGATCTCTCAGGTCCTAAACCTATAAATCCAGGACAAAAGGAATTCACAAAGCTACTAAAATACATTTTGCCTTTAAAATAAACTCTATGTTCCATCACATTGTAGTCTTGATATATAACACTAATCATAAACTTATTTTGATTACAAATGCTTTATCTACTGATAATGAATAGACGAAAAGAAAGACAAGTTGAGATGCTTTCACTATTGTTTCCTGGTTACCCAAAATATGTCCTTTCCATCTATTATCCTCTTGCTTTGTGGATATACACTTAGCACTATAACCAATGACTTATATGAGGAGTTCACATTACCCTCCAACCCTGTGTTCAGTATGTTTATAAAACTGACGTCAGTATTTACAATGGGATTCAGTAACTCACCTATTGAAGCAACGTTGAGGACGCAATTGCCTACACCCAAAATGGGGTTGAGATCAGAATTTGAAAGTCTGCTAATAATATGACCTCCTAAGGACTAAAAGAAAGAGAGATCAACAACTTCAGGGCTTTTATTATGACAAGCGCTGAATTACACAGAGAATTCTTTGCAACCTAACTAGGCAATGAAAATTAAAAAATGCGGGCATGGATATGAGATTTCCATGCAAATTCTAAAATGTTTTAGAGGAATCTCTAATCCCTTTACTTATTTATAAAACAGAAATTGTGAAGATCAATAGTGAAAATTACTTCAATGCCACCATTTCTAATTTCTGGTTTAGAAGGGTCTCAAATTATTGTGCATAAATGAAGAATTCATTCCGAAACTATGTACATGCAGTTTGCATGAAAATAGACAAGAAATAGTTAAAGGGAATAACCTCGGGTGCTTATACCTTGGGCTGGGGGGTTAGGTGTCTGGTGAGGCAGGAGCTGAGACAGTATTTGTAAGAGGGGACCAGGCAGTTTCCCTGAGACAGTGGTGTCTACAGGATGGAAGGAGTTGATATCCTCCCAGCCAGGCCCTATTAAACCCCTTCCCATGGCTGCACAGAGCTGACAGGCAAAGCAAGATTCAGAAGTGAGGGGGGCAGAGGAGAGATGGCCTGTGGCCAACACACAGTAACAACCCTCAGTCTGGGGCAGCTGCTTCCTGAGAAAGGCAGCTGATGAGGATTCAGTATTTGAAGAATTGACTTTAAGAAATGTGCAGATAGGATGCCCGAGATGACCCTCACTGGTTAAAGGCCCTCATATAAAGATGCAACCATCCTATTTGGGCAGTCTAGAATGTGAACCTCACAGGATCCAGAGGAGGCCAACAGAAACATGAAGTCACATGAACCAAAGAAGAGGATTTCAATGGGACTGATAGAGAAAATCCAACAATTCTTTCACACAGAGGGATTGAGAACAAGGATCACTCTGCTATGTGTTATAGTTTATAGTTACATGTATATTATATTTTATAGCTATATGCTATGTAGTATAGTTGTTATACTATATAATTATCCTAACAGGTTGAGTAAATTGTGTGGTTCTCATTCGTATTTATTACTAGGTCAGTTATTCCTTCATTAACCCATTAGTTTTCTTTATAAGGTAACCAGTTAAAGAATCCCTTTGCGTACTGTTGAAGATAGAACTTTCTGAACTGGATAGACCCTTTGTGGACAGTTATAGCCAAAATCCTAGGCTCAAGGGCAGGCAGACCAGGAAAGCAGCACTTTCACCTAAAATTTGCTGACTCACTTGGCTTATGCCTCCAAGGACCTGAAATGAGGAAATTCATCTGATTCAGGCATGTGAAGAACGCAGATGGATATATTAGAAAATAGCAGAAACATTGAATGATACAGCCTTCCTCACTGAAGTACCCCCTTAGAGGGCAGGCAGGCAAAGAGAACATACTGCCATGTTCCTTATCTGTTGTCCGGCCAGGGTTTTCAGATGTTTCAAGAGAGCCCGGTACAGCTGTGTCTTCTCCTCTGGGAGCTTCCGGATCACATCAGCCAGGATGTCCTTCACCTGGGCCAGGCTGAGGCCGGCACCTACTGTAAGCCCTGAAAACAAGACACCTTTGTTAATATTCTATAAGCTGGGCCAAGAAGGTGGCAAGTGGGAAAAGAGAGTATTAAAAAATAAAGCAAAAAAAAAACCAACCCCCTGCCGTCGAGTTGATTCTGACTCATAGCAATCCTATAAGGCAAAGTAGAACTGCCTCATAGGGTTTGCAAGGCTGTAAATCTTTACAGGAGCAGACTGACACAGCTTTCTCCCCGGGAACCACTGGTAGGTTCAAACCACTAAACTTTTGGAGCTGAGTACTTAACCACTTCACCACCACAACCAAACCAAACCCATTGCCTTCAAGTCAATTCTGACTTATAGCAACCCTATAGGACAGTGTAGAATGGCCCCATAGGGTTTCCAAGGGGCACCTGGTGGATTTGAACTGCCGACCTTTTGATTAGCAGCCATAGCTCTTAACCACTGCAACCAGGACTTCACCGCCAGTGCTCCTTAAAACCAAAAAACAAAACCCATTGCTGTCAAGTCGGTTCTGACTCATGGCCACCCTGTAGGACAGAGGAGAGCTGCCCCAAGGAGCAGCTGGTAGTTTCGAACTGCCAACCTTTTGGTTGGCAGCTGAGTTCATAACCACTGGGCCACCAGGGCTCCAAATGAATAAACAAGTAATGTAATTTCAGATGTGATAAGTGCTATGAAAAACCAAAGCTGGGCACCTCGTGGTAATTACATCATGGTGGTTAAAAAGCATTGCTGTGCTAAGAGTCAGTGCTCAGGAAATCTTGTTAGACAACTGGAAATTTTCAGCTACTGAATCTCTACTTTGTAAATTACTTTTTTCTATCTTTCTTCTTCATCTTACATTAGAGTCACAAGTTTAAAAAAAGAAAATATTTTTTATAATTCTTAATTACTGATGTTTCTAAGAACTTCATGGCCTAATAGGCAACCCAGGAATGTTTTCGATGGTTTCACCTCATCAACACACATTCATTCACTCAGCAGAGGGAGCTCATGCTTTAATTTTGGGAAGTTGGACAGCCTGCAAAGCTCTTGTCCAAAAAGAACTTGAAATAAGCTTGTGACTCTGATTATATAAGGTTTCTCTCCAGTACTTCTTGAATCCCTGGCCATTTGATTAAGGACAGTTTGATTTTCATCTGTGTAAATAGATGTAACAGATGAATCCATTTTGGGACAAGCTTTTCTTCAGTAAGGTTCTGTTTTGCTTACCAGATAAGCTAACTTAGAACTGCTGAGAAATCTAAGGATTCTTCTAGAAAGGAGATAGCTGCCCACAGGCACACCTCTGTAAACTTTTTATATTGCCCTTTGAGCTCAGGACATACATTTATTTGACCTGTTTTAACATGGCTACGGTTTGTAAGTAGAGGTCTCTGTCCTCTGAGACAGTAAAACAAGTATTTATTCAGACTTCAAAGGACATTTACTACAAGGTGATCCAAGTTCAAAAGCAAAGTCAATAAAAGTTGAAAGAACAAAATAATTTTTCTCGGCTGGAGTACTAGAACCATGAAGTTGACTCAGCAGTACTGAAATCATGGGTAAAATTAGCAACTCCGACAGATGGGGCTGTGTGTGTGCGTTTTCCAGTTACCTACGGGATGATAATCGTGACGGAAAAGGATGTACCGAGGTCAAAGTTTTCCTACCATCATACATGCTCTTATCATTCACATCTGATCAGTACATTTCTACAAGATAGAAAGCAATATTTTTTTAAATCACCATTTTTTCTTATTATCAAACAGATTTATTAATCAAAAATACAGGGCAAGTTTTGAGAAGAGCATAAAAACCACAAAGTATTTTACTTACAACTTGGCATCTGACTTTAAAATTAATGTATGCAGCATTTTAAATGGTATTTTTTTTTTGCCTTTTTCCTTCTCAAAAAACCCCAAATTCTCCTTAATTAAAGTGTAAAAAATATCACTATAACCGGGGTAATCCAAAGATAGTACAGTTTTCAATACATCCCTTAGATGGTAGAGGAAGAGTCCACTGACAATAAAGGAAACTATTGAAAGTCAAATATCACACTTACTGCATTGTTCTACAATTCTCTTTTCATATGTCTACCTCCCCCATAAGTGTTCTTAGGGGCAGAAATCACATTTTTTTTTCCCCCAGTAGCCTTGGTTTTACCAGCAGCTAGCCTAGTGGCTGGCACATGGTAAATGCTTAATAACTGTAAAATTAATAAGTTAATGTTTAAAAATGATTTTAATACACCTGTACTTTTCATGGAGTAACACTGAGCTAAACAATCGAGTCCTGAATTGTGAAAACAAAAACTCATGGCCTTCCCTTGTTGGGTAACTTTGGGAGAGTTACTGAAATTAGTTCTGCTGAGTTGTGGAAGGGAAAACTGTAGGGACCCCCTGGGACGTGCTCCAGGCTGTGGTGAGGCTGACGCTATTTTACAGAGAACGTGAGTGAGTAGCTGTCCTCATCCGCTGCCAGAGGAGAGAAACAGACTTTATGCCTCCGAAAAACCACTTGCTATTGAGTAGATCAGAGGCATAACAACCTCATCTGTGTGTAAGAGTAGAACTGTGCTCCATAGAGATTTCTTTTCTTTAGATTTTAAAAAATTTTGTTGTTGTTGTTGTTGAGAAAACGCACAGCAAAACATACACCAATTCAACAGTTTCTACATGTATAATTCAGTGACTTTCATTACATTCTTCAAGTTGTGCAACCATTCTCACCCTCCTTTTCTGAGTTGCTTCTCCCCCATTTTCGTAAATTCACTGTCCCCTGAGATTCCTGTCTAATCTTTTGAGTTGCTGTTGCCACTTTGATCCCATATAGGACAGTTCTTAGAAGAGCATGATGCTCAAGGCAGACATTTTTTACTAGCTAAGCTGTATTATTGTTTGGTTTTAAGATCCATAGGGTTTTCAGTGGCTGACTTTTCAGAAGTAGATCACCAGGACTTTCTTTCGAGATGCGTCTGGGTAGACTTGAACCTCCAACTTTTCTCTTAGCAGCCAAACGTGTTAGCCATTTGCACCATCCAGGCGCCTGAAGCACTCCTAAGTACTTCAGTCCTAAGATGGTAATTAGATGCCTGGATGAGTTTCTGGGTGAATCAACAAACATTTGTTAAGGCCCAGCTATGTGCGGAAAATTGAGTCTCAAGAGAATAGAAACAGTCTTTACCAGGGGTTTCCGAACGTAGGGGATATTCTTCTCAAAAGATCACATGTGGTTCAGTATTACGGTAGAAGAGAGGAAAATAAGACTTCCTCTAGTCCGTGAGCCTGTGATTTGGTTAGTGTCAAATAGCCTTAGATTTCTTTAGCAGAACCACCTGCACCATCAGGACCTTATTTTAATAAATGAGAACACACCTTCTTTTGTGTTAGTCACAATAAACAATTTCAAAATCCGTGCAGGAGAGAGAATAACTGGATGGAAAACTTCTTTGAACTTCATAGCAGGCCCTAAAAGGTAGAAGTGGGAAAGAAGTCAGCTAGATTTTCTTTTTGCAAATAACACTGTGGCTTAGAAGAGGCTACTATAGGCCTAAAAAGCAAAGTAAAATAAAACTTTGACAAAAGAGGCTTGTTTTCCTCCTTAGTAATTTCCCTGATATTTTAATTGAGTCTGACCCAAATAGTAAACCTATCCGCAGATTCTTCACTCAAGAATCTAATGAAAGAAACATCTGTTTTACTATTTACTGATGCTTAAATGAAATTTTTGTTTGTTTATTTGTTTTTGTTTTTTAAATGAATGAAAGCTTTAAACTCAGAGAAATCCTGTTGCCTTCAAGAATTGGAATAGGAGATGAAATTTTTCTTTAGGAAGTAGAGAAATTAATTGTCTAGCAAGCTGGCTATCAGCTGGGCAAAGAGGGTGAGTTTGGAATCGCCAGATGTGCATTTTGATTTGTGAGTGGTTGCCACATTCACACCTTCTTTCGCTAATTTTGATTTTCAACCTAGGAAGTGGGAGCCGTGGCCTCTTCACTACCCACCAACAGAGGTGTTCCCCATCACAAGAGGGGCTTCGGGATACTTCATTTTCAGCCTCAGAAGGTCATTGAGAGTTCCTGGGGCGATCCAGGTTGTCCTCTCCCCGTGGAAAGTCAGAACTTTCTTCTGGGGTTCTTCTGCTATTCTCTGTGGTAGAAAAATGCAGGTTTAATGCTGACAAAACACATAGACTTTATTATAGCGCATAAGCTGAACAAAAATGAATGGAACACACCACAGATAACAAAACATAGATACACATGGAACGCTGACCTAATCAATTAAATGCACTGTTTTGCTTATTATTTTTCCATCTCTCACAGCTTAAAAAAGGACAAAATGGATTATAATTAAATCTCAACTTACAAACAAACAAGAATCCTATGTACTAGGATACCGTTTTTAATGGCAAATTCTCAACTGCAGAGATAATTGTGGACTAAGTTACAAACGATGATAGAACACCAGCAGAGAATTAACTATATGTATACTGGAGTGGGTGTGCTATTTCCTATCAGGCAAACTTACAGAGTAGAAAAATACCAAGCACACCAGGAGATGGGAGAATCAGATTCCAAGCTCAGCCTTGCCTCTAAGTCGCTGGATGGATTGAGGAAAACCCTGGAGCCTCTAGGTCTTGGTGTGCTTTACCCGCAAATTAGGGATTGAACTAGACAATGTAGGAAGCTCTTTTGCTCTCAGAGGCCATACTTCTGTGGGGTAAGGCTGGCTGTTTTGATGAACAGCAGAAATTTGGTAAAAGCATAGAACGTCAGACTTTTTAAAGCCAGTGAGGACCTTCCTCTCTGTTTCTCTGAGCAAGACTGAGGGGTTTCACAGCAACAGTTGACAATAGGACTTTTCTCAATTAGCAGAAGTAGTTAATTGGCAGAATTAAAGTTTTCCTTCCATCTAATTTTCTAAAACCAATGGCTCCGCAAGTATTAGCTGACAAATACAGTGAACAGATAGAAAATATTTACGAGGGTAATTCTCAAATAGTTGACCATGCTTAACTGAGTGGCCTTCTCTTTTCTTTTTGTTTACTTTTTTTTCTTAATGGACTTCTGTGCTCCCAGTTTTGATTCGGTGTATGGATCTTATAATACAATCATATTTTCTAAGGGTAAAGTTGTACCTAATCCACTTAGTGTAATTAAATGTGTCACTATTTTATGGTGTTCAGTAAAAAATATGGCATTTGAGAAAAAGCCCGACTTCCCACGGCTCGTTTACATGAGTCTGAGGATCACTGGTCTAGTCTCAAGGAAGAAAAAGTAGTGAGGCCCACAGAGGGAAAGTGGACTGGTCAAGATGACACAGATGGTTAACAGGAAAAGGAGCATGAACAGTGGGCCCCCGGCTCCCAACCCACGGTCCTCTGAAACTGGCATAATTTCGTGCATCTGGGAGAACCATAGTTTTAACAATTTCTGCTGGTTAATCATAAACAGGGAAGCCATTTCCCAAATGGGAATTGAACCATTTAATTTATTTCAAACTGAATTTGTAACTAAATGATACCTTTACAAAAATATTTTATGCAGCACAATCTTGTTCTTTGTGTTGTTGTTGTTAGGTGCCATCGAGTCACTTCAGACTCATAGCAGCCCTATGTATAACAGAAGGAAACACTGCTGGGTCCTGCGCCATCCTCACAATCGTTGTTATGCTTGAGCCCATTGTTGCAGCCACTGTGTCAATCCATCTTGTTCAGGGTCTTCCTCTTTCTCAGAAAAGGGCAAATCTTTTGGTGGAATTTCCAAGTTTTGATAAGTTGTTTCACTCTGAATAGTTTCAACATTGAACAAAAATTGTGGTGGAGGCTGATAAACTGATAGAAGTCATGGAAATTGAACAATAATCAAAGACAGGTTGGTTAACTGAGGATATTTTTAACATTAAAAAAAAAAAAACCATTGCCATTGAGCAGATTCCTACTCAGTGACCCTGTGGGACAGAGTAGAACTGCCCCATAGGGTTTTCAAAGCTGTAATTTTTATGGAGCCACACTGCCACATCTTTCTCCCACAGAGCAGCTGGTAGATTCAGATTGTTGACCTTTTGGTATGCAGCCAAGCACTTTAACCACGGCACCACTAGAGCTCCATTTTTAATATAGGATTCTATGAATGCTGCCTTAAATTATGTGTTTCATTGGAAAGGATGTCAGAGAATTAGGCAGTCCTGGGGACGGACCTCAGGTTAGTGAAATAATTCTGCAGTCCTTTCATTAAGTTAGGCCACTCGTTCTCAGGGTATAATTCAGGGATCCCTGGGAGTCCCCAATACTGGGGTCAAAACTTTTATAATGAAAGACGTTATTTGTCTTCTTCACTCTCAATCTCTTATGAGGGTACATGGTATCACAACCAACTGAATGCAGAAGCAGATATGAGGCTCCAGCTATCTTTTTTTTAAGCCAGCATTAAAGAGATTTAAAAAATGTAAAACAATGCCACTCTTCTCATTGAATTGTTCTTGAAAATACAATTTTTTTCATGAACAATAGATTATTTATGTTAAAGCGCAATGAGTTTATTACTTTTAAATAAATAAATGAATAAGTATTTAAAATATTTCCAGTTTTAATTTCAAATATTATAAATATTAACAGCTATAACCCACATAAACAAAAGCTCTTTAGGGTCCTTAATAATTTTTAAGAGAAGGGAATCACTGTGTTAGGCAAACTCAACCCTTCCCTCATAGAGCTGACGTGAGCTACAACCTAGTGAGTAAATAGGCAGTCATGATTCGGCAAGAAAATACCCCACTGGGTAAGGACAGAGTTCTATGGGATCACAGGGAGTTCCGCCCCAGATTTGGAAGGAGGGTTTCAGTGAAAAGTTTCTGAAAGAAATAGAGAAGGTGTTCCTTCATCAGTGCTCTAGAGCCCACCCCTCCTTCCTCTCAGTATCCTTCTACTGTTGATTCTCTTTTCCATCTCTTAGGTATTCATTGTCTCCCTCTTAACTGTAGTCTTCCTTATCAACATTTACATACATCCAAGTTTCTTCCATTAATAAAAAAGACAAAACTCAAAACTCTTCAACCCCAACCTCCCTCCAGCTACTGCCTGCTATTTTCTCTTCTTCAACCAACTATTTACAGCAACCTTTCACCTCGCTGTCTCCATTTCTTCCCTTCCTGCTCTCTCTTCAACCCACTCTTTACTGATTTTGTGAAGATTAGCAGTGACGTCCCTGTCACTATTTGCAGTTTTTATACTACCTGATGTCTCAACAACACTTGCTGCATTTGATCATTCTCTCCTTCCGGAAACAATTTCTTCCACTCCTCCTGGAATACCCATTCTTCAGATTTTTACGCCACCTCTCCAGCTTCTTCTTCTCAGTCTCTTGGATCTATTCATCCTCTTCCACCCATTTATTAGTTGTGTGTGAGGGCACTCTAAAAGTTAGGTACTTGGCATGATTAAAAATGACTGACCCACCCAAGAGACAGAAAGGGCCACATGAACTAGAGACCTACATCATCCTGAGACCAGAAGAACTAGTTGGTGCCTGGCCACAATTGATGACTGCCTTGACAGGGAGCAAAACAGAGAACCCCTGAGGGAGCAGGAGATCAGTGGGCTGCAGACCCCAAATTCTCATAAAAAGACCATACTTAATGGTCTGACTGAGACTAGAGGAATCCCGGTGGCCATGGTCCCCAAACGTTCTGTTGGCACAGGACAGGAACCATCCCGAAGACAATTCATCAGACATGAAAGGGAGTGGACAGTGGGTGGGAGAGAGATGCTGATGAAGAGTGAGCTAATTATATCAGGTGGACACTTGAGACTGTGTTGGCATCTCCTGTCTGGAGGGGGGATGGGAGGATAGAGAGAGTGGGAAGCTGGCAAAATTGTCACAAAAGGAGAGACTGGAAGGGCTGACTCATTAGGGGGAGAGCAAGTGGGAGTACGGAGTAAGATGTATGTAAACTTATATGTGACAGACTGACTTGAATTGTAAACGTTCACTTGAAGCTCAATAAAAGTTAATAAAAAAAAATTTACTGATTTTACAGCAGAGTCTACTGAAAAATAGGATTGTAGAAAAATCTTCTTTAAATATTCCTTCTATAATAGAATAAAGCTTATTTTTGAAAAACATTAAAAAAAAAATGACCCAAATCTGAATCAAAACTCCATTTTAAATTAAACTTTAGCTTGTCCTAAGCTCCCCTGCACTTCCGTCAGTTTGTCATACTGTGGGGGCTTGCATGTTGCTGTGATGTTGGAAGCTGTGCCACTGGTATTCAAATACCAGCAGGGTTGACCATTGTGGACAGGTTTCAGCTGAGCTTTCAGACTAAAACAGACTAGGAAGAAGGACCCAGCAGTCTACTTCTGAAAAGAATTAGCCAGTGAAAATCTTATGAAGAGTGGTGGAAGATTGCCTGATATAGTGCCAGAAGAGGAGTCCCTCAGGTTGGAAGGAGCTCAAAATAAGACTGGGGAAGAGCTTCCTCTTCAAAGTAGAATCAACCTTAATGACATGGTTGGAATCAAGCTTTTGGGACCTTCATTTGCTGATGTGGCATGACTCAAAATGAGAAGAAACAGCTGCAAACATCCATTAATAATCAGAATGTGGAATGTACAAAGCACAAATTCAGGAAAATCATAAAAAATGAAATGGAACGCATAAACATCGATACCCTAGGCGTTAGTGAGCTGAAACGGAACGGTATTGTCCATTGTAAATCAGACAGTCATATGGTCTACTATGCCGGGAATGACAACTTGAAGTGGAATGGCATTTCATTCATCATGAAAAAGAACATTTCAAAATAAACACTGAAGTAAAATGCTGTCAGTGATAGGATAATATCCATATGCCTACAAGGAAGACCAGTTAACACGACTATTATTCAAATTTACGTACAAACCATTAAGGCCAAAGATGATGAGACTGAAGTTTTTTTTACCGATTTCTGCAGTCTGAAATTGATCAAACATGCAAGCAGGCTGCATTGATAATTACTGGTGATTGGAATTCAAAAGTTGGAAACAAAGAAGAAGGATCGATAGTTGGAAAACATGGCCTTCGTGATAGAAACGATGCCAGAGATCACATGATAGAATTTTGCAAGACCAACAACCTCTTCATTGCAAATATACATGGACCTTGCCAGATGGAATACACAGGAATCAGACTGACTGCATCTGTGGAAAGAGATGATAGAAAAGCTCAATATCATCAGTCAGAACAAGGCCGGGGGCCGACTTCAGAACAGACCATCATTTGGTCATATGCACGTTCAAGTTGAAACTGAAGAAAATTAGAACAAGTCCACAAGAGCCAAAGTACCAACTTGAGTATATCCCATCTGAATTTAGAGACCGTCTCAAGAATAGATTTGATGCATTGAACGCTAATGACCGAAGACCAAATGAGTTGCAGAATGACACCAAGGACATCATACATCAAGAAAGCAAGAGGTCATTAAAAAGACAAGAAAGAAAGAAAAGACCAAAATGGATGTCAGAAGAGACTCTGAAACTTGTTCTTGAACATTGAGTAGCTAAAGCGAAAGGAAGAAATGATGACGTAAAAGAGCTGAGCAGAAGATTTCAAAGGACAGCTGGAGAAGACAAAGTAAGTATTATAATGCCATGTACAAAGACCTGGAGATAGAAAACCAAAAGGGAAGAACACGCCTGGCATTTCTCAAACTGAAAGAACTGAAGAAAAAATTCAAGCCTTGAGTTGCAATATTGAAGGACTGTAATGGAAACCCTGGTGGCGTAGTGGTTAAGTGCTACGGCTGCAAACCAAAGGGTAGTCAGTTCGAATCCGCCAGGCACTCCTTGGAAACGCTTTGGGGCGGTTCTACTCTGTCCTATAGGGTTGCTATGAGTCGGAGTCGACTCAATGGCACTGGGTGTTTGGTTTATGGGGAAAATATTACACAATGCAGGAAGCATCAAAAGAAGATGGAAGGTTAATCACTATACCAGAAAGAATTTCCCCCGACTGAAGGCATCGGGGAAAAACAAGGCTCCGGGAATTGACAGAATACCAATTGAGATGTTTCAACAAATGGGCACAGCACTGGAAGTACTCACTTGGAAGACAGTTACCTGGTCAACTAGCTGGAAGAGATTGATATTTATGCCTATTCTCAAGAAAGGTGATTCAGCCGAATGTATAAATTATCAAACAATATCGTTAATATCGTACGCAAGTAATATTTTGCTGAAGATCATCCAAAAGGGGCTGCAGCAGTGTATTGATAGGGAACTGCCAGAAATTCAAGCCAGATTCAGAAGATGTAGAGCCAGGGATATCATAGCTGATGTCAGATGGATCCTGGCTAAAAGCAGAGAATACCAGAAAGATGTTTACCTGTGTTTTATTGATTATGCAAAGGCATTCTACTGTGTGGATCATGACAAATTATGAATAACATTGGGAAGAATGGGAATTCCAGAACAGTTAATTGTGCCCATGAGGAACCTGTACATAGATCAAGAGGAAGTCATTCAAACACAACAAGGGGATATTGCATGGTTTAAAACCAGGAAAGGTGTGCCTCAGGGTTGTATCATTTCACCATACTTATTCAATCTCTATGCTGAGAAAATAATCCAAGAAGCTGGACTATATGAAGAAGAATGCAGCATCATTAATAACCTGCGTTATGCAGATGACACAACAGTGCTTGCTGAAAGTGAAGAGGACTTGAAACACTTACTGATGACGACCAAAGACCACAGCCTTCAGTATGGATTGCACCTCAACATAAAACAAAAATCCTCACAACTGGGCCAATAAGCAACATCATGATAAATGGAGAAAAAATTAAAGTTGTCAAGGATTTCATTTTACTTAGATCCACAATCACTACCCACAGACACAGCAGTCAAGAAATCAAAAGATGTGTTGCATTGGGCAAATCTGCTGCAAAAGACCTCTTTAAAGTGTCGAAAAGCAAAGATGTCACCTTGAAGACTAAGGTGTGCCTGACACAATCCATGGTGTTTTCAATCACATCATATGCTTATGAAAGCTGGATGATGAATGAGGAAGGCTGAAGAAGAATTGATGCCTTTGAACTGTGGTGTTAGTGGAGAATACTGAATATACCCTGGACTACCAAAAGAATGAACAAATCTGTCTTGGAAGAAGTACAATCAGAATGCTCCTTAGAAACAAGAATGGCGAGACTCTGTCTCATACTTTGGACATGTTATCAGGAGGGATCAGTCCTTGGAGAAGGACATGATGCTTGGTAAAGTAAAAGGTCAGTGTCTTAGTCATCTAGTGCTGCTATAACAGAAATACCACAAGTGGATAGCTTTAACAAAGAGAAATTTATTCTCTCACAGCTGAGTAAGTAGGCTACAAGTTCAAACTTAGGTGCCTGCTCCAGGGGAAGGCTTTCTCTCTCTGTTGGCTCTGGAAGAAGATCCTTGTCATCAGTCTTCTCTTGGTCTGGGAACATCTCAGCGCAGGAACCTCAGGTCCAAAGGACGCGCTCAACTCCCAGCACTGCTTTCTTAATGATATGAGGTTCCCAACTCTCTGCTTGCTTCCCTTTCCTTTTATCTCTTGAGAGATAAAAGGTGGTGTAGGCCACACCCCAGGGAAATTCCCTTTATGTTGGATCAGGGAGGTGACCCAAGTAAGGGCAGTGTTACAATCCCACCCTAATCCTCTTAAAATAAAATTATAATCACAAAATGGAGGACAATCACAGAATACTGGGAATCAGGGCCTAACCAAGTTAATACACACATTTTGGGGGGGATACAATTCAATTCATGACAGTCAGTGAAAAAGAGGAAGACCCTCAGCTAGGTGGATTGACACAGTGGTTGCAACTACGGGCTCAAGCATAACAACAATTGTGAGGATGGCGAAGGACTGGGCAATATTTTGTTCTGTTGTACATAGGGTTACTAGGAATCAGAACCAACTGGAGGACACCTAACAATGAGTTCTCATTTCCACTTCCCTAAAAATATAATCTGTGATTTATAGTCTGGTGACCAGTTACTCCTTGTAAAACTTTAACCGCCCTCAAAAAACAATGAAGGGAGCAAGAATGTGGTTTGTGAAGAATGTTCGTCAGGAAATGTTTATCAAGATAGTCTCGGGAGAATGCTTGCGGAGCATGCCCCAGGAAGAATGTACATGTAGATATCTCAGAAAATTGCTTGGCAGGTTGGCTCCAGGAAGTCTGTGTCAGAAAATAGATGAGCTAACCTTGTAAGATTTTAACTCGAGACTGTCTTTTGTTGTTGTTGTTGTTAGTTGATATCAAGTCGGTTTTGATACACAGAGATCCTATGTATAAAAGAATGAAACACTGCCCATTCCTGCCCCATCCTCACAATCATTGCTATGTTTGAGCCCATTGTTGTAGGCATGTGTAATTCCAAGCATGATTATGGTCATGTATTCTCTTCCACATTTTTCTCTATAAAAATCTCACTTGTTCCTCAGAAAGTTGGAACATTTTATGATCTTGCATTACATTGAGTTGCCCAGCTGGAGTTCTTCCAATCCTCCAGTAAAACTCTTTGCTTTCACTTTCAACAGAGTGTAAGTTTTGTTCAGCACTACGACAGTTGGAATTCCCTAAGGCTTAGACCCAGGGTCTCTTCTCAGCCATGCTTTCATTGATACTAACGGTTCTGATCCCAATGACTTGAAAATATATACATCTGGCCCTGACCTCTCCTCTGAGCTTCCAGCTACCTACTTAACATTTTCCTTTGAATTTCTTAAAAGGATGTCTATCTAGTATGTAAAAATCTGAACTCCTGATCTGCTCTTTCAAAAGTGGCTCTATACCAGTATCTCTAACTCAGCATCTTGTCGGGCAAACTGTAACCGTAAAAGTCGCCCATGACCCTTCTCCCTCTGTCATCCATACCCAATCCACACTGTTGATTTTACCTTTTAAACATCTCTCCCCTTTATCCTTCTCTCCAGCCACACCACCAGGATCCTAATCCTGGGTGCCATTGTCTTTCTCCTATGCTGCCGTGGTGATCACCTGTTACTTTGTGTTCACTTGTGATCCCTTCCAGTCTTCATACAACAGCCGAGATGATCTTTCAAAATAGCAAATGTTTGTGAGTTTCCCTTGCTTAAAATCCTTCAATGGCTCCCCATTCCCTGTGCAAAAAACGTATACCCTTTAGATCTAAGTATAATAAAGGCCCATCAGGATCTGGCCTCCACCTCCCTTTCCAGATTCATACTTTGGGGCAATGGACCTCCAACATGCCATGTTCTAGTCATTTGGAATTGTTTGTTTTTCCTGAAAGTTCCATGCTCTGCAAAGCCACAGGCCTATGCTCATGATGTTCCCCTTGCCCAGAGTTCTCTTTCCATGAGCCATTCATTGCCCTTCCCCACTCTCTGATCACTACTATTATAATTCAAGTTTTAGCTCAAGTTGGCTCTGTGGAGAAGCCTCTCTGACTGTCCCCCCAGCCAAACTCTTGCTCTCTGCTCTACTCCCAGAACCCGTTCTCAGGTCTCAGTGAGAACCGTCTTCACATTCCGTTGTTAATTTTATTGACACATCTGACTATCTCCTCCACTTGATTACCACTTCCTTATGGGCAAGTGGTTTTGCCATTTCTGTGTCTCAAGTGCCTAGCTCAGTGCATGAGGTCCCCAATAAATTCTGTGAAACAAATACAAGTGAATTAAAGGGATGCCTGGATGAACAACTTTTTAAAAAATAAAATAAGAGGAGGCAGTGAAATGCTTTAAACTTGTGCCAAGCTATTACGTAATACAAGATTGTGAACTTGTAACTTTCCTTTCCTGTTTACGATTTGTACCCGAATTTTAATAAAGATACTTGTATGTCAGAATGGACTCTGCTAGTGCTGCCCTGAGGGAGGTGAGCTCTATCACATGAAAGATCAGAGGTAAAGTACATCCACCCATGGGCAAGGCCTGGGAGGAAACATGCCTTTCACAGGTTACCGAGGGTGACAGGAATGCAAAGATACCGGGAGCAAATGGCAGTGGACACGAAACTGGGAAGAAACTGATAGGGCTGATTATTCCCTTACAGAAATAAATTAGGTGAAAAAGAACATACCATTAGTTCAGGTGGAAATATGAATTCCTGGGTTGGGTCGAAGGGCTGAAACTCTTCCTTTTCGTACAATTTGGTGCAAACCTTACCAAAAAAAAATGTGATGTTTTAGTCTTTATGGTAAAAACAAAGTCAAAGGGTGATAAATATAGTCATTAATATCCAAGTATTGAGTTTCTTCTGTTTTAAAGGGTCTGAGCTGGGTGCCAGGGAGACGAGGGGCTGAAATGTGGACCAGCGTTTCAGTTCTACTCTGGCTGGCGAAGACCGGGGGTTGGCAGAAGGAAACCGGCAGTTCTTAAGCTTCTGATTAGTGCCTGGCACCGGGACCAGCTGAGAAAAAATGAATTACAACTTGTTGTTACTGTTAGCTGCCATCAAGTTGGCCAACAACCATGGCGACCCCATGTACAATGGAGTGAAACGGCACCCAGTCCTGTGCCATCCCCACGATCCGTTGTGGATCGGACCATTGTCATCCATAGGGTTTTCACTGGGTAATTTTCAAAAGTGGATCACCAGGTCTTTCTTCCTAGTCTGCCCAAGTTTGAAAGCTTTGCTAAAACATGTTAAGCATTATAGCAGCACACACGTCTCCACTGACAGGTGGTGGCTACACATGCAGTGCGTTGGCTTGGAATGGAACCTGGGTATCTTGCATGGAAGGCAAGAATTCTACCACTAGCAGAAGCTCGGTGTCAAAAGAGTGATACAAACAGTAAGCTCTGCAGGGGATCAGGGGAGCAAGTGGTGGCAGAGGCTTCTTGGAGGAGGGAGAGAAGAGCAATGTAGCCAGCACAGATTTATTTTTACTTATTTTAAATAATTTTTATTGTGCTTTAAGTGAAAGTTTACAAATCAAGTCAGTCTCTCACACAAAAACCCATATACAACTTGCTACATACTCCAATTACTTTCCCCTCCATGAGACAGCCTGCTCCCTCCTTCCACTCTCTCTTTTTGGCCAGCACAGATTTAGATGGAGGTTATTTGTAGAATATTAGAAAGAAATCAGGTAGGTCCCTACACTAGAGGAGAGACTAGTAGGAGACAGGACACTCTCTAATTCCCATCCACTCTGTGAGCCATCTTTTGCCAAGACTGATTTTACAGCAATTCCAAACATCGGTTATTAGGAAAAAACTAGCATTTACTAAGCAACTGCTACGTGCTAGTAACTGTGTCCAGAGTTTGATGTATATCATTTTACATGTATAATTTAATCTTCCCAACAATCTTCTTGAAGTACTATCCCTACCAAGAAGAAAGCTACAGTTGAACTGGAAAGTCACAAGGCTGAGACTTGAGCTGGGTTCTCTCTTGCCAAAGCTGGTATCATCATGCTGGTGCCATCTTTGAACAGTTATTATTTACTGGCACCCCAGTATGGAGGATTCCTTCCTTTCAGGAAGTCTTGGGTTTGCAGTGGTTGAGGGTTAACGGAAGGAAAGAGATAGAAAGACTGGGAGAGAAAGAATTATTTTGAGAACTTTCACAAGCCCCCTCTACCACCAATCCAAGCCCTTTCAGTGCCATGGGATGCACTGAAGACGAATATGAAAAGCCGAAGCTGAAAAAGGAGAGGAAAAGACTTACATTAGCTTTTTTCTCAGGCTCGTTTTCTTCCTGATCCAAACAACATTTCCCCTCCTTGTTCATCTGGCAGCAAGATGAACTCTAAAGAAGAAAATGATGGTGGCAAAGTCAGAGAATCCTAGAGTCGTAATGTACCACAAAAGGTAATAGTATCGATAATAATAATGGTGAATGTCATAGTGATCACTATAGTAATTGTTTTAGAGGTTTTGTAGAGCACTTAATATGTGTTTGGCATGATGTTTTGTAATTTGCAGACATGGTCTTGTGGTCACAACCCCATTTTACAGATGAGAAAACAGGCTTAGAAAGGTTAAGTCATTTAGCTAAATTATAGAGCTAGAAAATAGCAGAACCAGAATTTGAAGCTAGGCATGCTGACAATGGAGCTCATGTTTGTGAAACAAAATTTTATATTCCCTCTAGTTATGAATAATAACTACAATGTCTTGATTATCTACCGCATTCCAGGCGTTGTTCTCAGAGCTGCACAAACATTCAATCCTTAAAATACCTCCTCCAGATAGAGGAGTGGGGTACAGGCTACCCAGGGGAGGGCTGAAAGGCCTGGCACTCCTAAACCAAAAAAACCCATTGCCATTGAGTCGATTCCGACTCATGGTGACCCTTTAGGACAGAGTAGAACTGCCCCATAGAGTTTCCAAGGAGCGCCTGGTAGATTCCCAACTACGAACTGTTTGGTTAGCAGTCATAGCTCTTAACCACTACACCACCAGGGTTTCCCTGGCACAGCCTCCTAAATCAGAAAAATATCCTTCCAGCTGCCACCGAGTCCCTGGGGTTGAGTTCCACTGAGGAATTCTTCCTGGGACTGTGTTCCACTGAGGAATTCTTCCTGGGATGGGGTTCTACTGAGGAATACTTCCTGGGATTGAGTTCCACTGAGAAATTCTTCCTGGAATTGAGTTCCACTGAGGAATTCTTCCTGGGATTGGGTTCCACTGAGGAATTCTTCCTAGGATTGAGTTCCACTGAGGAATTCTTTCTGGGATTGAGTTCCAGTGAGGAATTATTCCTGGGATTGGGTTCCACTGAGGAATTCTTCCTGGGATTGAGTTTCACTGAGGAATACTTCCTGGGATTGGGTTCCACTGAGGAATTCTTCCTGGGATTGAGTTCCACTGAGCAGTACTTCCTGGGATTGGGTTCTACTGAGGAATTCTTCCTGGGATTGAGTTCTACTGAGGAATATTTCCTGGGATTGAGTTCTACTGAGGAATTCTTCCTGGGATTGGGTTCCACTGAGGAATTCTTCCTGGGATTGGGTTCCACTGAGGAATTCTTCCTGGGATTGGGTTCCACTGAGAAATTCTTTCTTTGGTTGAATCCATGCCTCCTCCCATCTATTTCAGCCAGGGAATCCAGCACAAATATTTGTTTATTTGACCCAGACCTCTAGCTAATTACATTGATTCAAAGAATCTTTAAATCCATGAGGAAACTGAAAATGAAATACAGGTGATGACGGAAGGTAGCTAGATTCTATAACACATAATTTCAAATAAATGAAGAAATGCATGAACGAATTGAAGAATGAATGAACAAACACATAAATAGATCTCATTGCAACTTCTTTTGCTTTTCCAATTCAAGCAGATGGTAATACTAACATGTGTAGCTGTACCACAATAAACATTTTACATGGATCACATGTGTCAATTTTATTTGCGTAGGTCTCCAGTCCCCACGCTTTCCTTTAAGCATATTTCTTTATAGGTCCCCTTTAGGCATCATTTTAACTCTTTCTCACTTTTCCACATCCTTTTAAGAATATACAAATCCAAACATCTCTGGATATTTACTTTTTGCAGCTTTTAGGATCTATCTTGGCAGGAAAAAGAATGTATATAGATATAAAATTAACGGTGCCATATCGTATAGTCTTCCTAAGCGCCCTGGTGGTGCAACAATTAAGTGCTCAGCTGCTAATCAAAGGTTGGCAGTTTGAACCCACCCAGCAGCTGTGAGGGTGAAAGACCTAGCAATCTGCTCCCATAGATCACACCCTAGAAATCCCTATGGGGCAGTTCTACTCTGTTACATGGGTTTCTATGAACTGAAAATTGACTCTACAGCAAACCACAATGGTCTTTCCAGCTACTTACCACAGGTTTTTTGGGGCGTGTGTGTGCAGAGAGCAGGTGGAGGAAGGTCTGAAACTAGTGCTCTATGGAAGTTGCAGGTTGCTAGGGGCTGTTGATGCCACACACCATGAAAGATGAAAATGGTTTCTCTCTCTTCCCCAAATACTATTAGTACTAATCAAAGATGGAATCACCTGCAGAGAGGATATGGGCATTTATTTCACAAAATGCCTCACTGTGGCAGCGACTCACAAAAAGTGCTGCTGAAATGGCCGTGTGAGAAATGGACTCTTCTCTGAATCTCGCTATCACAAAGCTAGACGTTAGGAAGATGGCCTCAACCATTTTCACTTAGAATGTGCTATTTCATAACCTTCACCTTCAAAAAAGCCATTAAGGTGTTACCTGTCTACATTTCGGAGAAAAATATCTAGTTACCCTCACTGAGATGGGCAAAATGGTAAACCTCTGAGTCTCTAAAACACGATATTGTGCTTTCCTTGAAAACCAATTCCATCGCATCACAGGTGTGATGCTTTGCTGTTTTATTCAGGAGAGGAGCAGGCTCAGCTGCTATCTGTTTTTTCATACTCACAGGACTAAAACTCTTCCCACTCTCCACAATGGGTCTGTATCCAGTACAGCGGCATAAATTACCTGGATAGAAGGAAATACATTGTTTCAACCAAAGGCTCCTTCTCTGCCCTTGGCATGTCTCCCTCTTCCATAGCCAGGACCACTTCCCCTACCCACCCCTTCCCCCCATCATATTTAAAAACCAGGACTTTTTTTAGATTGAACTAATGTCATCTAAAGACATTTAGGATGTATTTCTGGGGTTGTACTCTGGAGAAGGACCAAAAAACCAATAACCAAACCCCTTGCATTGATTCTGACTCATAGTGACCCTATAGGACAGAATAGAACTGCCCATAGGGTTTCCAAGGAGCAGTTGGAAGACTTGAACTGCTGACCTTTTGGTTAGCATCCGAACACTTAAGCACTGTGTCACCAGGGCTCCAGAATGGGAAATCAGTGAAAAGATAACCGGCTGAGGAAACCCCTACAATGGGTACAAGTTACATGTCAAAGATGCGTACATCTTGTGAGCAGAGGCCCTGGCTGCCTTTGTTCCAGACTACGTTTTTGAGGATGTTTGTCTTTATTATACTAAACAGTATGCATTTCTGCCCATGCCTCCAAAGGGAGGTACTGTCTCTATCTTCCGAGGCTGTACACTATACAGTGTCTCCCTCTGGGCCAAAGATCAGGCAGGATTTTAGGTGAAGGCAAGGACAACACACAATGCAGGGGAAGTCAGCACAACTGGACTAAACCAAAAGCGAAGAAGTTTCCTAGATACAACCAAACACATCAAGGGACAGAGTAGCAGGGGTGGGGGCCTGGGGACCAGGGTTTCAGGGGACATTTAGGACAATTGGCATAACAAAGTTTATTAAGAAAATGTTCTGCATCCCACTTTGGTGAGTGACGTCTGGGGTCTTAAAAGCTAGCAAGTGGCCATCTAAGAGGCATCAATTTGTCCCAACCAACGTGGAGTGAAGGAGAATGAAGAACACCAAAGACATACGGAAAATATGAGCCCAAGAGACAGAAAGGGCCACATAAACCAGAAACTCCATCAGCCTGAGACCTGAAGAACTAGATGGTGCCTGGCTACCACCAATGACCACGCTGACAGGGAACACAACAGAGAGCCTCTGATGGAGCAGTAGAAATGTGGGGTGCAGAACTCAAATTCTAGTCAAAAGACCAGACGTAATGGTCTGACTGAGACTAGAGGGACCCCAGAAGACATGGCCCCCGGACTCTCTGTTAGCTCAAAACTAACACCATTCCCAAAGCCAGCTCTTTAGACAAAGATTAGACTGGACTATAAGACAGAAAATGATACTGGTGAGAAGTGTGCTTCTTAGCTCAAGTAGACACGTGAGACTATGTGGGCAGCTCCTGCCTGGAGGCAAGATGAGAAGGCAGAGGGGGACAGAAGCTGGTTGAATGGACACGGGAAATACAGGATAGAGAGGAGGAGTGTGCTGTCACATTATAGGGGGAGTAACAAGGGTTACATAACAATGTGTGTATAAGTTTTTGTATAAGAAACTGACCTGAATTGTAAACTTTCACTTAAAGCACAACAACAAAAAAATAACAGCGATATGTATCAGTCATAAAGTGGTTACCTGTAGGACAGAAAGATGGGAGGGAAGTGTGATTGGGGATTAGGATTTCAACTCTATCCGTGACACTTCATTTCTTATAATAAAGAGATGATACATGGTTTTGAAAAAAAAGAAAAAAAAGATCAGGCAGGATTACTGCCCGTTATAAAGACTTGAGTTGCCTAGGCTCAGGTTTCTTTTCCTGTAATGCATGTGCAGGCATCAGCTGGCCTTCCCTGCATTGCCCTGTGGCAACTGAGGCTCAGGGAACTGGTGTAAATGCTGGTACTCAGGCATTGGTGGTTCAGTGGTAGAATTCTCGCCTTCCATATGGGAGACCCAGATTTGATTACTGGCCAATGCACCTCTTGTGCAGCCCTCATGTGTCTGTCAGTGGAGGCTTGTGTGTTTCTACGATGCTGAAGAGGTTTAAGTGGAACTTCTAGACTAAGGCAAACTAGGAAGAAAGGCCTGGCAATCTACTTCTGAAAATTAGCCAATAAAAACCCTATGGATCACAATGGCCCAGGCCCCAACCAATCATGGGGATGGTGGAAGACAGGCATTGTTGTGTTCCATTGTGCTTGGGGTGTCCTGCATGGAAGGTGAGACTTTTACCGCTGAAACCACCACTGCCTCTAACAATCAGGTGACCCTTTGCTGTCAGGTTGATTCTGACTCATAGCGACCCTATAGCAAAGAGTAGAACTGCCCCACCGGGTTTCCAAGGAGCAGCTGGTGGATTCGAACTGCCGAATTTTTGGTTAGCAGCCAAACGCTTAACTGCTATTTGACTTCTGGCTTGTCTGACCCCCTAATTTCAGCATCATCTGCAGCCTGTAGTGTGGGATTTATCCTTTCACATCTCCAGTTGAACCAACATCTAGCCTCTAGTTGTCAGGGGAGTGTGGTGTTGGACAATACAACCCACCAGGTCCAATTAGAAAAAGGGTATGAAAGGGACTTCTCTAAAGCAGATTACAAAACCAGAACAGAGAGAGATACAGCTGGAAAGAGATTCTTCAACTACCCAGGTTTGAGAAGGTCAACCTCTACTAAAAGAAGGAGCAGGAGAAGAAGGAGAAAAAGTTGTTGTCGAGTCGATTCTGATCCAGGGTGACCCATGTGTGTCAGAGTAGAACTCTGCTCCATAGGGTTTTCAGTGGCTGATTTTTCAGAAATAGATCACCAGGCCTTTCTTCTGAGGCACCTCTATGTAGACTCAAATCTCCAACCTTTGAGTTAGCAGCTGAGTACGTTAACTATTTGCACCACTCAGAGGGACTAAAAAGTTCTTGAATGGCTCAAAAGTGAGAGGAATCACAGAAGAAAATGGCTATCAAGTTAACCACAAAATTTGTGACATGAAAGTGACAGAATATTGGGAGAGAGCATCTTTAGGTTCATACCAAGAGGAAGAGAATCCTGGCCACTGTTCTCCAAGGCCACGTGCTTGCAGAAAGCTGATTTCAGAAAGTTCAGAGCAATGGGCCCTCTTCCATTGTTCAGAAACTGTAAGAAGGAAAGATAGTACAAAAAGGCATAGGAAGCTCTTGGAAATGAAATTTGAAAGATACAATTGCTTATGCGCTGGATAAGGTAGAAATAAGGAGTTGGAGGGTGTGGAGCGGCACTGTAATCAGAGAGCTCTCTTGTCAGCTCAGACAAAGAAAGGACATGAACAAATGATGAAAGTAATTGGGCAAGACTGACAATGAGAGAAAAAGTGTGTGCAAAACAGTGTCAAGTTGGCTAAACACCAGACTGAGATATATTTTATGGAAAATGCTACCAGCAACAAAAAGTATCAGAAAGAGAACAGATATACTGCTCAATGAAGGCTGAGTAATAGTAACAATACTAAAGTCAAAGAGAAGACAAAACTACCTCATTCCTATTTCTGCTTCCATATTTCTCACCAAAGAGATTGCTTGGTAAAACTGAAAGTATCAAATAAGCACAGTTATAAAAGACTTGGAGCCCAAGCTACACAGAGATTTTAAAACACTTAGCTTCTTTAAATTCATTCAAGTGTGTCAGATCAAGGTGAATTATGCCCCATGGCCTTGAGATAATCTGCAGGTGAGATTGTGAAACCATTGTTAGCAGTTTCTGAGAAATCATAAAATGAAAACACTGGGCGGGGGCAACTATTGATTCTGGTTTTGAAAATGATGGCTGTAGACGAGGTTGAGTTTGCCCTGAAGCAACTTTCTGGATCTGTTCTCCAGTGGATTCTTGACTAGAGGGTCTGGGAGAAGTGGTTCCTAGGGGAGATTGAGCACCCGAGAAAACTAGCCTCATTTCCCTTTGGGATAAGATTTCTAGACTGAGAATCCGATCAGTGCCATAGACACAGTATGTGGCGATTTCACAAGGCATTTGATAGCGCCTTCTTTAGGAGTCCATGGGTGGCATCAGCTACTAACTGGAAGGTTAGAGGTTTGAATCCACCCAGAAGTGCCTTCGAAGAAAGCCCTGATGATCTGCTCCTGAAAGATCACAGCTACGGAAAACCCTATGCAGCACAGTTCTACTCTGAAACACATGGTGTCGCCATGAGTCCAAATCAACTCAATGGGAACCGGTTTGGTTTACGCTTCTTCTGTGGAGAGGACGAAGAATTGTGAATGTATGATGCTGAAGAAGGATTTGTACTTGTACTTGATTGAACAAATGTATCCAGTGTTGACTACTTTTTTAATGTTTCATAGTTCTTCGCTTGGCTTATTTTGCTCAATATTTCAATTAATGACTTATGCAGAGACAGAAGTCAAATGTTTATCATATTTGCAGAGAATAGAATTAAGATTAGAAAGTATCTTGACAGGATAGAATGCAAATATGAAATTGAACAAGGAAAATGAGGTTCAAAGAGGACAAAAAGGGGAGATGGCATTTAAAAAGCCTTAGGGCGTTTCAACTGAGTGCAAGTTTATGGATCATAAGTGAGTTTTTCCTAATTCTCAAGAGTCTATGATTTCTTAAGCATTAATCATACTTAAAAAAAAATAGAAAACTGTGGTGGCAACAGCGACAATAACAAATAAAAAAGCCCAAAACGTCACTGCCCCTTTTGGCTAGCTTTAAGTACATAATTAAGATTTTGAAGTCCTAACATTTCCAAACACCATTCCAATAAGTTGCAATTGCATCAGACACCCACACACAGACTGTTTCAATAAGCATATGCTACCAAATATATATTACTCTAAAAATTACCATAAGCACTTGATATGGTGCCAAGAATGTAATAGTTACATGAAAAATTCTTTGCTTTCCGGCTGGCTGCCTCAGTTTCCTAGCTTGTTAAATGGGGGAGGGGAAGATGGTGGATAATATTTGTGAATACCACTCAAGAGGTGTGGAGCATAAAGGTCAATGAATAAATCTTTGTCGAGCCCTTTGGCCTAATCCCTTGGAGGAAACTTCTCTAGCATCCCTGCTCCTCTTGTTAGGAGGAGGCTGAAGATGGAGCTAAGTTTACATTTCCTTTACGACAGTTTAAGAGGTTAGTGACTTACCACCTAAGGTTTCCATTAACTGCTCTGTGGAGGGCTCCGGGTGGTTCCTCAGGAGAGTGTAGATGCTCATCACCATTCCTGGGGTGCAGAACCCGCACTGGGTGCCGTGACCTTTAGCAATCCTTTCCTGAAAGTAAAGAACACAGGGGTCCGGCATGAAAGCTTAAGTGCTTAGGGGTAGAAGGCTTTTTGAAATGAAACAGGGGGTTCTGGTTGGCACAGTTAAAGGGAGGCACACGCTATCAACTGAAGTGCTGATTGTCCACGTTTAAGATGATGAAGGAAGCTTTCTGGAAAGAGATTCCATTGAGGTAGTTGGGAGAGGAAGTCCTCAATGACAATCCATTTGATTAATTCAAGGGCACAATTTAGATGTAATTAAGACCACAGAAATTGAGATTACCTACTTTTGTTATTTCCCTCATTCTACTATCATTTGAGGAAGGTAGGAAGGTTGAATTGGAAGGATTTATTGTAAGGGCTTCTGTCTGTGAAGAAAGCTCCAGGTTTTCCATTTCTCATTTTTTGTTCTGATCTTTGAGGATACTTGGTGTTTCATTCACTTTTGGACATTTTTACTAAGGAAACGTCATCACATGAGTTTTAAAAATCTTATACAAACTTGGCCCTGAGACCAACATACCCAGCTGGCAGGTCTCTGATGGCGCAAGGGTGCCTGCTGAGACAGAGGACAAGCAGGCAGTGATGTTCTTTCCCTCTGGCTTTTGGTTCAGTGGTCTCAAAACAACCTTTATGGAGCACCAATTCCTTGCAGTGTGGGAAGATATTTTATAGTCCTTGCCCCCAGCATGTCTCTAACTTGGTTTGTGAGATGCCAAAAAAAGACAACAACAATAGCAAACTTGATTGACGACTTGATTGGCAACAAATGCCAAACTAAAATATTCAGGTCCCTAAGTTGATTTTTCTATCTAGAATTAGTAGCATGTTTATTTACACAGACCAAACACAGAATACGCATCCTTGTTTTCCACATTTTTTAAATGGAATCAAGGTAAATGGGAATTTTCCCTCCACTGTCTTTGTGCATATGATCCAAAGCATCCCTGGAGGGAGACCTTTTCCTTGAGGCAATGAGAGCGTCTGAAGGAACCCACATTGTGTGCTACTACCTCCTCACCACTGCCTCCCCATTTTTATGGAAGCATGCTTTTGTTGTTAGGTGCCATCGAGTTGGTTCCAACTCACAGTGACCCCCACATATAACAGAATGAAACACTGCTCGGCCCTGCACCATCCTTACGATCGCTACTATGTTCAAGCCCATTGTTGCAGCTGCTGTATCAATTCACCTCGCTGAGGTTCTTCCTCTTTTTTTGCCAGCCCTCTACCTTACCAAGCATGATGTCCTTCTTCAGGAACTGGTGCCTCCTGATAATATGTCCAAAGTATGTGAGACTAAGTTTTACCATCCTTGCTTCTAAGGAGCGTTCTGGCAGTACTTCTTCCAAGACAGATTTGTTCATTCTTCTGGAGTCTATGGAATATTCAATATCCTTTGCCAGCACCGTAATTTGAAGGCACCAATTCTTCTTCGGTCTACCTTATTCACTGTCCAGCTTTTGCATGCATATGGTGAAAACACCATGGCTTGGGTCAGGTGCACCTTAGAACTCAAAGTGACATCTTTGCTTTTTAATATGGAAGTATAATAAGCTTCAGATAGTAATAGTAAAAAAAAAAAAGTTGCAGAAGTAAAAAGAAAATTGAGAGAAGGGTAATATTTTTTTGTTGTAAATGCCGTCTTTGTTCTATGGAGCCATGCTAAGCCTTCGTTTGGACAACTGAAGAAGTCACCTAAAGTCATGTTTGTCCTAAACTTGTTAAGACATGCTCTCACCTGCACGGGGTGAATCCTGGTTTTAATGCTTCCGACACCTTCCACGGTGGTGACAGCAACTCCATACAGAGAGCAGATGGGCACCAGGCAGGCGGTGACCGAGAAGTGACTTCAGAGTTTATACAGCAAAGCCGAGAAAAATTGGAACAGTGACAGTAGTTTCCAAAAAATGAAAAGGAAAAATGTATTTAGATGATTATAGTAATAATTACTTTGCCATGAATATAATTAATTGAGTGTACATTAAAGCTAGGCTATCATATAAATTATTTTGAATTCAGGTATGGTTCTCTAAAAATAAATGCTGTATTATATGGGATTAAGAAAGCCATTTTACCCTCCAAACTATTTAGCTAAACAATGTCAGGAATTGAAATGTTCTCTATTTACCCTCAATTTACTTATTCCCTTTTCAGTTTGTCAGTTGTGAAAGCTGGTCCAATAATTAGCTTGATACACTTCAAACAATCTCTAGGTTATCTGTGTCTTATACAGAGCCAGAAAGATACGGGGAAGAAGTTAAATGAGACTACCTGAAAACCAAGTCAGTCAATAACTTCACCAGAGTGTAAGCTCCATGATTGGGAACAGTAGTGATTCAGTGGTAAAACTCTTACCTCCCAGGCGGGAGACTTAGGTTCGATTCCCGGCCAATGCACCACATACACAGCCACCCAACCTATCGGTGAAAGCTTATGGGTTGCTATGATGCTGAATAGGTTTCAGGGGAGCTTTCAGACAAAGATAGCCTAGGAAAAAAGTCCTGGTAATTGTACTTCTGAAAATCAGTCAGCGAAAACCCTGTGGGTCACATTGGTGCGTAGCATGGGACTGGGCAGCATTTCCTTCTGTTGTGCATGGCATTGCCATGAGTTGAGGGCCAACTGAAAGGCTGCTGACAATGACAAGTTCATGAGGCCAGGTAACTTTGTCTGGCTCACCTTTCTACTCTCAAAGACAGGAGTAGTTCATTGGTTTGATGAATAATCAGGACAACTGGGCATTTCCGCAGATATTCAGACTGCTGAATGCACTCATTGCACCTCTCAAGAGCAGAATGAGAGACATTGAGTTTGGTCCAGGATTTGGTCATCTATCTTCAGGAGAATTATTAGGAAGGGTGGGGGCAGCAGACTTTTAGACCTGTCCTGGGGGGATGGTATACAGCAGGGAGAATCTGGGCTTTACAGACAGGCCTGGATCTCAGGCTCTAACACCCACTGGCTGTATGTATGGTCTTGATTAAATGACAAATTCCCACAGAGCTTCAGTTTCATATATTTGCAAAATGAGGGTGCTAAGAACAACTAAGACTACCAGGGTGCAGAATCTGCATGACACACCTTCCCTGAATTAGTTGAATTCTGAAGATTCAGTTTTAAAACAACTGTAAAATTACTGTTGCTAGCATTGGTATATTTTATTCCTTGTCAACACAGAAAGTTGTTTATTTTAGTTTCAGCTCATAAAAACTGAGGTTGCTCAACTTCCTTTGTTGAGTGAGGTGTGAGCCAGGAATAAAAATCTTGTGGGAAATCAACATGAGAGTCACATGTTCTAGTCTTGGAGCAAGGATACCAGATCTTTTTAGAGATGGGGTCGTATCTTGAGATCATCACCGTGCAGGCACCACAGTCCCCTCCTCCACAGCCATACTTGGTCCCTGTGAGTTGGACTGAAGGGCCACAGTCAAGGTAAAAAAAGGAACTTGAACTTTCTTAATCTTTAAAATTTCCTTAAATTTTCACACATAGGGAGAATGACTTCACTTTCAGGATAGGTACAGTCCTTCTTGAGATACCTGGGCCACACATTTTAATGGATTAAATTGTGTCCCCCAAAAGGTATGTTGAAGTCCTAAACTCTACTCTGGTGAATATGACCTTGTTCGGGGAAATAAGGTTTTTCTTTGCAGATGTTCTGGTTAACAAAGCCATGCTTGAGTAGGGTGGGTCCTAACCCTAATCCCTCTGAGTGGTGGTTATAAAAGAGAAGCACAGACACAGAAAGGGAGTAGGTAGATGCCACGTGACGACTGAGGCAGATGGAGCCACAAGCAGGAAAGGAACACCAAGGAACTACAAAGATCGGCTGCCACAAGCAACTAGGAGAGAAGCAGAGACAGTTCCTCTCCCGAAGCCTGCAGAAAGAATCAACATAGCACATACCCTGCACTTGGACTTCTGGCCCCCAGAGCTGTGAGACAATACATTTCTGTTTTTAAAGTTACCCACTTTGTGGCATTTCGTAATGGCAGCCCTAAGAAACGAGGACATTCTACAAGCAATTGGTGCCCAAGTATAAATTAGAGTGTAACACCTCACAAGAAACTATCCATTAACATATGACTAATGAGGGGCAGCCATTTGCCAAAGGAAGGAAATCAGCTATGTCAACTAACTCCAAATCAGGGATCGAGACCTCCTGATAGCCTAAAGGCCTAATCATTCCTGGTTTAGAAAGACTCCAACTTTGACTTCAGTTCAACACTATTTTATTTTAATTCACACAAAGTCAGGGAAGAGGTCCAAAAGGCATACAAATCATCAAGAACGGAAAATTTGCAATCTAATTGGAGCCTCCACAATACCAACTCTTCCGACAAGGAAATGTAGAATGATTGAAAAAGAATCTAATGTAACTTCGAGTGCTTGTCATAAAAAAAGAAGAAATCTGTAGTGGACTGACACAGGAAGCCTGAACTCTCAGTTTATTCATAATTGGAGGATGGGTAGAAGGGATGAGGTGAGTTGGAGCAGGTTGTCTGGGTGGGTGTGGGACATACCCCAAGGCTGTTGTGGGACATTTATCCAGTTATATGAATGTGAAAATGTCAACATGGAAAGAATGTCCACAAACAGGGTACTGCCCATTCAGTTTCTAAGGGCTGTTTTGAAATATATTGGGGGAGTGTATGTTAAACAAAAATCAGTGTCTCCTAGAGTCCTTCCTGATGCTGGCTGGTACAGGTGTAGATGTGTTTTCTGGTCTCTAAACCTACCCTTGGTGGTAAAAATGGTTAAGGGCTTTGGCAGCCAACTGAAAGGTTGAAGATTTGAGTCTACCCACAGATTCCTCAGAAAAAAGTTCTGAGAATTTGCTTCCAAAAAAAATCAGCCATTCAAAGCCCCGTGGAGCACAGTTCTACTCTGACATACGCGGAGTCACCATGAGCCAGAGTCGACTCAATGGCAACTGGTTGAACTTAGAAGGGGTGCCTGTCTTTACCCTGTGTTTGAAGTTTGGGAATCCATCAAACGACCTCCAGGAGGCAGACTGGTCAACCCACTTTGTGGTTCAACTTTGGCCCATTTAGGCTGACCGCAGCTCTCCAGAGCTTCTGTTGGCCAGTTTATGGAGGGGCTGAACAGGCAATGACCACTTGCTCACAGTTGGCCAGGCAGTGACCTGGAGACCAAGGCAAGAACCTCAGCTACATGTGATAATGACCAAGAGGCTGAGGTCCCTATAAACAAACGTTTCTCAGAGCGAATCAGAATCTCCAGGAGTGAGACTTGAAAAATTCACATTTTAAAGAAGATCCCTAGATGATCATTATCCTTGCTTAAACTCAGCAACCATCGTCACATATCATTCCACTTGCAAGACAAACCACCTGCTTTACTCCTTTCATTCCTGTGCACAATCAGAATGTTTGCAATGAACCGTGACAGAAGGAAAAGTTCTATAAATGCAAGGGAAATAACAAAGTTTCCAGAGTTTCTCATTTGCTTTGATTTCTCAAACAAACAAAAGGATATGATTTTTTCTCAGGTAGAACAATAAATTTACTTCAGGGTCTGGGTTCCTCTCGATGACCTGTACAGAGGAAATGAGTATAGATTGAGGCAACTTCCCTGTAGCCCCTGATTTCCTAGCAGTAAGAATCATTTAGAATGTGTTTGATCTTATTTGCCTGACTTGATCAAATATCACTCTTGGCAATTAGAAAGTTACATAACACTGCATTGTTTTTGGCTTTGTGTTGGCAGTGCAAATGTTTGGCTTTGTTTCAGAGGGTAACCAACAAGAATTTGCACATTAACACAAGACTGGTTTGGGGAAAAGAATAAAAGGTTATGAAACACTTTGTAGTTACAAACATTTTATATTCTTGAGTTCACCCATTTGAAAGAAAGGAAAACTGAATCTAAGAGCTTTGGTTCCCATCACCACCTGCAAAACATACTCTTTGTTCTTTGCTCATATTTGAAAAGTTAAGCAAACAAGATCTTGGCAGCAGGAGATAAACAACATCATATCTGCACCCACTGGGAAACATTCACACAACCACCATCACAGCTCTTTAGTGAAGGGATTCTAGAAGATTTGTCAACTTCTTAAGAGAGGAGACATGATACAGGAGAAAGAACACAAACTTTGGGAGGAGGCAGATGAAGACCAAGGTCCCTCTACCACTGGGTGACCTGCACATGTTATGTAACTGCCCTGATCCTCTGTTCCTTTTCCTAGCTTATGTGGAGTGTTCAGCACACAGGACTGTTAATTCTGTTTCAGCTTTGACTCCTTCCTCTTGGCCAGTGGTGCGGAAAACAAGGATATTGGGTTGCAGTTCAGGCACAGTGTCAAGGACAGTGAAAAGCAAAGCGATCATTCCACTTCTGGATTTTGCCTTCACTAAATATGTAAAATTTTTTTTTTTAAATATGTAGAACTCAGAACAAAAATGAGACCAAAAAAATTATTTGGTTCATTTTCTCACGTGATTTAAGAATCAACTGCCTAAAGGAGCAAAGTGTTAAAATGGGAACTAACTCTGAAATTTATTCCTGACTTCCCGGTATTACTTCTCTTTCATTCTTGCTGATCAAAAGTTTTATAACTATTTGCAAATGATCCGAAGATTTTAGGCTTTTAATTTTTGTGCGTGTGTGTGGTAGTGGTGGTGGTATAAAAGTTTCAGGAGACAGCTGGGGAGGAGTGGGGAGGAGGAGAGAGACGAAGATGGTCCTGATAAACAGAAGTTGAGGCCTAAGTCTTAGATGAATACAAATTCAACTACAAAATGATGTCTGAAGACATCAAAGGAATCAAGTGCTTTTCATCTAGCAATCCCAATACCTTTCACAAGTAGGCGTCCTCTCCTCTCCTCTCTTTCTCTCTCTCTTCGTCCCCCTCTCCCTTACCTTCTCTCTTCCCCCTCCTCCTCTCTCTCACTTATTGCTCTCTCTTCAGAGAGCTCCAAATATAAGATTGATATAAGGCTTCTCATACTCATACAGCAAACCTGCAGCTCACACACCAGTCACTTGAACCTAATACCTTCTTGGAAAACATTGATAAGAGACTGCTTATACCATGGTTTCATTCTCCATATGAATTTAGTAATAGCAGTGTTGAAAGCTTACCTTTCTTCCATTTACAAAGAAAACAAGCTCATCTGACTCCTTAGAGTGAGACATCATACCAGAATAACTGGCTGAATGTTGTGAAGTTATATCAAAAGCAAGAGATGGCTTCACACTTGCTGCTGTGCCGAACTGAGATACTTGCTGAGAACACTCCCTGCTAGGGATCAACAGCTAGATGGAAGGCAGTACCAATGCAGAGATTTGGGTCTGCTTTCCGGGTGTGTTCCTCCAATCAAATTCTGTCTATGCTCCCAACCCTCTTATTTCCCTACCTTCCTCCAACACCCCTACTTTTCTCGTCCCTTAAGCCAATTTGGAAATTCAGTTTCAACAGGGCTCTTGCACAACCTACACTTCTCCCTGCCCTGGGGGCAACCCACTGAAATAAGACTTCTTACAGCCAACAAGAACCTACTGCAGTCAATGAAACGGAACTGAATCAAGCAAAGGTACTGTTTTCAGGTGGATTCCTAGGCACTAGATATGTTTGTTTTTAAACAACAACACTAATGCTTACTTTACAAAATCAAGCAATAAGTGCAAGTTCTCCCTCCTCATTTCTGCTTTTCAGAGTTAACTATCCCCAGACCCCTATGTATCCACACTGAATTTTCCCATGTACATATTGATCTGTACGTACATACACGCATTATTTTTGTGTTTCAAAAACGTGAAAACGAGCAATTTATACTCTTTCAAAATTTACCTTTTTTTGAAAAACTTTCTTAGGATCTCTGTGCCTCCGTTGTCTCACCTGTGAAATGGACAAAACAGTAATATCTCCCTCAGGGTTGTTGTGAGGGTTAAATCAACGAATACATATAAAGCGCTTAAAACTTTGCCTGGCACATAGTGTGCCCTTAATAAATGTCAACTATTGGTATTATTGACATAATTTATTAAACAGTCTTCTACTGATTTAGATTTAAATCTTTTTTTTTTACGAATAATGCTGCAATGAAATTCTTGTATTTTATCTGTGCACATTTAAGTAGTTCTGTTAGGTGAATTCCTGAAACTGGAATTCCTGAGCTGAAGGGTATGCACGCTGCTAGGTCCAACTAAATTGCCTTTCAACATGTGTGAACTAATACAACTAGTCATGTATGTGAGAGTGCCTGTCTCTGCATGGCCTTCACCGACACTGAGTATTACCAATACTTCCCATTTTTCCACTTTGTAGCTGGCATTTCTCTTGTTATTGTGAGGTTATTTCTCTTGCCACACATTAGTGAATGTTTTTATTTCTCCTTTTCTGGCTAATGTCAAGTGGCCAGGTCATTTTTTTTTTTTCTTTTTTTACTGGTTGTTTAGTGCCTCTCGCATGGTGGGAGATTTCTTGTGGGTATTAAGATGTGATAAAAAGATCTTCATAGATGGTATTTATTCTCATATATCCACTCATGTGCCACTTGTCCCTTTCCCTTTCCAGGCCCCTGACCAGATGGCTAAACCATTCACTACTACCTATGATTCTGTGTATGTTCTAACTCTAGGTCACTCCATTTTCCAAACGAAGTGGATAACAGGTGCACTACTCAAACCTCTACCCATTGGGAAGATTTCCCCTCACTGCTGAGTAAACCCTGGTGGCGTAGTGGTTAAGAGCTATAGCTGCTAACCAAAAGGTTGGCAGTTCAAATCCATCAGGTGCTCCTTGGAAACACTATAGGGCAGTTCTACTCTGTCCTATAGGGTCAGTATGAGTTGGAATTGGCTCCAAGGCAATGGGGTTTTTTTTGGAGGGGGGGGCTGTCTGAGTAAAGGTATAGTCAGCCATTGTCCATAGCTGGCTTTCACTCACTGAGGAGCCCAGCTCTAGGCTACAATCCTAGGTGTGATTTTTCAGGCCTAACATAGGCGATGATAAGACTTTACCTGACAGGACTTGTTGGGGGAAGCTGCCCTCCCCACAGCAGACTTGGTGCCCAACAGTGCATTGAAGTTTTCTGGAGGAAGTTGTAGCCAAGGACTCAGGCTCCTTCCCAGGCCATCCATGCTCATACACAGCTGCATTCCTAGCCCAGAGGCCTCCATTTGGAGGAAGTTGTAGCCAAGGACTCAGGCTCCTTCCCAGGCCAACTATGCTCATACACACAGCTGCATTCCTAGCCCAGGGGCCTCCATTTGGAGGTTTCCTTATTAGGAGCCTCGGTTGAGGTACTTCTCAGGCACCTCCACCAAATCTCCGTATTGAGGGCTTTGGCTGAGGTATTTTTCTCAGCTTTGACTCAGTACATTTCCACTCCTAGCCCTCCCCACCTGATCCACTAACCCCCGGCCCACAGGTACTCTTGAAGAGGTTGGAGCCTTTTGTTCAGGGCTCCTTGGCAGTGAGATGAATTCCCCATCTGTACTGCATCCACATGACCATGTCATTCCGTGGGGGAAAAATGGAGCGCTGGGGAGCTGGCAACTCTTTTTGCCTTTTGCTTGCACTGTTGTAGCAAGTGAGTAAAGGCTTGACTGTAACTTTAAGTTTGGCCCATTGTTCTAATTGACCACATCTATATCTGATTGTTCAAAACCCACATGCTGAGCCAACCCACCTGTGAACCAAGATCGGGCTTTTCTCCATCAGCTTGTCACAAGGGTCCCCTCACTCTACCATGTAGCACAGGCGTGAAATGAGGGAGAGGTGCTGATCCAACAGTAGCAGATAACTGGGCTCTGGGTTTCCAACTTACTTGTGCCTTTCATTCCCGCTTGTGCTTGATTCTGAATGTACCACTTCCATCTACTACTTTGCTGCTGAGTTTGCCTTGCATTTCAACAAGCTCTTCAGGTTATTTGTATGCATATTAAAATTTGAGAAGCACTCCATAGAAACAGACAAAAGGAGGGGTAGAGTGATAGCATATTCCAGGCAGAGAGCACACAGGCAAAGGTGCCAAAATGAGAAAATGAAAGGGAAATCTAGATGGCAAAAGAGAGGGAGCAGGAGATGAAGTGGGAGATATAGGCAGAGGCTAGATTGCGTAGGGCTCATATGCCATCTTAGGGATTTGGGACATCATTCTGGTAGAATGAAGAGGAAATCATGAAAGGGTTTTTTTTTTTTTTTTTTTTTTTATAATAACTTTTATTAAGCTTCAAGTGAACGTTTACAAATCCAATCAGTCTGTCACATATAAGTTTACATACATCTCACTCCCTACTCCC
This sequence comes from Loxodonta africana, assembly GCF_030014295.1. NCBI lineage: Eukaryota > Metazoa > Chordata > Mammalia > Proboscidea > Elephantidae > Loxodonta > Loxodonta africana. The sequence continues at coordinate 45,620,236 of NC_087347.1, forward strand.
ACTTACTCTCCCCGTCTTGAGTCAGCCCTTTCAGTCTCTCCTTTCTTGACAATTTTGCCGGCTTCCCTCTCTCTCTATCCTCCCATCCCCCCTCCAGGCAAGAGTTGCCAACACAATCTCAAGTGTCCACCTGATATAATTAGCTCACTCTTCATCAGCATCTCTCTCCCACCCGCTGACCAGTCCCTTTCATTTCTGATGAGTTGTCTTCGGGGATGGTTCCTGTCCTGTGTCAACAGAAGGTCTGGGGAGCATGGCCGCCGGGATTCCTCCAGTCTCAGTCAGACCATTAAGTTTGGTCTTCTTATGAGAATTTGGGGTCTGCATCCCACTGATCTCCTGCTCCCTCAGGGGTCCTCTGCTGAGCTCCCTGTCAGGGCAGTCATCTTTTGTGGCCGGGCATGAAAGGGTTTTAGGCAGGAGAGTAATATGATGGTGCATGTGGGTATTCACACATTTATACGTAACACTGGCTTTAATGTAGAAAATGTCTTGGAAGGGAGGCAAAATGAATTCAGGGAAATCAGGAGGAGACAATTCCAATAGTCAGGGGAGGAATGATGCTGGTTTGAAATAACATAGTAGTCATGGAAACAGAGTGAGAGGCAGATTTGAGAACTATCTATGAGGTGGGATTGAAAGGACTTCATGCCTGAATAGACACAGTGAGAGAATGGAGCATCTTGGGTCACTCCCCCATTCCTACTTAGAAACCTGACCTCAAAAGGAGATCTGTTTGAGGCACATTAAGTTTGAGGTGGAGTCCCTGGGTAGTGCAAATGGTTAAGCACTTGGCTGCTCACCAAAAGGTTGGCGGTTTGAGCCCACCCAGAGATGCCTCAGAAGAAAAACCTGGAGATCCACTTCCAAAAAATCAGCCATTGAAACCCCAATGAAGTACAGTTCTACTCTCTCACACATGGGGTCATCATGAGTCAGAATCTATTCCACAACAACAGTCATAAGTGTGAAGTGCCTTTGAGACATTCAAGCAGCAGCAAAGGGCAGGAGTTGGGTTTACAGAGCTTGAGCTTGAAAGAGAGAGGCCTGACCTGAAGATAGATTCAGGAGTCACCTGCTGCAATGGGAGTGAAGAAGTCACCTGCCAGGGAAAGGGTGTGGGGCAATGAGAAATGAGGGACCACGGCGCTCTTGGGAATTCCAACATTTATAGAGGTGGAATGGAGGAGGAGGAGTTGCCAAAGGGACAAGAGAGAGGCACTCACTGAAGACAGGGCAGAAATAGATCTAACCTTCTACCCTTGCCAACACAGCGGCCAGATTCATCTTTTAAAATATAAGTTCTTATTACTCTTCTATTCTGCATTTCACTCATTTTAAAAGCCCAGCACCTTACAGTGGTCTCAAGGCTCTGACTTACCCCTCATCAACTCCAGTCCAGCCAAGCAGGCCCCATTAATGTTCCACAAATGGGCCAGCTACCCTCCCTCCTTAGAGACTGTACTGTAGCTGCTCTCCCCCTGGAACGCTCTTTCTCTGGTTGTCTGCTTGGCTCACGCCCTCCCATCTTCATTTCCTCAGTGAGGACGGGCCTGACCTATTTCAGCTACAACCTGCCTCCTGCTCCCCTCACTCTCCATCTGCCTTACCCTGCTCTACTTTAACTTTTTCCCTCCACACTGATCTCCATCAGTCACACTCTGTAACTTACTGTGTTTTTTTCTTGACTGTCTCCCCTGACCAGAATATAAATGTCACAAGGGCAGGAATCTGTGTCTATTTTGTTTATTCATGTATTCCAGATGCCTAGATTAGGGCCTGGCACATAGTAGGGGCTCAATAAATGTATGTGGTAATGACAAGAAAATCTGCTCTTTGAAGGGAGATGCACATGTAACCACATTGAGAATGACCTTACTCATTACTCTGAGGCCACTGAAGAAGGGTTACAATCCCAACCCGGCCCAAGTTGACACTGCGACAGCGAGTAGACATCATACGTCAAGTCTCTAGTGCTTTGTATCTCAGTGCAGGCACTTCTCTCTGCAATTAACAGAACTGGAGTTTTCCAGTGATTACCTCTTGCTCGGTAGCCCTCTTTGGGGTCTGCATGTTACTGATTCTCACAACTTCCCAGCCATTCCCAAGTTTTCTGTTTCTCTCCCACATACGCTCTTTTAAAAAACTGAGATATAATTGATAGTTCACGTCATGGGTTGAATTGTGTCCCTCCAAAATACGTGCATCAACTTGGCTAGGCCGTGATTCCTGGTATTGTGTAATTGTCTACCATTTTGTCATCCGATCTAATTTTCCTATGTGTTGTAAATCCTATCTCTATAATGTTAATGAGATGGGATTAGTGGCAGTTATGTTAATGAGGCAGGACTCAATCTACAAGATTAGATTGTGTCTTAAGCCAATCACTTTTGTTTGTTTATTTATTTATTTATATTGTACTTTAGATGAAGGTTTACAGAACAAACTAGTTTCTCATTAAACAATACATGTTGTTTTATGACATTGGTCAACAACCCTACAACATGTCAACACTCTCCCTTCTCAACCTTGGGTTCCCTATTACCAGCTTTCCTGTCCCCTCCTGCCTTCTTGTCCTTGCTTCTGGGCTGGTGCACTGCTTTAGTCTCATTTGGTTTTATGGGCCTATCTAATCTTTGGTTGAGGAGTGAACCTTGGGGATGACTTCATTACTGAGCTAAAAGGGTGTCTGCGGGTCATACTCTCAGGGTTTCTGCAGTCTCTGTCAGGCTAGTAAGTCTGGTCTTTTATTGTGAATTAGGATTTTGTTCTACATTTTTCTCTAGCTCTGTCGGGGACGTTTTGTTGTGATCCCTGCCAGAGCAGTCAGTGCTGGTAGGTGGGCACCATCTAGCTGTACTGGACTCAGATTGGTGGAGGCTGTGGTAGATGTGGTCCATTAGTCCTTTGGACTAACCTTCCCCTTCTATGCTTAGTTTTCTTCACTCTTCCTTGCCCCTGAAGGGGTGAGACCAGTAGAGTATGTTAGATGGCTGCTCACAGTTAAGCCAATCTCTTTTGAGATATAAAAGAGAGAAGCGAGCAGAGAGACTGGGGGACCTCATACCACCAAGAAAGAAGTGCCAGAAGCACAGTGAGTCCTTTGGACCCAGGATCCCTGCGTGGAGAAGCTCCTAGGCTAGGGGAAGATTGATGACAAGGACCTTCCTCCAGAGACGACAGAGAGAGAAAGCCTTCCCCTGGAGCTGGCACCCTGAATTTCGACTTCCAGCCTCCTAGACTGTGAAAGAATACATTTCTCTTTGTTAAAGCCATCCACTTGTGGTATTTCTGTTACAGCAGTACTAGATAACTAAGACAGTTCACATAACCATAAAATTCATCCTTTTAAAGTATACAATTCAGTAGTTTTTAGTATACTCATAATGTTGAACAACCATCACCAGTACCTAATTCTAGAACATTTTCATCATCTCAAAAATAAATCGCATACTCATTAGCGCTCTCTGTTCCCTCCTCCCTCCTCTTCCCAGGCCCTGGCAACCACTAACCAACTTGCTGTCTCTGAGTTTGCTTATTCTGGACATTTCATATAAATGGATCAATTAATATGTGGCCTTTGTGTCAGGCTTCTTTTACTTAGCATAATGTTGTCAAGGTTCATTCATGTTATAGCATGTATCAGTACTTCATTCCTTTGTATGGATATACTGCATTACGTCTATCTATTCATTAGTTGAAGGAATTTAGGTTGTTTCCACTTTTTGGCTATTATAAATACTGCTGTATGAGCACTTGTGCTTAAGTTTTGGGGGGAACATATGCTCTCAATTCTCTTGTGTATATGTCTAGGAGTGGAATTGCTGGGTCATATGGTTACTCTATGTTTAACTTTTGGAAGAACTGCCAAAGAGTCTTCCACAGCAGATGCACCATTTTACATTCCACCAGCAGTGTATGAGGGCTCTAATTTCTCCACATCCTCACCAACACTCATTTTTCTTTTTTTTATTATAGACATCGTAGTGGGTGAGAAATGGTAACTCATTTTGGTTTTTATTTGCATTTTCCTAATGACTAATGAAGTTGAACATATTTTCATGTGTTTATTGACCATTTAGGGAGCTCTGATGGCACAGCAATTAAAGCACTCAGCTGGGAACCAAAAGGTTTGCCGTCGAGCCCACCACCTGCTCCAAGGGAGAAAACTGTGATAGTTCGCTTTCGTAAAGATCTACAGCCTTCGAAACCCGATGGGGCTGTTCTACTCCGTCCTACAGGGGTGCCATGAGTCAGAATCAACTCGACAGCAGTTGGTTTGGCTTTTGGTTTGTATTGTCCATTTATTTATCTTCTTTAGAGAAATGTCTGTTCAATTACTTTGTTCATTTTTAAATTAGGTTGTCTTTTTATTGTTGCATTAGAAGAGATCCTTATATATGCTGGATACCAAAAAGCCCAAAACGAACTCTTTGCTATTGAGTTGATCCCGACTCACAGTAATCCTATAAGACAGAGCAGAACTGCCCCATGTGGTTTCCAAGGCTATAAATCTTTATGGAAGCAGACTGCCGCATCTTTGTCACGTGGAGCGCCTGGGGGTTCAGATCACCAACCTTTTGTTTAGCAGCTGAGCACTTAACTTAGTGTTCCCCTTTGGTCCACAGACTCTTTAAATATACTGTCTGGATCCATTCTGACAAGGAAAAGAGGGTGATAGCACATGGGAAAAAATGTAGAAAATTGCTTTTAACTAGACAGTATAATTTATGCTGGTGGATTCAAGCCAAATATGAATCACATACAAGTCATCATCTTCTATTCCACTCAACGGGATGGATCTGAGAGACAGAGTCATGAAGATTATCTTTCTAGAGGAAACCAGTTAGTATTTATACAATTTTAAAAATGATTTTTAAATTGCTTAAGCATATCTAACAAAATCTAAATGGAACATTTCAAATCAGCTTCATATAAAAGCAACACTCTGTAGAGTGATTTCTGAGCTGCAAAAATCTGTCTATCAGACTTAGCATAATAGAGCGTAGATATGGGACAGATTGCTGTGTCGGAAGAGTCACTCCATTTTCTCCAGAAGTTTATATTTGATTCACACAGGTATATTCCAAGGAACATAGGATCCAGGTGCATCTCTTGGGATCTAGAATGAGAGAACAAATAAGGATGTCTGCAACTTGGAAAATGTTTGTGACTTAGGCGAAATGCAGCAGAATATAAAATAGGCTAAAAAACACCCAGACGGTGACCAGGACAATGAGAAGTCTGGGAACTACAGCACGTGAATTGTGGAGGAATCCACAAGAGGACTTTGAGTCAGGGCAGGGAAGCTACTAGAGTTATCATCTCATACTTGAAGAGAGACAAATGAAAAATGGAGGCTGTCATGGATTGAATTGTGTCCCCCCAAAATATCTTGTCAACTTAGCTGGATCATGAGCCCTAGTATTGTGATCTTGTCCACCATTTTATGTGATTTCCCCATGTATTGTAAATCCCATCACTATGATGTAATAAAATGGATTAGTGGCAGTTATACTGATGAGGTCTACAAGATTAGATAGCGTCGTCTTAAGCCAATCTCTTTTGAGATATAAAAGACAGAAGGGAGCAGAGAGACAGGGGGACCTCATACCACCAAGAAAGCAGTGCTGGGAGCAGAGCACATCCTTTGGACCTGAAGTTCCTGTGCTGAAATGCTCCCAGACCAAGGGAAGATTGATGACAAAGACCCTCCTCCAGAGCCGACAGAGAGAGAACGCCTTCCCCTGGAGCTGACGCCCTGAATTTGGACTTGTAGCCTACTAGACAGTGAAAGAATAAATTTCTCTTTGTTAAAACCATCCACCTGTGGTATTTCTGTTATAGCAGCACTAGATGACTAAGATAGAGGTAGTCTCTATGTTTCTCCAGAGTGGAAGAGGTGATTAGTAGGGACTTAGGGAAAACGATAAAGGATACCACAAAGAGCCAGTGTGAAAGGAGGTACAGGAGGGGGCTTTCCCCTCAAATGTAAGGAATAATTAATAGTCAGAGGTGTAACTGTGAACAGAATGACTCCCTCCTATAACTGAAAATCCCATCACTAAAAATAACCAAGGGGAGCTGAGATATCTGCTGGGCAGGAGTGCTGCTGTAGGAAGTTGTTCTACCCTTGTTGTTTACTTTTTCACAGCAGGCTAGGACTGCTAGCCCAAAACCTTCCATTGCCAAACTCAAATTCTTACACATCCAATTGATTTAAATATAGTCAAAAAAACATATTTTTAGCCATTTAGAGCCTACTTACTTTGTATATCCTTTGAAACTACACCCAATATCTGCTAACCATTGATATGATAAACCCTGTAGCTCTAAAAGAGCCCTTGTGGCATAGTGGTTAAGAGCTCAGGTGCTAACCCAAAGGTTGGCAGTTTGAATCCACCAGCCGCTCCTTGGAAACCCTAAGGGCAGTTCTACTCTGTCCTATGGGGTCACTATGAGTTGGAATCAACTCAGTGACAATGGGTTTTTGGGTGCAGGTAGCTATAAAAGATCCCAACCACTGCTGCCATTTGGAGCTCTCTAACCCAGAGACTCCCTGCCTTGCTGCTGAGTGGCTTCAGCGGCTGATGGGGTAGAGTTTAGAGTGCCCCATATTCTTCGTTTGAGTGATCTAGGTTCAGGGCAAAGTTCCTGAACTTCTATTCCTGACCAGGATACCCCAGAAGGGCACAAAACAAGGGTATGCGGTTGAAGTGCTTCATGAGAGGAACATAGAACTGATGGAATTGAACCTTCTTTTTTCAAGTAGCAGAGAACTGAACCCCACTGTGAGTCAGGCAGGGCTAGGCTGATGGAAAATGCAGCCCAAGGGACACAAGTTCAAGTGTCATTCTGCTCTTCTCCTGGTGAATGCCCTCAGTATTCCTGCCACATTTTCTCCCATGGAAAACCACCATGGTGAGTTAACGAAATTTGACCACAAGGACAGGGAGGGACCCAAAACCCAGAATTTTATAACTGTTTTTTTTCCTACTGGGAAGAACATACCATTTTTGTGAACTTGTCTTCACAGGCCATTCTAATCCTCTCTGGGGTCAGTGGACTACTGAGCTTCAACTGTCCAGAGACGCCTCTCTCTTGTCGTGCTGCACTCAGTGCGTCACGGATCGCAAAAAACACAGAACATCCCAGGAAGAGCCCAGACTCCCCCAGACCCTTGAAGGGGAAAAAATCAACTAGATTATATCTTAAAAATACATATATATGTGCGTGTGTGTGTATACACACACACACACACATAAATATATGGTATACGATATATATGATATATAGTGTATAATACTATATATGTATATATGTAACATATATAATGTATATATTACATATATGTGACTTTTTCATTTGAAAATAATTTTATTCTTTTGACCTCGTATTCCCATTCTTAGGATTCTAGCCTAAGGAAATAAACGCAACTAGAGAAAGCAGATACAGGCACGATGATGATTACTGAAAGACGAAAATCAGATACAACCTAATGCCAATAGTAGCTCATGTCAGATTTGAAGTATTATTTTCTTTCAATTTATAATGTTGTTAAATTGTTTCATAGTTAAAATGTTTAATAGGAACTTTTCTTCTATAATCTTGACTAAAAAAAAACAAAAACCCAAACAACCAAAAGATGAATGTAGCCCTGCCCTACACAGATATTATGCAAACATGCATTTATTCATAGAAAATATTCATAGAAAATAGCTTACCTTAGATGAATACAGGGTATTTGAGTTTTGAGATGGAGGCAACAAAGAAACATGCAACTCTGTGGGGATGTCACAGATGGCGGGGATTTTGTATTGGTTTGGACCACGTGTGTACAGGACACCCTTAGGAGAATAATTCAGCTCCTCTATTGTATAAAGTCCCATGCCTTGAATAAATGCTCCTTCAATCTGAGGTAAAAAATAGAATTTCCATGTATGAGAAAATATAGTCAACAGTCGTAACATTTCAACTTCATGCTGTTTGTTTGAAATTTTAAAACACAGTTTAAGAAGGTTTTCAGGGTGTCTTAGAGCGTGTCTCTGAAAGTTTACCTAAGAACTTTTCTAGACATTTTATTTGGCACTAAGTTCAAAGTCAAAGGACTTGGGATCTAATCTTGGTTTTGCTGCTGAAATTATAGCTCTCTGAAGAGGCCTTCAGAAGACAACCTGTAGCCCATACTCCCGCATTGGTTTCTGCCTATGAGGCAGCTAAGGTTAAGCAAGCACTCGCCTACTAACTGAAAGGTTGGTGATTTGAGCCAACCCAGGGACACCTTGGAAGAAAGTTTTGCTTCCGAAAGGTCACAGCCTTGAAAACTCTATGGAGTGAAGTTCCCCTCTGCAACACATGGGGGTCACCATGAGTTAGAATCTGCTCAACAGCAAGAGGTTTGGTTTTCGGTTTTATGAGGTAGCTGAAACCCAGTGCTGTTGACTGACTTGTCCACAGACACCAGCACACCAGTGAAGATCTCAGGTCTCAAGAATCCTGTCATCTCATCCCATCACATTGGCTTGTGAGCTGCCTGGCCTCACATGTCTGGACTCAGTTTCTTCCCTTGTGACAGGAGGGTTTGAAGTGTGTGCTCTCTAAGCTTTAGCACATTCCAGTTCTTAGTTTCATGTTGGCATGTGGTCAAAATTGCCTTTCTACATATTTTTCTGGTTTCTGGGTCTCTTCTTAGTTTACTTCTTTCCTGTGACCACATTTTCTCCACCTCATTCTCTATCCTTTGCTTCCATTAGCTAGGATGTCTACTAGCTGTCTATTACCTTGTTTTCTACAGTGAATATTAGATGAATCTTCCTAAAACTTCAGGCCACTCTCCAGGTCGAGTCACCTCTGCCAACTAAGTTAGGTGTCTGTCCTTGGAGAGCCTCAACCAACCCAGCCCTCTTTCATTCTCTAGCTTTGGCCTCATGGCCCACTCCTCTAACACGGGTGCCCACCATGGCCATCAGCCCTCCTCTCCTTGCCAGTTGAGAACACATGGGCCAAATTCTACGATTTTCTTTAGGTTGATTTCCTTCACTTTCCTCTGACCCAGAATGCCCTTTCTCATTTTTTCCTTGACAACCTAGTCTATATCCACTTTCCCTGAAGCCTCGTTTGACTACTCCAACCCATACATTCTTCCTATTCTCCAGTGACAGCTGTTTGTACTACACAATGTCATGACTGAAGAATAAATTAGATTCGATTCTAAATTGAACTACAGTAGTGAACTGAACTGCCCACAGGTGTGAGGCAGGTAAAGAAAGTGAGTGAGGCTTCCAGGTGGGTCTTGTCATAGAATTGGAGAACAGGTGACTCTCTAAAGACACCACCACTACTCATCTCCAACTGACTTTCGCCTTGTAGAAACGAGGTCGAGTTGGCAAATTTACTGTTTCTTCAAGAAAATTTAAACACTTGAATTTTTATGAAAAGCAGTCTGTAATTTTTCAGTCTTGTAAATTATTTCAAATTTAAATTTAAAAAAATGTCTGTGGGCAAAATCCAGCTGCTTCCCTAATTATGTGATGTTTGTTAGCCTAACCTAACTTTAAATTCCTTGAAGATAGACACTACCACATGCCCAAGACTCTGCACTAGATTTATTTCCCAGAGATTTGGGGGGTCATTTTGTCACCTCTAGGTTTGCCCTTGCCTCATCCAAGCTCCACGATTATAGACTGTATGTTTCTTCAAAAATTACCTAAAACACCTTTCACTTCCCCATTTACATAAGAAGAGATTTGAAATCTGCGGAAGGCCTGACTAGAAAGATTTTGAATAAGGAGTAGAAAAAAAAGAAAAAAAAATGAAGAATAAGCCAGATGGAATGTTTTCCCCACTGATTCCCAGAACAGCTTTGGCCTTTACAAACAAGAAGAGAGCAAATGAATTACACGTACCTGGCCTATGTCAAGGGCTGGATTTATACTGCAGCCAACATCCATGATAATGTCTGTTCTGACATTCTAGTAATAAACAAAAAAAGTTGAAACGTTATTTTAATGAAAACAGAGGAAGCTGAGAAGTAGATTGGCACTAGTATAGATCCTTTTTTGGAAGGCTATGTTACTTCAGGAGAAAGAAGCAACAAAGATTTCATTATGCGACAAAGAAGGGCTTTCAAAGTTATACAAATACCCATACCCAGTTTAAGCACTGGTTTCTCCTGCCCCCCTTGGAAACAATAAGAGAATAGTATTTACTTGACTTTAACGCAAGCTGAGTGATGCCACAGACTGAGTTTAATCCACTGAGACAGACATAACATAGGACACAGCAAAGAGAAAACGTCCATGGCCCTCATGATTCTTGTTGCAAAACTCTGTGGCTACCACACAGTCCAAAATCCATAGTCCTACTGGCTGAGGGATGTTTAATGAACCACAGAGTTCATGGTGTTTCAGCAAAAAAAAGTCTTTTTGAACAGTCATCTGCTGTTCTAGAGTTTTCATTTTTAGAACAGAGAAGAGATCAATCTGACATCACAGCTTGGTGACCAAAAGCTCTCATGAGGAGGACCACAGAGACCCAGCCAGGCTGTCAGTAACACCTTTGTTCTCCAGCTGGTCTACACCTTCCTTCACGTCTCATGTGGTCTCCACATGACAAACAGATTCTGCTTATAATTATTAATGGAACATAAGAAACCTGACAGATTCCTTATTTGATCTGGAACTTTCAACTAGCATTTTCCCTAAGAAATTATCATAACAAATATATACAAACATAAATAAATCTGTAATGATAATATATAATCATCCAGAATGTTTTACCATAATAAAACTTTGGGCACTTCCCTCCCTTATTTAAAGACATAATGAAATGTAACAATTTTTTCGACAGCAGTTAGCAAAGGTGACCTTCCAGGGGAGAGCAGACCTCAACCAGAGGTAAGGGGAGGTGCTCTGTGAAGTCTGCAGTGTTAGTGAAGGCTCTGCTTTCAAAGTAGCAGGCTTTCTGCTCTTTAATGATTTTCTTTTTGATAGGGCTAGAGAGAATGGTTCTAGACTGTGGCAGCCAGTATCCAAGATGGCCCTCAATGATCTCGTCTGCTGGTATTCATATCCTTGTGTGTGAACTCCACATTGTACCTGGGTTGTTCTGTGTGACCAATAGTATACAGAAGTGATAGTATGTCTTTTCTGAGATGAGGTTATAGAAGATTGCAGCTTCTATCTTGGGCACTCTCTCATTTATTTGCTTTCTCTCTGATCACTCACTCTGGGGGAAGCCAGCTGCTATGCCCTGAGAACACTCAGGTGGCCTATGGAGAAGTCCACATGGTGAAGAACGGGGGCCTCTGCCAGCAGCCAGTGAAGAACGGGGGCCTCCTCCAGCAACCACATGAGTGAGCTTGGAAGTGGATCCTCTAACCTCCATTGAGCACTGAGATGATTGTAGCCCCAGCTGACAGCTTGGCCACACCTTATAAGAGGCCATGACCTAGAATCACTCAAATAAGCCACTCCCAGATTCCTGACCCTCAAATGGTGTGAGCTAATAAACATTTGTGGTTTTATGCTGCTAAATTTAAGGGATAATGTTACACAATAATAGCTAATATATAGATGTAGGGTCAAAGTGAGGGAAATTCTGTAGGAATAAGGACAATTCTATCAACATGAGGAGAATGGCTGAAAAAAAAGGCCTCCAGGGAAGGCCCTTGGTGAGAGGTGCTATGTAGCCTACCTGGGACTACAGATCTAGCTTTTATGAAGGCATCTGATAAAACTACTGAGCACATCTCTTTAACAGAGTTCAAATAAGTTATATGAACACACTTTAAGGTTTCATACCAAGGCTAATTATGACTTTGTTCTTATCAAGACTGAGGCATATATAGGATACAAGAAAAATCAAATAATTAAAAAGGATACTTTTATCAACTTTTTCTTTGAGGGAGAAGGATATAGATATCAGTTAGCATGAGGGAACTTTCTACTGACCTCCCTAACACAGGGTAGCTACCCTAGGCCATAAAGCAGTGCTGAAAGCAATAATTGTTTAATGCCAGTCCAAGGTTCCCCAAAGGTGATCTGGTCTGAGCTAGTTAGCAAGGCCAGAATCCAGACAAGCCAGAAACTTAAATAGGTAAGTTTATTAAAAGTAAATATTAAATGGAATATTAAATAAAAACTTGCATCTGATCATAAGCCAAGAATGTAATCACAAGGGATGCTTGCCTCTTGGGTAGGTTTTGGAACAGATTATCACTGATGGGTAGCTTGGCTGCATGACAGCTTTGAGGGTATCATAGTACCATTTAATGTATTGATGATCATTTATTCTTATGGACAGTGGCTAGTAGGTGGCCCTGCCACAAGAGGAGAAACTCTGTAAGTCCTTACAGCAAGCAGGTGTGTGTATGCGAACGTGTGTGTGCATCTCTTCAGAACAACTCTTGAAAGCATTAGGGTGCTGTGAAGCCACATAAAGCAGAGCCTGGCTGGGTAAAAAGCTAGCCACTGTCTGCCCCTGTACTGGTCCCTGGCACTTGTTAGTGGCTTATAGATGCTTATGAAATACTTCAAAGATGTCATATGATCACATTTCACAAAGCAGGCCAACAGTCTATATGGATGCCCCTTTAGGCTGTGTTTCTTCTTCTAAGTGGTTTCTTTCCTAATATCATTTCAAAGAGCCTAGGAAATAAAGAAGAGGGGCCCACAGCTGTGTCCCATGGAAGCTGCCATACCACCAAGGCAACTGCCGAGCTTCTATTTCCTTCTGTTAATGCAGAGAAATGACCCTTAGGCCAAATCCATGGTACGGCTATACACTCAACTCTCATCAGGTTGATGGAATATGTGCAACTTGTGTGTATCTTAAGTGTGACTTGAAGACCTTTCCAACTGATACTGACCTTATGATCACCTGTCAGGCAGTCTATTTCGACCTCAGAACAGGCAGCTCCATATACAAAATATTCGAAGGGATGACCCTTGCCTTCCTCCCAGTCCATGTTTGACTCATAACCCCTAAAGGAAACAGAGTTCTTGAGGAGTGTTGTTAAGTGATCAAGCCCCCTAATCCCAGACCGTGATAAACAGACCCACAAGGAGCAGTGCTCAAGCTGTATGCACCGCAAACCAGAGGGAGACACTTGCATGATGCCAGGCCCAGCATGTAATGCTTGCTCAATACATTTTTTTTTTTTTCTGACTTAAAATTCTGATATTTTGTTCATCATGGGCATTTTTGCATTGTTTGATTTTTTTTTTAAATATCACATTAAAATACTGTCTCCCACAAATATGGGGAGAATGCTGACACATTGTGGTAAAGGAAACCAATGTCTTGGAACGCTTTATGTACGAACTATTGAATGGGAAATGAATTTGCTCTGTAAACTTCCACCTGATACACAATTAAAAAATATATATATATATCTGTCTTCATTACTGGGATTCTGGCATCCTCTTAGATTGGTACTCCCTGGCACCACCTGCAAGTCCCTGGGTAAGCCACCCCACTCTGCCTCTCAGCTGCTGGGAAGAGCAGGACCAGTGACATTCCACAGAGAGGTGGGTTTACGTGGGATTCCGTTTACCTTTGTTGCCAGTTTGTTCAATATGACCGTGTTATTTTAGTAGTCATTTTAGGGCTTATCGTATACTTCTTCAGCTTATCACAGACCCCACTTCCAGCATAGCCTGAGGGCCTTACAACTTCCCTTCCTATCCCCAAGCCTTTGTGACACTGCCCTACACTTAACTAAGTTTGTTACAAACCCCGTATTACCCTGTCCTTATTTTTGTTTAAACAGCCAATTATCTTTTAAAGAGAGTTACATAAGAAAAGGTACATATTTCCCCACAGTTAGCACTTCTGGTGACCTCCTGCCTTTGTGCAGGCCTGTGTGGCCACCTCAGGTGTCTGTCTTCCTCTGCCTGAAGGACTTCCCTCAGCGCTTTCTCTGGTGTGGGTCTGTCGGTGGGAAACTCTGCTTGTCTGTATGAGAGTCTTTTTATTTTGTCTTTGTTTCTGAAGGATATATTGGCTGAGTATAGAACCCTAAGTTGATGAGGTATTGTCTTTTTTAGTACTTCCAGCTTGCGTTGTTTCTGATAAAAAAGCTGTTGTTTTTTTCTTTGATTCCTGCTACACGTCTTTTTTTCCACTGGGTTTGAAGCTTCTCCCTCTCTCACTGCTTGGATCAATCTGACTGTGATGTGCCTTGGGGGATCCCCTTTTCTATGGTGTGTGGGCTCCTGAGCGTAGAGGCTTCCCAGGCCCAGCTCTGCAGCAGCTTTTTCCTGCACCAGTCTTGGCACTTGTGTAGGAGTGTCTCTGGGAAGGCACCTCCCTGTGAACAGCCTTCCCTTACACCCCAGAGGGCAGATATCCAGCACCACAGCGGCCTCGCTGCCACCCAGTGACCATGGCCGTGCCCTTCCAACAAGGCCTGCGTCTCAGCCCTGGGGGGTATATCCTCTCTGGTGCTCTATTTCAGCCCTGGGGGTAGCAAATATCCATATATTTTTATATCTGTTAGTCCCGTATTCTTCAGGGTGCTCCTTGTTTGTTACTAACCAATTCCTCCTTTCTCCAACCACGTTACAGATAAAAATTCTTTACATTTTCTCTGTTCAAGTTACTGGGTGGTTTCTTTTTTCTGGTTGGACCCAGACTGATACAATTCTGATTGCTCAATTATTCCCCTCATTGTGGGTTGTATTTTCCTGTGTCTTTTTGTACCTGACATGACTAAGGTAGGCTGAGGAAGCAGGAAGTGGAGAGAGTGGCCTGCCCCCACGGCTGCTGGGAACACATTCATCCCTAGAGGAGGCCAGAGCAGACTAAGGCTGAGGGCAGATGGATCAGGGCGAGTTGCCCAAGGGCCTCCTTCCTTGGGGGTAGGTCCTCCAGACGGCCAGTGAGGATCCCGGACAACTAGGCCCAGCAGTTGAAGCCACCTCTGCACCCTTTTGCCTTAGCTGTGGGGGCCACTGGCGAGTGGGGAAGTGAGTCTCTGCTGAGCTCAAAGAAGGTTTATTGGGCAGGAATTCAGGCAGCAGAGGGGCCGTGCCAGGGAGGCCTGGAAACAAGGGTGATATGGGCAAAGGACCCTGTCCCACTGGGACCCACCATGGGGGCAGAAGGCCCAGTGCAAGCTGGGGAGATGGGGTGGGAGGTGGATGCACTGTCCCAGGGCGAGCCACTGCAAGCAGCAGGATGCTGCGGCCTCAGCCTGCCCTGAGAGCACAGTGCTGGCCCCTGTGGTGGCCTGTCAGGTTTGGGTGCCCCCCAGGCCTCTGTGGCCCCTCCCTTCCCTTCTCAGGGTGGCGAGTGGCACTAGAGCCTGGCCCCAGGTGGGACACGCTGTCCTCCGATTGCCGAATGCTCGGCGCGGTGCCCGTCCCCAGGTGGGACACGCTGTCCTCACATTACCAAATGCTCGACGAGGTGCCTGTCCTCAGGCAGGACATGCTATTCTCCTGTTGCCGAATGCTCAGCATGGTGCCCGTCCCCAGGTGGGACACGCTGTCCTCACTTTGCCAAATGCTCGACGAGGTGCCCGTCCTCAGGCAGGACATGCTGTCCTCCCGTTGCCGAATGCTCGACGAGGTGCCCTTCCCCAGGCGGGACACACTGTCCTCACATTGCCAAATGCTCGACGAGGTGCCCGTCCTCAGGCAGGACATGCTGTCCTCCTGTTGCTGAATGCTCGACGAGGCGCCCTTCCCCAGGCAGGACACGTTGCCCTCCCATTGCCGAATGCTCAAGGAGGTGCCCATCCCCAGACAGCACATGCTTTTCTCCCGTTACCAAATGCTCGGCACAGTGCCTGACCCACTGGCCACACTGTGGAGGACAAAGAGGACATCATCTGCCTGTACCCAGGTCAGAGTTCGTGGGTCACCAAGAGGCCACGGTCAGCCCCGCTGCTGCGCAGGGCACCAGTCTGTGTCTGGGTAGAGGAGGCAGTGGGCGGACTTAAACCGAGTGAGGTCCTGCCGCAGGCTGAAGCCTCCGGCCATGTTCACCACGATTCACCACATTCTGAGGTTCTCTGGACCCCCATAGCTCAAGCTGACCTGCTGGAGCACAGCATCGGCTGGCAGCCGCAGCAGGTTCTCCAGGTGTGAGTGGAAAAGTGGGCTGTGCAGCAGATGCGTGCCCAGGAGCCCCTCCACGATGTAGCCCGCGGGTACAGTAGTCCCGGAGCCGCACCCGCTCAGCCGTGCACATGAAGCTGCCCAGACCAGCCCACGGGCTCATCTTGAGGGCGAGGCCTCCGCTGAGGCAGAATCCAGCCCCACCGGTGGCAAACCAGAACTTGACCGTGGTGACAGTGCCACCCCCTGGGGCCTGCTCAGTGGCCTCGATGGGGTGGTCCAGGCTGGACCGCCCCAGGTACACGTCCTGGCTGGGTGAGAAGGCCAGCAGCCGCAGCAGGCTTCCGGGGTTCACCTAGTTGTCATCATCCACGTGGCTGAACCACCTGCGCCCCGACTCGATGAAGAACGTGTCGTATTAATTCCCATCTTGCAGCAGAGCGCCTGGTGGGTGTGCACAGCGGAGCGGTTGGTGTTGATGACATGACCGCCCCCCTGGAGCTGTAGCTCGGGGTCATCTCCGTCAGTGAAGGTGAAGGTCTCCAGGTGCGCAGCAGCAGCCCCAGGCGCGGCCCGTGGTTCTTCCGGGTGGTCTTGCCGGCGATGAAGACGTCGTCTGTGAGCAGGTCGGCGGCAGACCCGGTAAGGGTGGCAGCGGGGGAGGGGGCCGGCGGGCCTGGGGCCGGGGGCGGGCAGACGGGGCAGCGGCGGCACCAGCAGCAGCAGCAGCAGCGCAGCCAGGGCTGCCGAGAGCGCGAGGCAGGCCCTGAACGGAGCCCCCTGCGCCCGGTTCATGAGGCCGCTCGCGACCCCCGGCGGCTGCCCGCGACCCCCCTCAATAAATCTGTTGAATAAATATTTACTTCTTTCTTATTAAACTTGACTGATAAAAACATCCGATCACTACCAACCAATGCCTCCTCGCCCCTGGAGTTGGCTGCTGACTTTCTGATTATCCATCGTGTTGCTGCAGACTAATGTTGGATCATGTAGTCCCACTGTCATCGGAGTCCCTGAGTGGTGTCATCAGACTTGGGGAATTCAACTTGCATTTTACACCAAACACTTTTTCAAAGATGCACTTTTGCCGGCATTGTCTGCCTTTCTGGCTCCAGGATTCAGCCTTCTGTGTCAGCGATCAAGCTCTGTGGTGCTTGTGCCCTGACACTACTCTGGCCTCTCATCTTCAGGTCCCCAGGCCAGCTCTGTCCCTAAATCTTCTCCAATGACACCAAATGAATGTCAAGGGCAGAAGAAATGTATAGGCGAGCAACATGCCAGAACTCTCTATCCCTCTTCTCTCCTCTGCTTCCCAGCCCAGAGGTGGCCATCAAAAACGCCATTACAAATGCCTTGTACCATTTACACCAGTGCTTGTTCCTGACAGTCAGTGACCAGGACTCCCATAATAACTGGCAAAGTGACAAAACCAGGTAAGGCTTTCTATACCACCCTGCTCTCTAATGCCTTCCACCCTCCATTTATAACAATTTGATAAATTGTTTTCCAAAGTATGTGCATTTCATCTGTTCCACATTTTGACAACATGTGTTATTGTCAAATGTTTTAATTTTTGCTAATCTAGAATATGTAAAATGGTGTCTATTTCATTATGGGTTTAATTTGCTTTCCCCTAACTTTGAGCCCGGGTGGCGCAGTGGTGAAGAGCTCAGCTGCAAACCAGAGTCGGCAGTTTGAATCCACCAGCTGCTCGCTGGAAACCCTATGGGGCAGTTCTACCCTGTCCTAGACGGAGGCTATGAGTCGGAATTGACTCGACAGCAATGGGCTTGGTTTTTGTATTTTCACTTTATACTTTAACTTAAGGGACTGATTCAGTTT
This sequence comes from Loxodonta africana, assembly GCF_030014295.1. Taxonomy (NCBI): domain Eukaryota; kingdom Metazoa; phylum Chordata; class Mammalia; order Proboscidea; family Elephantidae; genus Loxodonta; species Loxodonta africana. The sequence goes on from NC_087347.1 coordinate 45,638,142, forward strand.
TCACCAAAAGGCCAATCGCTGCTGTGGTTCCTAAGCACTAATCCCCAGAGGACTTTCTAATATCACCTAGTATGATCTGAATCGTCAAATCAGATGAATTTGATTTGCATGCCTATTGTGCCCAACTTTTAAAAGGCTTTCTGGACACCTGGATTAATCTAGCAGCTAAATGTTCTTTATAAAAAGTAGAAGGTACAAAATCAATTTTTGCAAAGTTGCAAACAGAACTGAAATGCTTCCTCAAGATACCAAGATACCCATACCAACATATAGATATATAGTATGTGATTGAAAGGACTACTTACCTGAAGTAGCCAATAGCTGAGAGACTAATGCTTTCATCAAAAGCAGCCTGTGCCTGTGAAGGAAGAGTACAACATGAAACAAGGACGCTTAAAGAAAAAATTAAAAAAATTTTAATTTTACTATGTGTTAAGTAAAGCTATCAGCACTAATAACTGGGAAGGACCAAGATTAATTTATTCAGTTCAGCATTCTCTATCTCTGCAGGCACTGGTAGTATATGACTTGTAATAACAATTTTTGTTCAATGCATATGATTGTAATAAATGTCTGCTGTAGTACCTTAGAAACTCTATGGGGCAACACTTATAGACTGGACTATAGTGTTTTGCTTATAAAGAACTTCACTCAGTCATCTGGAAAGACTTAACCTATTAACACAGGATATTTCAGGAAACAATGGTTGGCTGGGCATTTAATTTTAATATCATGTATCCACAATAGTCTTAGGAGTGGAGAATAATTTTGCTAAGTTGTACCATTTACACCAAAAGTTCTCCTCACTGCAGTGCACACAGCTGACTACTAGACAGCAAAATGGGGAGATCTGTCCAAGACCCCAAGCCTGAGAGGAAAGAAGGTGATAAGTGCTAACATTAGAGAAGAGGCTGGGCTGAGTGATACCATTCCATGGTGGTGGAGAACTAACTCTCTCATATTGCATCTCTCTCCAGCTTTCTCCAGCCAGGCTCTCAGCCTTCCTGGGCTCAGGCGGCACAAAAGGCAGATGGGAGAGATAAATATGCCCTGAGAGGATTGAGAGCTTCCATGAATATGAATTGTAGTCCTAACTCTGTGGAATATCTGGAACCACTTCTAAGTAGGACTCCTCAAATGTTACTTCCCCCAGACCTGTGCTTTTAATGTTGCAAAGACGGACACTCTGGAACTGTAAGCACAACACATGCCCTTAGCCTTTATTGAAATCCGTTCCACACCATCTGGTACTTTACAGCCTATTACTTTGAAAACTTGCTAGTTGATTTTAGAATGTGTGTTTTCTAACTAGACTGTACGTAGATCAAAGGAAGTGGTTGAATATCTTTCCATTCCATTTAGTGCCTAGTACACGTTGAACACATACCTGATGTCTTGGCTTCCTATTTTTAAGTGAGTGCTTGCATGCTTTTATTTTTATAGAATGATTCTAGTGTTGTTTTTCCATTTTAGGAACAGCAGAAGCACAGAGATGAACAAACAGATTTCAGGCTGTTGTCTAGAGAATGGCTAGGTTCCATAGGAAGAAACATTACTTCATTCTTTCTTAAAACAGGAGTTCTGGACAGAAGAACTAGGTTTTCCTCTAATAGCCAAAGAATCCATGGATTCTTTCCTGATGCAAGACTTCCTCCACCATGTTATGATAGGACTTCCACATGCTGAGAGCCAACCCACCCAAACCCACTGTCATCAAGTTGATTCTGACTCATAGCAACCCTATAGGACAGAGTAGAACTGCCCCATACGGTTTCCAAGGCTGTAAATCTTTACAGAAGTAGACTGCTACATCTTTCTCCTGCAGAGTGGCTAGTGGGTTCAAATCGCTGACTAGCAGCCAAAGGGACTCTTGTTTCTCACCATGCAACTGTAGTACCTTTTAAAATGCCCTTTCTGCAGACACTTAATTCACACATATCTCTCTCACTCTCCCCCTTCCTTTTTTTTCTAACATAAAACACAGAGAAACAGTGATTCTCACCCAGTCCTTCCAAGTGCCTTGAGGATTCTTGATGATGATGGGTTCAAGGCGTTTTAGAAGAGTCTGACAAGCATCCTAGGATTATTTTTTTTAATTAAAATTATGATCATAAAATGGCAAAGAAAACATACAGATCAGCATCACATTTATTAAGCAAACCAAGGCCTGTGTCCAAGTTCAGATAGCTGGTAAACAGCAGTGCTAGGATTTGAACCCTGGCAGTCCATGTCAGACTCTGAGCTCTAACTTGCTACATGTACTGGTCTCTGCCTTGAGCTCATAGTTTAGTGCAGTGGTTCTCAAGCTGGGAACATTTCCCAATGTCTGGAGACATTTTTGATTTTCACTATTGGGGAGTGGGTACTACTGGCATCTACTGGGTAGAGTCCAGGGGTGCGTGAAATATCCTATCATGCACAGGACAGCCTCCTACAACAAAGAATTACCCGGCCCAAAATGTCAACAGCACCGTGATTCAGAAACCCTGGTCTAGTGGAGAGATAAACATGCAAACAACAATTTCAAAACAACATGATATAAACCCTTACAGAGGCTTATTTAAGAGGCCCAGGGGAACATGCAGAAAGAAGAAACCAGCCCTGTAAGAAGGGGGTGTAAACAGTTTGTGAGCTAGGCTTCAAAACAGACCATCTAGGATGGGGGCCAGATCGTAAGGGATTTAGATGGCGCGCTAAGAAGTCCGGACTTAAAAGGAAAACCACTGGTCAACTAGAAGCCAGTGTTTTTAAACACAGCATGGTCAGCTTTGATTTGTGGATGAGTTCACTCTAGCAGTGGTATGGAAGACAGAGTGAAAGGCAGTGAAGCTGGTGGTGGAGAGACAGAAAGCCAGTGGCCCTGGGCAAAGGTGGGAGTCTGAACTGAAGCAGTGATATCGATATAACACCGAGGTAGAACTGAAAGAACCTGTTGACCAGTTAGATGTCAGGAGTGAGGGAGAAAAAAGAGACGCTGTTTCCAGCCCAGGAGACCCACTGTATGTGGTACCACTGACTGAGCCAGAGAGACTGGAAGGAGCAGCATTCACCGAAAGGTTGTGGGAAGGAGATAAGAGACAGGTTAAGGTGCACCATCTTCTCAGCTCCACTAACCCTCACGGGATCAGTGATTAGGATGGTGATTTTTACCTTTACTGCCAACCCATTGAGATCCGCCACCACTGACCCTCCGGAGATATTTGCATTAGGGATGGTTTCTGTGCTTGTTCCACGAAGGTGAACATTTGACATTGGCATTCTCAATTCACGACTGGCCACCTGGATTGTAGAAGTATTTCTTTTTAAATGCAGAACTCTGGTTATAATAGACCAGCACATGTGAGAAGCCCTCCTATGCACAATGGGGACCAGAGTGCAGAAGCACGAATTTCTGTTAGCAAATAACCACACAAAGTTCCTCTTTTCTAAAAACTCTGTAGCCAGCCTAGACCTCAAACGTTGAGCTCACTTTCTTTTCCTTTGATTTCCTCCTGTGCAATAGCTTCAGGAAGAGGAGCTGAGGCACCACAATCAGGCAGGAAGAAACATTTTATGTCTTTATAATTATGAAATAACAACTTCAAGGCCTCTGCTGCCACTATACTCTGGGAAATTCTAGCAAAGTTGGCCTTGTCCACCATAGGAGATGCATTTCTTGTGACTAGAAAAAAGAGCACTCCTTAGGAGAAAGGACAAAGGGCTTGGAAAAGCAAGCAGCACCAAGACGTACAGGGAAGGAGTTGGCACCTGGGCTGCACGCTGACGTAAGGACTTAACCAGCTGCTTTAGTCTTCCGTTATTTTTAGTAGTGGAGAGCAAAATTATATTGCTAACTTGAGCTGACCTAAAATTCTCCTCTTTCCCCCTAGCAGTACGGCTTAATAGAATTTGCCCACAAGTGCTTCAAGGACACCGGCATACAGAGTCCTTCTATAACCCTTGCTTTCCAGAAGACTGGATACACAGAGAGCACAGACTTAGGACATAAAGGTCTCTGGTGGCTCAATAAGGAAAACACAGAAAACACCATGAAAGTGGGGAACATTATGAATGGACAATTCTCAAGTGGCTGATAACAGGAAACAAAATATATATTCAACATCTTTATAATCAGAAAAATGCAAATTAAACCAATAATGAGATACTATCACTCACCTATCAAATTACCTAAGATTTAAAAATATCCATAACATTTGTGATGGTTAATATTATGTGTCATCTTGGCTAAGCTAAAATTCTCAGTGGTCTGGCAGACACTATGTATCATCTCCCATGTTGTGATCTGATGTGAGCAGCCAATCAGTTGGAAGAGGAGTTTCCTTGGGGGTGTGGCCTGCATTCATGATATAAACTAATGTTTTGGCAAAGCTCACTCTTTCGATCCTGCATTTGTCTCATCATCCTCTGACCTCCAGTTCTTGGAAGGTGAGAAGCCTTCAGCCTGATGCCTGACCTGCAGATTTTAGGTTTTGTCAGCCCCTGCAACCACATGAGTCAGGAACAGCCGTCAGCCTGCCACCTGACCCACAGACTTGAGACTTGACAGTCTCCATAATTGCATGAGCCATTCTTGAAATAAATCTCTCTCTCTCTCTCTCTCTATATATATATATTTAGATATGCACTTCGCTGGTTTTGCTGTTCTAGAGAACCCAGCGTAAGACAACATTCAATGTTGGTGTAATGAGATGGATACTTTCCAGAAAACAATTTGGTAATATGGGTCATACCCTGTGTCTCACACCTTGTGACCCAGAAATTCTACTTCTAGGAATCTATTTTAAGAAAATAATCATTAATACAATCATAACTTTATGTACAAGAATATTCACTGAAGTGTTCAACAATCGGGGGAAGGTTAAATAGATTATACATACACCCATTCACTAAAAATCAAGATTGTGAGGAATTCTTAATGACAGGAGCAGGGCTTCAAGCTGGTTAGTTCCAGCCGAAACCCCTGCTGAGGGTCACTATGAGTCAGAATGGACACAATGGTAACAGGTTTGTTTACGGGTTTTTAACAAGTTCTCAGGCGATGCTAATGGTGCCGGTTAGGGACCAAATCGGAGAGCCTCCAGTAGAGCAGCGGTTCTCAAAATTTATTATATGTAAGAATCACCTGGAATCTTGTTAAACTGCAGATTCTGATTCAGTATATCTGGGATAGAAATGCAAATTCTCAGCAGGAGTTTGAACTGGAATGAACATGTTCGAAGCCCTGGATGGGAGAAAGTGCTCACTTTATATATGGATAGATGGAAAAAAAGGCTACAAAATGATATAAACAGCATATTAGTGATTTTTTGGAAAAGAAAAAAAGACATGATGGAAAGACAAATCCAAAACAGTGATTACTGCTAAATGGTAAAATTTGCATATGGTCTTTTTTTTTGTTCTTTAATTTTTTCTGCCTCTCCCAAAATGTTTACAATCTACAACATTACTATTACGATTAGAGGTATGTAAACAGTAGCTAAAAATTAATCTAGAACAGGTAAACCAAAATAAAAGTGGTAAAGCTTGGTTAGAAATATTAAATGCGATTTATACAATCTATTGTTCTGAGTCTTTAATATAAAAAAGCAAGAGATAACACAATATGTCAGAACTTATACATCTTTTTATTGCCCAACAAAGGCTCAAAAGGAAAACTCACTTGTTAATATAGCCAAAGGAAAGCAGTAAATAAATACACAATTTTCTTTAGCAATAAAACCTAAGATTCTTGAAAGAAAAAAAAAAAATTTTTTTTTTAGGCCACATTATTTTGGGAAGCTCAGTTACAAAACTGGCTTGTTTACCAGTTTCTGTTAATAGTTTAGTAGCTTAAATTGTCAAAGTTCATGTCTTCTATCTTCTTTCTTTTTATTTCTCTCACACACATTATCTACAAACACATACCCGGCTTAATCCAATTATTTGTGTTCTTACCTGAATCATTTTAGTATGGACTCCCTGCCCCATTTCAATTCCACCATGAGTCACCAGCACAGACCCATCTAGGTAAATGTGAACCAGGGCAGCAGCCTAAGCAGAAAAGAGGAAAACAGTTCCCATGATCTTTTTGACTGACACTATCAAATATCACGTCAATTAAAACACTTTTCTTGGAAACAATCCCTTCCTTTCCGCCCCCCATCCCCTGCCAAAAACATACAGAGACCTTTTGCTCACTGCCCCGAGAACACTGAGCAGAACCAGGGCAATGCCAGGACAATGGTGCCTCAAGGCTGTCCTCAAAAGGCCATCTTGTCCCTGGATAGCTTTGAGTATGCTCCCTGCACTACTGTTTCCTAAGGAAAACATCTGAACACACTGGTACCTCCAAAGATCCCCTCACCCTGGGGCTCAGCAACATTCTAGGCTGCTTTCTTTTGGAGAGGGTCAGTTTTAAAATGCAAAGATAAGGGTACACAGGCTGGGGAAGAGGGAGGATAATTGTGTGTACACATATTCTCATAGTTTTAAGTGTGTTGCATAAAAGCTCAAATAAAAATCCAAATAAGCATGGGACAGGTAGGCCTTCAAACAGACAGTTATTTTTTGCTGCAAAATGAGCTAAAAAAAAAAGGACCAAACCCACTGCCGTCGAGTCGATTCCGATTCATAGCAACCTATAGGACAGAGTAGAACTGCCCCACAGAGTTTCCAAGGAGCGCCTGGTGGATTTGAACTGCCGACCTCTTAGTTAGAAGCCGTAGCACTTAACCACTACGCCATCAGGGTTTCCAAAATGAGTTAAGCCCATCCTAAATCATCCTGGACCAGAATTACTGAGTTTCAGAGTTGGAAGGGAACTTGGAAGCAGTCTTGTCTAACTGTGGCTCCAGAAGGAACCAAACTGTTAGCACAGAATCAAAGTTGCCTGGTAATCAGAAACACTCAGACTCTCAGCTAAACATGTTTTATAGTTAATAAGAATGTGCCTTCTTAGAAGTCTGCCCATGCTAATACGGGATATGGAAAGATTCCAAGGGACTGCAGAAAACAAGGATGGTGTCTTTGCTTTGAGTCTCCAGTGTAAGAGCAATATTGACAACATACGGTCCTAGAGAAAATGTTTCTAAGGATCCCACGGTGGTTCACGAGGTCCTGCAAGGCCTGTCATTGCAGTTGTTCAGCTGGGAAGTGCCAACTTCTGGTTGTCTTGGGGGCCGACCAATGTTCACTTGAAGATAACCCTCTGTTAGCTACGTTTACTAATATCTAAATTCCTAGGCAAAGTGGCATAATAATCTAGAATTTGTAAAGTCAGAGTCTTCAGAAAGTTCTGGTGACAAACTAATTTCACTGAATAAACGTAAAATTTTAGTAGGCCTTAGTTGCTCACTTCGATTAGCCGTAAGTAAGCCTGGTCATAAGCAGAAGGTGATGGAATTGCATGTGAATCACCAGATAGTCCCAAGGAAAGGCTTGTATCCCTAGGTCAGTTCTCCGCCACCAGAAAGACCTTCTCAGCCACCTGTGGGCTGTGGACCACTGCCCCTCTATAGGTATCCAAAGGCTCCCATTACTGCAGTGAATGACAAGCAAAAGCCTTTACCGTTCCAAATAAGACACATGAAAGCAGCCTCTGGCTGACAGCAGGTGTGAGCAGATTAGGACTGTATTGGGAAAATGGGGGTTGTTGTTGTTAGCTGCCCTTGAACAGGCCCTGGACTCATGGTGACTCCAGGCGCAATGGAATGAAATGCCACCCAGTCCTGGACCATCCCCATGATTGGCTGGACCCTTGTGATCCACAAGGTTTTCAGAAATAGATCGCCAGGCCTTTCTTCCTACTCCATCTTAATCTGGGAGCTTTGTTGAAACCTGTTCAGCATCATAGCAACGTTCAAGCCTCCACTGACAGAACGATAACTGAACCCAGGTCTCTCATGTGGAAGGCAAGAATTCTGCCGCTAAACCACCACTGCCTCAGATGAGGACACAGAGGAACTATTTCTCTAAGGACAAAGGCACATTCACCATCCAAGGGAGGACCTGGGAATCTAGAAGTTGTCATGACAGCCGTAATTCTTATGCCAAGAGTCTTGGGAAGATACAGCAGAGGCTGTTTTATTGTCTATTAACTCATCACTCCTGGAAACATCATCTTGTGCTCCTGGTAATTATTTTCAAAATAATAAAGATCTGCCACAGAGAGCCCAGAGCTGGCTGCACTGCAGTCAGCGGCAGCGGAAGCCCCTGGGCTCCATCCTATTGCACTTCATTGTATTTGTCTAGATGTGAGACCTCTGAGGGAAGGACCACCTCCTAAGGCATCCCTTGGAATGTAACATAGTCTTACATGTAGTGGGGGCTCGATAAATGTTTGACAAATAAATTTGCACTAGCATAGCCATCTGATCCCTTTCTTAAGCTTGTAGACCCTGTATTTGGCCTCCTTGGCTCTGTGAGCAGAGCGTGGGTGTGATCTGTAGTGGGACTTGTCACAAGTGATTGAGTTATGCTACAGTGGACCGTGCATCTCCTACACTGTGTGGCCCCCTGGCAACAGCGCTCCGCCTGCAGGTCGGGGCAGCACTTCTATTAAAGACCGCTGAGTCATTTGTTCCCTGTGCTGCTGCAATCTCCTCAGGCCATTTAAAACCTCGAATTTGGTTCAGTTAAGTGGCACCACTGAATAGTTCATTGTCAACACCACGAAGAACAATTCCACAAAGCTTCATCTACAAAATTGGCACAACTGGAGCATTGGAACAGGTGGTTCTCCGATGTAAATAGTGGTCTTCGTGTGAGAAATGTAAGTCTTTAAGCAATGACTGCTGGCATTGTTGAAATGTTTGCTTTAATCCCACATATTCCCCTAATGTCTCAGTCATTCAAACTGTTGAGTTCCTATTCTATGCCAGACACTGTACGAAGGCACTGGAAATACAGAGGTGAATTAGATACTCTCTGCCTCCTTCAGTGTTCATAGTCTAGGAATTAAGTATAAAGTCAGGGAGCTACGTTTGAGCCCCTCAGCTGTTGTGAACACCAGGGTTGTTTCTGCTCAGGGAGGGCAGTGTGGGATGGTGCAGACACATGTGACCTGTGGTCAGACAGCCCTGAGATCAAATCCTTATTCTGCCGCTCACTAGGTGGATGTCCCCAGGGAAGAGAGCGAATCTCTCTGTGGTTCAGGTATTCCTTCTAGTCGTTGTTAGCTGCCGTTGAGTCGGTCCCCAACACATGGTGACCCCATGCACAACAGCATAAAACAGTGCCTGGTCCTGAGCCATCTCCATGATTTGTTGTGGATTGGATCAGACCCTTGTAATCCACAGGGTTTTCACTGGCTGATTTTAGGAAGTAGATTGCCAGGCCTTTCTTACTAGTCTGTCTTAGCCTGGAAGCGCTGCTGAAACCTGTTCAGCGTCATAGAAACACACAAGCCTCTGCCAACAGATGGGTGGCAGCTGTGCATGAAGTGCATTGGCAGGGAATCGAACCCAGGTCTCATGCATGGAAGGTGAGAATTCTACCACTGAACCACCAACGCCTTCATTTCTCTCCTATAAAACAGAGATAATACCACCTACCCAACATGGATGAGATAAGGGTAAATCAAGTGGGAGATTACAAATCACCCAGCCCAGTGCCTTAAACACAAAAGGCACTCAAACCTCATTTCTAGTTCCCTCCTCTATTTGGTTTGTTGCAGGATAGTATTTCAGCACCTGTCTACCAGGATGCAGCTTGACTGATTTCAGTTCTGTGATTCAAACCCTAAAGAAATATTTTAAGCACAGAAGCTATTCTGTTTCCTAGAAAGGGGCATCCCAGTAACTTTTGAAAATGAATTTGTACTGCTGGATGTTGTCTAGATTTCTTCCGCCAGAGCTGAATCTCACCTTAGTTCCCACCTCAGGCGCTTTGGGGAGACAGCTTGATGCCACTGACAAAGCACAATTCTGGAGCCAGTCAGACCTGAGTTCTATCCTTGGCCCCATCTCTCACCAGAGGTGAGCTCTGAGGCACACTATTTAAGTTCTCTGTGTCTCCATTTTCTCAAGGCTAAAATGAAGATACAAATCTTATAGTTTGCCCCGAGGGCTGAAGGACCCTGAGGTTGAATAAACTCTAAAAGGGCTTACAGCATACTAGGTGCTCAGTAATTATTATTTTTTAGCTATTTCCTGGGAGACTCTGATGAGTTAGACAAGGCAGACCTGGCCTAAGGTGGAGGAGGGAAACTAAGTAACAGCAGCCGTTAAGGCTCAAGGCTTACCAGAGGACTCGTCAGCAATAGGGACTGTTCCTCCTGTTGTCCTGGCCAGTCTGCTCACGGACAGATGGCCCAGACTGACTCTCTGCCAGCTGCCAGCTAATCAGTTTATCCCCAGATTGAAAACCAAGATTCCCTGTTGGCAAACCCTGCTCCCAGCAGTAGTGTTTCCCCCCTCCCTTCCTGCATTTGCTTTTGTTCCTCAGCCACAGGCTCTTGACTGCCTCCCTCATCTGAGTAAATCGTGAGCGGATGACTAAATGGCTCCGTGCTTCTCTTTGCCATCGTAAACAGGCAAGGAGTGAGAAAGCTGCCACTTGTGTGGTTATGATCTTTCTCCGAGCTAGCACCTGCCTGAAATCATGGCTGCATGCAAATACTCTAACAAAGACCCACACACCAAAGCTGAGCCAGGCTAGTCAGGCCAATGGATGAGGATGGGACCAGGGAAGGACTATCCTACCCACTCTTCCTGGCTATCTGCTCCCTCTACAACATACACACGCTCCACTCACAACTCCACCACCCATTTATCCCTATTCTGACATCACTCAACACACCTGTCCTGCCTTCCTCATGGCTCAGCCACAGGTATGAATTCTGCAAAGGCAGTGACAACAGCTTACTTAAGTAAGAACCAGGATTTCAACCCAGTACTTTCTGGTTCAATTCCTTGCTGAGGGTTTGCCTTTCCAGAATCTACATTTTAACAAGATCCCCAGGTGTAGGGGATATGTAAGCTGAACAGGGGTGGTAGGGCATATGGAAGTACACCCACGTACACATGTATGTGTACATTCTGTCAATGTACCCATGTATGCAATAGTACGCACGGGGGGCATAGTCATGAAAACTTCTTAGCCATAACCATACACATTCTGGGGCTGAGATACTGGGCTTGAAGGCTAGGGACCAGAGTCTTGGAGAACATCTAGGTCAATTGGCATATCATAATCCATATGGACAACTTTCTACATCCTATCTTGGAGGGTAGCATCTGGGGTCTTAAAATTTGGGAGTGGCCAACAATTGGTCTCTTCCTGTCTGGAGCAAAGAAGAGTAGAGAAAACCAAAGACTCAAGGAAACGATTAGTCCAAAGGACTAACGGACCAAATGAACCAAGGCCTCCACTAGCCTGAGACCAGAAGAACTAGATGGTGCCCAGCTACCACTACCAACTGCTCTTCCTGGGACCATAATAGTAAGCCATGGACAGAGTGGGAGAGAAATGTAAAACAAAATTCAAACTCATAAATAATCTAGACTTACTGGTCTGAAGGAGACTGATGGGAGCCCTGAGACTACAGCCCATAGATACCCTTCAAACTTCGAACTGAAATCACTCCTGGAGATCACATTATAGCCATACAATAGACAGGCCTATAAAATGAATAATAACACCAGTGAGGAATCACTATACCTCAGAACAGTCAAATATATGAGGCCTAAAGGGTAGCATTTGCCCAAAAGCAAAGTTCAGAAGGAAGGCAGGAGCAGGAAAGCTAGGTGAATGGACACGGGGAACCCAGAGAAGAAGGGTCGAAAGTACTAACACATTCAAGGGTTTATGACCAATGTTACAAAACAAGCTGGGTATAAATTGTTGTTTGGGAAACTAATTTGCTCTGTAAACTTTCACCTAAACCACAATAAAATGAATTGCCAAGCCATTAAAAAAAAAAAAAGGAAGAAAAAGAAAATGATAGCATATTAGGTGAAGGTCATATTACATTTATAAAGCATTTGGGAAACGATAGAAATTCTGAAAAGGATCAATAATGAAAGTGTAACAAAAGAAAGCAATTCAGGAAATACTATTATTTTAAATGATGATGTTGATGAGATGGAATTATTTCTCAAAATGAAAGAAAAAATTAAATTGAGATCAAATGGCTGTAATATTAATATTGACTCTATATTAACAAACTTTGATAGTATACAAAGAGTTGAAAGAAAAAAACGTACTCTTGAATTTTGGAAAGAAGCCATTTACAATATCCCCAGTTATATGAAATTGCTATGTTAGCTCTGGGTGCACCAGCTACTCAGGCTGGTGTTGAGAGAGCTTTCTAAGGTTTGAAATTAATATTGTAAGACAACAGGGATGGCTCAAATGAAAAAATATTAGAGGACATTTACTGTGCAATGGATCACTTTTGTGTGGCCTTTCTCGCCATTATCTTATAACTCCTACCCAAGTGATTGGGTGGGACTGTGCAAATAAGGTAATTGTAGCCCACTAAGGGGACTGGTCACTTTTGCCATCCAGCTAGGCTTAAAAGAGAGCCGATTCCAGAGCAGAAGAAAGATCTCACCGCCACCAAGGAAGGAGAGCCAGGAGTGGAATGTGCCCTTTGGATCTGGGATTCCTGTGCTGAGACCCTCCTGGAATTAGAAGACTGAGAGAGAGACAGAGAGCTGTAACACTGAAGACGGCAAGAAGCCGTGGCAGAGAAATGGTAGCAACAGGGACTGCAGAACAGGGGACTGGCAGGAAACCTGCAGAAGCAGCAAGAAAGCTGAGTGCCTTTGGGTAGAAGGATTGCTGGCGGTGTACAGTGCCTCTGGGCACTTGGGGGAGCTAGGTTTGCCGACCCACAGAGCTAGAGGTGAGCGTTTTCAGGTTGAGACTTACTGGCAGAGTGCGGTGCCTCAGCGTGCTTATCAGCGGAGCTAAAAGAGCTTTATAACACTTGCCTGAGCAGGGCAGATGCCGAGGGGCCAGAGAGAGGCGTACCTGCAGGCATGGCTGAGAAGAGGCTTTCCTGATGGAAGAACTGTATCCTGAGTGTTCCCGAACCTGACTTATAACCTGTTATTTCCCTAATAAACCCTGTAATCATAAGCATGATCTCTGAGTTCTGTGTGGCCACTGCAATGAAATATCGAACCCAGCAGAGATGTAGAGAATGCTGTGGGAAGGGCAGTTGTCAGAATTGATAAACATGGCAGAGAGTAGAGGCATGCAGACATGCCTCATGCCTCTGGCTCATAAGAATCAGCCTTGGGCTGTTGATCCTGACTCTCCTTCTGCTTGTGAAGTTAGAGGGGGTCAGACATTGCCTCAACATCATTCTTACAACATTCTTTCAACTAGCTGTAATTATGGTTTATTACGGTGATGTTTCTTAATGAACTATATAATTATGTATGAATTAAATCTGTATTTATAATAAAATGTTTATTTTATATAATGTTATAGCAACTCTGCAGCTTTGAACTGGGTGAATATTAAAGTATTAAATATTTTATTGCACTTTGCCTTTATGTATTGATGTATTAGGTATGTTAGCACACTTTGTATTTCTAGTTTTTTGTGAATAAATTCTTATCAATTAAAAAAAAGTAGATCCTGGTTCAGTATATCTGGGAGCAGAAATGCAAATTCTTAGCACAGGGTCAAACCAGAATGAACCAGTCTGAAGCACTGGTTCATACATAACAGGGTCCCCACCACTGCAATATGATGAGCTAGAGAAGAGCAGTTCTTCACCTGCTTCTACAGGAAAGTTTCACTCAAGAATGAAGAGGCTGAAATAGCAAGTGGAATTTAGCAACCAAGCAAGGGGATTTATTCAATCAATTAAAGAAATTGAACTACAAGAGCAGATTTCCAGTCCTCCTTGTCACACTTTGAACAGCTATGAGGTAAACAAACCCCTAAAATTGTATTTTCCTTAAAATTATTTAAATCATTTACTTTTCTCAATTTATGCTACCCAAACCCACCAAAAAGAGGAGGGGCGTACAAATAAGCCTTGCAGTTTCCTATTTGTGTTTCATCGTCCAGCAACTCAAAATCACAGAGAAACAAGGATCGGAGCCCAGGAAGTCACCCAGCCCCACCCTCTTTGTAGATGAGCAATCTGGGGCCCAAAGGACCAGAGCAAGTTGACTCAGCTGATTAATACCTGGGCTGGAAGTAGACTCCGGGCCTCTTGATTTCCCAGAAAGAACATTTTCATCAACCCAGAGGGGCTCTTGTCTCTACTGGAGTAAAGCTAGCTCAATTCAGCACAACTTTGTTGAAATTTAACAACTGGTCATTGCAATCACTTGGTTAATCCAATTTAATGGAAACTTTCCTCAACAGCTTTGGTTTTGTTTGGGCCTCTTCCAGGTAACATTCCTACATGTGTCTGGAGAACTGACCTGACCAGCAGCTCGTGAGCACAGGCCGACAGGAAATTTTAGAGGGACCATGGCCAGCCCTTTCTTCTTCCAGTAATTCTCTGCGTTGAATTTTTCTACAGCTGCTTTCCTCAGTGGGTAAGAAGACATGGCCATACATTCTCTCCAACACTGGATCAGGTTCTTGGCATCAATCTCTTGTTTGTAGGGTGTTTGATCAATTTCTTTGTACATGTTTATCATTCGGACCTTGAAAAGAAGAGAAAATTAAAAGAGGAAAAAATCAGCATAGTCTCTTCCATTCACTGTCGTCCTATTCAGATTTGAATTCTGCCCCTCCTGTGAGACCCAAAATGAATTTTACTTATTACTCTTTGTCGAAGCCTTTCCCAATGCCCACTGCATAATATTCTTCTCTCCTACACCTATACCTCAGAGCATCTATTAAATGTGTAAGCACATGCTTATATGTTCTCTATGCTGCTCCTCGAAACCCTAGTAGTGTAGTGGTTAAGGGCTACAGCTGCTAACCAAAAGGTCGGCAGTTCGAATCCACCAGGCACTCCTGGGAAACTGTATGGGGCAGTTCTACTCTGTCCTATAGGGTCGCTATGAGTAGGAATCGACTTGATGGCAACAGGTTTATGCTGCTCTTATATAAATTTAAAGGAAAGAGTCCTTTCCTTATATTTCTTATATAGCTCAGCTCAGACCAGGCACAACATAGGCTCTTAATTCTAGTTGCAATGGTGAATATCTGCTAAAAAGTAATCCTGAACTTAATTTCCAGGCTACATGAATTGGATTATTCAAAGGCTGTGGCAAGGTAACTGCCCACTTTCAAAACAAAAAATATGAAAAAAAGAAAACAAAAAAACCCCTTTGCCATCAAGTCATTTCTGACTCACAGTGACTCTATAGGACAGAACAGAGCTGCTCATAGGGTTTCCAAGGAGCAGCTGGTGGATTCAAACTGCCGACCTTTTGGTTAGCAGCCAAATGCTTAACCACTGTGCCACCAGGGCGCACCCCCCCTCCCCCCCGCCAAAAAGAAAGTGTGTTTAAACATAACCACTATCTAGGATGAAGAACAAATTAAAAGATTCCATTCCAGGGTGTCTGAAGTGCTGAGTGGAATTTTTCCTGTATTCCCAGAATTGACGACCAATGCCCCAGTTGAAAACCAAAGGTGCCAAGTATTTCACATTCTCAGGTGAGAAAACTCTTAGCAGTAGTGACCACTTACCTCCCCAAGCTTGCTGACAGAACCATTACAAATACATACCTCCCTTCCACACCTAAAAAAAAACTGTTAGGTCAATGTAAGAGGAAGACTGTGAATTAGTACACTATAGCCGTTTTGGGGAAGGCGGTGTTTTTAAGGTGGCTATTCTCTCCCTAAGAGCTCTGGTGGCACAGTAGGTAAGCACTCCACCACTAACTGAAAGATTGGTAGTTTGAATCCACCAGCTGCTCCATGGGAGAAAGATGTGGCAGTCTGCTTCCATAAAGATTTATAGCCTTGGAAACCCTATGGGGCAGTTCTATTCTGTCCTATAGGGCCACTGTGAGTTGGAATTGACTGTATGGCATTGGGTTTCTTCGGGTTTATTGTCTCCCTAAAATTCCTTGGGATGAAGGGGAGCCTTCATCTGACTCTCCTCCTTAATGCTATGAAATATGCTACAGAGAGATGGGCTGTGATGGGTTGTCCAGGAAGGAAAGGACAAGGGCTACCCTACCCTTAAGTTCAAGAGACATAAAAAGGATGGCTCTTGTGCATAGCCACAGACCCCAAAGTTGGGGGGAAAGAAGGCTGATGAGCTGGGGCCAGGGGCTTGCCAAGGGTGGCTGTGGCATGAGGCAAAATGAGCATCAGAGAAATGTTGCGTGAGATGCCAGCTGAGGGTCAGTTGGAGACCCTCACAGGGGATTGTCAATGTCAGGGAGAAATGACAGAAATGTGGCCCACAGACAACATACTCAAAGAGTGGCTACATCTAGCCACGGAGAGGACAGTGAACTTGGTGAAAGAGGTTACATGGGGAGAAGTCACAGGCACACTTTTCTCAGAGGGTCCAATTCAATCAAAACTCCCAGCCCCATTTGGTGTTGCTGAAGGTCTTTGGAATATATCTCATCTTTACTTTTAAAACGTATCCAACATCTGTTTTAAGTCTGTATTCTGCTTCTGAAAATCCAAACTTATTAAAGTTCCTTTAATAAATCTTTGTTGAATTGACACCAAAGTAGAGGGCAAGAAAATGGTCTATGAAGTTCAACAGTTTGGGTTTCAGTTTTTACACTCTGAAGTTTCTCCTGGTCCTTTTCCTCTTCCTCCCAGCCCCAACACCACCATGGAAGGCAAGGGGGAGGAGGAGAGGGTAAGAGAGAGCACACCATGTCTCCCCACCCTAACTCCACTCCAGGATCTGGAGGTGTAAGAGGCACAAGAGGAGGAAAAAGTTCATGTTAATGAATGAAGTTGGGACTGAAATAACTGGAAGGAAACCAGTTTAGTAACTGAAATAACTAAAACTTTGTAATGGCCGACTGAGATATTTTTAAGGAAGTACACTACTCAGGAAAAATGGGTTTGATGGAACTTGTTAGTAGCAGTTACATCCCCAGCCAATGAAGGCTCCTCACTAAACATGTTAGAGTCCAGTGTTCCTCAATATTCTCTGTCTCCAAGATTTTTGAGGAGTTAAGACAAGGATCTCTAAACATTGGAGGCCTGGCTCTCTATTAACTAGTTAGCTTGTTAACCTTTGGCAAAGCATTAACTTCTCTGAATGTCAAATTCCCAACTTGAATGACCCTCAAAAGCCCTCCCAGCTCTGAAATTTGGTGTCTTTTGGGTGTCTGACTAATTTAGTATTACCTTCTCAGGGGACAAACCACATTTGGCTGCCACTTCTGTGATACAGGATTCAGTGATCAGTCCCGCCTGAGGAAAGCCAAACCCACGCAAAGCCGTGTTGGATGGAAGGTTGGTTCTGCATGCCAGGCCCCGACAGCGCAGGTTGGGAAACTTGTAAGCATTGTCCATTTTCAGAATTCCCATTTCTATCACCTGGAGAGATTCAGAGTGGATGTGATAAGACCCTCGTCTTTCTGTACTTGTTTGACCATCCTGAGACCTCAGACTGAAGTGGTCAAAATGGCAGCCCCACCCTACCTACATCACCTCAAACATGCTAAAATATACCCCTGCCTCAAATTAAATATATTGTGCTATAAAATAATTTTAAAGGACTTGAGTAATTTTTCTTCTGAAATCATTATTTTTTATTCTCATATTTTAGAGCCAATACTTTTTTACTCAGGTTTCTAACACTTCCAAAGGCCTTTGAAAAGTTCATAGGCCCTAAGCATTGGATCTGTAGAATGTAATAAACAAAATATTCTCGGAAAAGAGGAAAAACAAAACAAAACAAAAAAAACCCTTTGGTCTTTGGTTTAATGCAATGGTTCTTAATCAGAGATGATTTTGCCTCTCAGGGGACATCTGGCACTGTCTGGAGACATTTTTCATCAAAAATGGAGTAGGGGCAAGGGGGCAGTACTACTGACATCTGCTGGGTAGAAGTCAACGATGTTGCTAAACATCCAAAGTGTCAATAGGGCCAAGGCTGGGAAAGTCTGGTCTAATGCTTACATCTAGGAAAAGTACTATAAGCATGGGAAGTGTGGAAATAACACACAGGTGCAGACTTAGTCAAGATCTCTGGGCTCACTCTGTGAGCATCAGTAAGTGACCTATGGCTATCCGTACAATGATGGTCTTTATGCTTTTATAATTAAATATGATTTGACTATAGAACATTTTTCAAATTAAATCATTTTGCATAATACTCTTTCCAGAATGTGAATTTGTTCCTGAAAACACTTACAAATAATGACTCATCCAGGAAGGCACCCCCATTGCTATAATGCACCATATCCAGGGCCAAGATTCTGCCATCATTCATGAATCCAACCTGGGGGAAGAGAATTGGCTTTTGATAATGGCACTAGGGCCAACTCTTTCTAAAGTTTACATGTCACATGTGAACTGTCCACAGGTTACTTCTGTCCCATTCAGAGAGAGCCTATGTTCACTTTAAAACTAGAAAACATCATTTATTCTACAACCACTCTCTCCAAGACGGTCTCCTTTCAAACAGAGAGTCCTTTGATCCTTTAAAAAAGGAAAGGTAGAGAAATACATAAAAGCAAAACCAACAAAAATCCTCCTGTTCAATCTGTCACTGTGGCTCAGTCAACCCCTTTCTCTCTTCCTAAAGCAAATCAAAATGTATAATTTCATGCATGACCTTGCATTCTTTCCATAGCTCCTTGAATTCTGGCTCCCATCCTTATATTTCTACCGAAACCTTTTCCTTTAAAGCCACTGATCATTTTCTAATCTCCAAACCTGGTGTCCCACTTGTAACATACTCTGCACACTTTTCTCAGAGGGCCCAATTCAACCAAAACTCTCAGCAGCATTTGGTGCTCCTGGACGTCTTAGGAATAAATCTCAATCTTGCTTTTAAGATGTATCCAACAACCCTGTTTTCTCTCTGCACTCTGCTTCTGGGTCTCTTCCGCAGTAACCAGAAGAGAGGCCAAAGGCACGGCCCATGAAGTCTAACTCATATTCATCTCTTTCCATAGTGTTTCGCTATGTCTGCCTCACCTTTTAATTAGAGGCTATGATATGTGCATTGTTTTCTTAATGACTTCCTATATGTAAGTCTAATTCTCCCAATAAAACTGAAATCTCCTTCAGGATTAAGTTCACTTCAATAAATCTTTGTTGAACTGAACCAAATTCAAAACATAGCTTAGGGTGACTGTGATTTGAAATAGATACATTCATTATCTTCTAAAAATATATGTTCAGGTACACTACTTGTGGCAGAGGCAATGCTATACATTCAACAAACACTCCTTTCTTTCATACTGAGCATGGGGGAAGGCTATTACATTTCTCAGCCTTCCTTGCAGTTATGAGACAGAGTTGCAGCCAACGAAGTTATGGACAGAAGAAAGATTCGCCGTTTCCAGACCTGGTACTTAAAACATCTCCCAGATGATCCTCCAAGCTCCCTCACTGCCTCTATCTGCTGCCCCCTGCAGAAGATCCATAGGAAGACTCAGGGGCCTTAAGGTAGCGTTGTCCAGCAGAACCTTCTGTGATGATGGCAATGTTCTATATCCGCACTGTCTAATATAGTAGCCACTAGCCACATCTGGTTATTGAGATCTTAAAATATGGCTAAAGCAACTGAGGAATTGAAATTTTATTTATTTTGGTTACTTTAAATTTAAATAGCCACATGTGCCTAGTGGCTATCACGTTGGACAGTGCGGTTCAAAGGGGTGGTGGTGCCAGTTAGTCCACCCTGATAAATATGCTAGTAAAATCATATAGCAGAAAAAAAAAAAATTTCCACTTTGGAATTGTTCTAGAAATTTCTGGGACATCATTTTACAAACTTACCCTTGATATACTGAAAAATGAAGAACCGATCTTAACTAACCGCAATTTCACATAACACTATTGTCATAGGAATTACTTTTATTTTCACTTCTTTTATATGTGGCAATACGTATGGTTGATTATCAGATCTACTTTCACGGATATATATACTCACATATTTTCCAGTTGTTCACTCCATAGTAGCCAATACCAGCTTGTGCTTTTTCACAAACTGACATCTCCGAGCAAAGCAGAAATGCTTCACTGAGCCAGCCAGTGATCAGTCAGCACAAGGAATGGAAAGTTAACAGAAGCACAACGTGCTGGTCTGCTAACTATTGCTCAGTACTAGAGAAGAGCCAAAGCTTCTTGCTTTGCTGCACTCTGCATTTATGGAATGTTGTATTTACAACTTAAGTCCTTTTTCCTTCTTCTTCATTTACTTACTTTGTACTTTCCCAAGTAAGGGTGGCGTCCTGCAGTTATCAACATGTCCTCTCCTCGTTCCAGAATGCAACGAACTGCACGACCCTGTCTAAAACAGAAAAAAATCAAGAGAGGTAAACTTCTTTCACCAAGTTGGTAGTATCTGGGGTTTATATAACTCCTTTTTTAGTGAGAGCTTAAGAAGAGTCCACACACATTACAGAGCAGAACCACTCCCTGCCCGCAGGCTGTGCTGCTCTCAGGCTTTCACTGTGGCCTCCCCTCTCTGGGTCAGGGCAGAACACAGGCATTTACCAGGCGGAGGGAGGCTCTTGGGTACCAGAGGCTCCAGAGCACCGTTGTGGCGTGTTTCTCACTGTGATAACAACCTCTGCTATAGGCAAATGTTCTGAGGCCACGTTACAGACATAATAGACTCATTGTGAATGGAGGAGCTCAGCTGTTGTCTAATTGCCAGGTGCTCCCTGGTAGGATACGTCTGGAATCAGGGTTTTTTTGCTTCCTGGGATGGGAGGAATTGGCCTACATTACTTGGCAAAGAAATTAAGCCATCTAGGTGTGCCTGCTCCAGAGACAATTTCCTATGGTAATATTTTGAGATCCTGAAAGGAAAGTGGCAATATAAGTAAATAAAACGTAACAAAAGGAAAATTCCATTTAAATTAAGTGAATATATACGCATATGTATGTATATGCGTTAGTATACAAAAGCTCAGTTTTAACACATGGTGGTGCAGTGGTTAAAGCTCTCGGCTGCTAACCAGAAAGTCGGCAGTTGGAACCCACCAGCTGCTCCTTGGGAGAAACTTGTGGCAGTCTGCTTCCATAAAGATTTATAGCCTATTCTACAGGTATTATCCTGTTTTTATTGTGGTTTTTAATCCTTCCAATAATTCTCATTTTGGTTCTCAGAATATGTAGCTGGACAATATAAGAAAGAAATTATAATAAACTAGCAGCTTTTTGTACATTTGTATATTATACACGATTTTAGATAATCTTGGCCCAGCTTCTTCCTCATTAATTCCAATACTGAGAATTTTCACACGGCCTCATTTTATTTTTAGTTTATTTAACAGACTTTCTCCACTTACTTGTTTGCAGCGAATGCGGTGATGGCTGCCATGATGCCAGTTTTGGTCACCTTTCCCCCAAACGCCCCACCAACACGCCTCACGTGGCACATAACCTTGTTAGATGGGACCTTCAAGGTTGAGGCAACTATGTCCTGTGAATGTTAACAGTTCTCATTAATCTGACCCATCTTCAGCAAGGGCTTAATCGTGACCCACTGTTAGATCCACCGTTCTAACAAAACGAAAGTGACTTCTGAAACGGGAGTGAGACAACACTGCGCCTTTTGATTCCTTAATGTTAGATGATACACAAACTGCTAAATGAGGGAACAAATTTCCAGTAACCTTAGCATGTGTCCCTGACTGATCTCAGCAGTACTGGGTTATAATGACAATGCTAAAGCCTTTTTTAATATTAAGTAGGCCTTGCAGTGTAAGGAGCCCTCTTGGTACACAATGTCTAAATGCTTAGCTACTAACCGAAAGGCTGAACCTACCAGCTGATCCTCCAGAGAAAAGATCAGACGATCTGCTCCCATAAAGATTACAGCTTTGGAAACCCTCTGGAGTAGTTCTACTCTCCTATATAGTCACTGTGAGTTGGAATCAACTCAATGGCACACAAGAACAACCACAAGCCTTTCAATACCAACAAGATATGTTGGTACCAATAATTTTTTTGTTTTTCCTGTAAATTATACCTAAGGTGTTCCTCTTGTTATTGTGTGTCGTCAAGTTGATTTAGACTCACAGTGACCTGGTATGACAGAGTAGAACTGTCCTATAGGGTTTTCTTGGCTGTCATCTTCACTGGAGCAGATTGCCAGGTCCTTCTCCCACGGAGTCGCTGGGTGGGTTCTAACTGACAACCTTTCAGTTAGCAGCTGAGTGCTTAATCATTTGTGCCACCAAGGCTTCTGAAGTATCTGTAGGGCACACTAATCCCTAGGGATATTGTCCCTGAAGCAGTGAGATTTCACTGCCTTCCAAGCCTCTTCCAGACTGGACCTTTCCCCTGCATTCTACTGTCTCCCCTGGAGAATGAGCACTTCTCACCTACCACTTGATTTCTGTTAAGGCTGACCAGTTGCTCTTCCCTGAACGCAGGTCTCTCTCTTCCTCGCCATTCCAGCATTTAGAGGTCATATCATCTAACAACTCATTTGTACAGATGAAGAGCCTCAGGAGGATGAAGTGACAGGCCCAAGGCCACACAGAGAACAAGGCACAGAAAAGGATTGGAGTTTATTCTTCTTAGTGTTCCACCTTTTAAAGGCCCCATTCTCCATGTTCCTACATTCCTGCTTGCTGTGGTAACTACACTGGCTCCTCAGACCCACTGAATCAAGATCCCTCTTCTGCGTTGTTTCCCTTATATGCATCCCCATGCTTACACCTAGCCTCCCCTAACACCCTTATTCCAGCTTGGGTAGCCTTTGTGTTGCTCCTGCTTTATTATGTGCATGCTGCCTAGTACACAGGACACAGGCAATAAGTGTTGCAGAATGGATGAGTAAACTAATGAGGGAATGGTGTTTGATCTTGCTGTGGAATTGCCTGGAAATGGTCTTTCTTTTCCTAATTACCGGGATAAATCTCACTCTCACTATAAATCCAAATTTATGACATCTTCACAGGACCTCCTGGATTATTCTAGCCCTTAGCAAACCCTACTTCCCTGTATTTCCTCCACCCATGTAGATTTTGACCTTGTTGATTTAGTACCTGTTTTGCATTCTGTCCAGTACTATTTCCTAACTGCTTCATGTGCATAGTCGCTGTAAAGTTTTGGAGGGCAGAGCTCTCTCTTTTTTCTTTTGTATACTTAACAGTGTCAAGAGGAGAGCAAAAGAGATCTGCTGGTTCTATAACTGATTTTAAAGTTACAGAACCACAATCAAAAGGCCCTATTTTAATAACACTGTCCTAAAGCCTTTGAAATTATATGGCTATTAATACCAAAATGGATGTGGCTATTAGTACCCACTACCCTTTCGGTTTCTGAAATGACGTTTTTATCACTAATTGCTCTTGGTACATTTTGTTAGTAGAAACTGTTCAGCCGTGTATCCTCTACAATGGCCCCATATTACCTGTATGTATTTGGGAAACTGTGTGGAGACGTAGACATCTATTTCTTGATCCTCTCCTTTGGGAACCACAAGCATGCTTTGGGTTTCCATATAAAAATGCTCTTGACCTCCCATATGTATCTCGCCTGTCATAGAAAAATACACCCGAGTCAAGGAGGCAGTCAGATAGAAAAGGTCACACACCCCCAGCTCTTATCACCTTATGTGGGAATTCCACTAGCAGTGCTTCTGCTGGGGCAGCAAGCTACAAGAGAAAGAAGGGCCATAAAAAACAACGTTTGGCTTTCACTACACCTGCAGATTTTGAGTAGAGTTCTGTAGGGGAATCCAACGTGTCTGCCAATATACTGGTCATAGGGAAAGGTACATGTTCATAGTTGAAATGCTATGGCAATCGACTTCCAGGACAAAGATGGAGTAGACGTGTTTGTCTTCAGCAGACCTACCCTAAAGGAATGGCTAAAGCAAGTACTTGAAACAGAAAGGAAATGATAAAAAAAGGAATATTGGAACATCAGGAAGAAAGAACAATGGAAAGAATTAAAATATGGGTAAATACAATAGACTTTTCATCTCCTCTTGAATTTTCTAAATTGTGTTTAGTGGTTGAAGCAAAAAATAAAACATTGCTTCATATGGTTCTCAATGTATGCAGAGGAAATATTTAAGAAAATTATATTATAAATGAGGAGAGTAAAAAGATAGAAAGGTAAATAAAGACAAATAAGGTGAGGTGTCTGTACTTTACTCAAGCTGGTAAAATGCTGGCACCAGATGTGATAAGTTTATATACGTATAAAATTTAACAGCTAGAGCTACCACCAAAAAATCTATACAAAGAGATATACTAAAACAAACTACAGATAAATACAAATAGAGCTCACAGGAAGGTGGTAGGGGGAAGGATGAAAGACGGAGAACAAACAGAATACAAGTAAGACCAGTCATCATGTTAGGTGGAAGGCACCACTTTTAAAAAACTAAAAATGTACCAGATAATAGTAACTTGCAAATTGTTTAAGGGAAATTCTTAAGGAAATCTTTTACATTTGAGTCTGGAAAAAGACAGAAGCCTCCTATCTTATCTAAAACCTGAGTAAAGTAAGAGGACAGAAGAATGAACAGGTTCTTCTTCACTTAGGAAATATAAATATTAAAATTTCAAGAACTAATCTCAATTTCAACTTAAGCTTTTAGCAGAGACTGCACACTGGCAAATCCCCGTTGTTGTCACCAGGCTCAAAATTCATAGCTTGTGGTATTAGTGATTCCATCTATCCACTCAGAATTTACGGTGTTAAATATCCACTTCATTTAAAACATACAAAGCTAGAAAATAAATATACAAACAGAGCTGTTCCCACTTAACCCTGTAAGACAGGCAACGTTTAGAGCCCTATTACACTGCTGCCCAGCCCCTATCTTAACATGTACTTTCTTCACCCAAGTGTGACTCTCAGCGCTCTTGGTTGGTAACCAATTTGATCAGCTAATCCATGGGATAAAATTTTAGCCCAGTATGGGTTTAGGAGTGATTCCTCCAGGCATACATACATTTTAATAAGAGGCCCTTAAAGACCAAAAACCCTCTAAGACACAAAGGAGTCTATCTTTGCTATGCTCAACAGGGCAGTTTGTGGGGAAAATGATCTTGGTTTCAGCGCTTTCTTAGGTCTCCTGCAAACCCTGCCATAGAGATTGTCATCTACTATCCCAGTGCAGGACCCTGGTGGCCCAGTGATTAA
This sequence comes from Loxodonta africana, assembly GCF_030014295.1. Classification (NCBI taxonomy): domain Eukaryota; kingdom Metazoa; phylum Chordata; class Mammalia; order Proboscidea; family Elephantidae; genus Loxodonta; species Loxodonta africana. The sequence continues at coordinate 45,663,321 of NC_087347.1, forward strand.
GAGCTCGGCTGCTAACCAAAATGTCGGCAATTTGGATCTACCAGCCACTCCTTGGAAACTCTGTGGGGCAGTTGTCTCTTCTATAGAGTTGCTATGAGTTGGAATCAACTTGATGTCAACAGGTTGGTTTGGTAACCCAGTGCGAAGCCCATCTCAGCTAACAGAATTAAAGAAAAAAAAAAGGATAAACAAGAAGAGGCATAACGTAGAGGAGAGAACACTAACTTCAGCGTCAGAAACAGAGTAGATTCTTGGTCAATCACATGCTCTCTGGCCTCAGCTGGCTCATTTGTAAATGGAGATCTTTAACGCCCCTCCAGTGCTATGGCACCATGAATATTTCTTCACAGTTGGTAAAAAAAACAACAATAACATCACTCCCTACAAGAACACATTCTAAGACCTGATGTAATGCTCCACATACTTTATATTTTAAACATTGTTTTTTCTCTTTGAACAGGTATTTTTCTAAGAGGCAGATAAAGTGCTATATAATGTTATGACTATTACCTCTAGTTACTGCTCATTCAAATAGTCAAAAATTCTTAAACCAAACGGAGTAAGAAAAAGGACCTCAAACTAGTGAGTCAAGAGAATGAAAACTTAAAAGTAGTATAAATGTTTCTTTTTACAGGTTCCTGTACCATTTTTCAGAGCCCTGGTGGCACAGTGGTTAACAGCTCAGCTGCTAACCAAAAGGTCGGCAGTTTGAATCCACCAGCCACTCCCTGGAAACCCTATGGGGCAGTTCTGGTCTGTATCCTATAGGGTTGCTATGAGTTGGACTCTATGGGAACGGGTTTGGTTATATTTTTTAATAGGGCATGAGGCAGGTAACAAGTTAAAATTCAAGTAAGAGACAGATCAAATTATCTAATTAAGTAATCTGTAGTATTTATAAAGATGTCAATGAAAAAAATGCAATAATTGAATTCTCACACAAAAATATACTATGGCAAGAATAAGACATGAGCAGAGGTACCCCTCTACTATGGGTATTTCCAAGATGCTCATGCCATGGACTCGCTATACTAGAAAGGTCTTCCCCTTCCTCCTCCTCTCCTACAAATCAAACCTGCCCCTCTAGGGTTTGCCACATTTTACTTACCATTAAGAACCACCTACAGTGCTGATAAAAACCTATTAGAACAGATTCCTAGGCTGCCTTGGATCCTTCAAACCCAGAGTTCCAAGAAAGGGCACAGGAATCTCTAGATTTCATAAATATCCTCAATGATTCTTATAATGAAAAACTGGTAAACACTGGGTTTGGTAAATGAACACCTGTCAGTGTATTAGTTCACTAACAGACAACCTTTTCTAGAGAACAACATTTAAATCTAATGATAATTGTTGTTGTTGCTGGGTGCTGTTGAGTCAAGTTTGATTCACAGTGACCCACATGACAGAGTAGAACTGCCCCACAGAGTTTCCTAGGCTGTAATCTTTACTGGAGCAGAATACCAGGTCTTCCTTCCATGAAGCTGCTGGATGGATTAGAATTACCAACCTTTTGGTCAGCAGCTGAGCACTTAACTGATGTGCTAATTGTAGCTCACAGTTATTGATCTTCAGCTGTGTGCTCTGTACTAGGCTCTGTGCCAAGCACACATGTATTATCTCTTAAACTTCATAATGGACCTCTGGGATTGACATTATTTTATCCATATCATTTTAAAGTATGGAAACGGAGCACTGAGAAGTGCCTTGCCAAGGTCACACAGCTAATAAGGCAGGATGCCAAGGAATATTGGTGGGTTACAGTACAAGGTGTCTTTTCTATAGCTTCTAGATGATATTATCCAGTTGGCCCATGACTAGCTTCAAGTTTAACACATAGCTATGGAGTTATAAATACATGATGGGCTTTGAACTCAAGTGGCGGGAGTGACTGATTATATATTACACAGCTTTGACGGCACTGTGTTACTGGGTGTGCTGTGTATTCACAGCTGGTATGTCTTAGAGCTCTTCCTGTTCTTGGGATCAGAATTGGAGAGAAAAGTTAGGGTGAGTGATGGTAGTTTCTAACATGCACTAAAGGTCAGTATCCTGGAAATTCTCTTGAAGACAGACAATCCCAAATGACTATCCCCTGTCCTGAGTGGTGGTGAAGGCACCCCACTCCCACTCAGCAACACTTCTGGGTACGTCAGAGATCTTACAGGACAGTTTCCATAGCCTGGATGATACAGATGACAGTGGAGAATGGTGGAAAAAAGCATGGACTAAGATTTGATTGTATAAGTGAACATTAATTTAACTGTATTTTGATTGTGGTGGTGTTTATCTGTTATGGATTGATTGAATTATGTCCCACAAAACCATGTGTTGTAAATCCTAAGCCCTATACCTGTGGTTATAATCCCATTTGGGAATGGGTTTCCATTGTTATGTGAATGTGGCTATATTAGTGTAGGCATGGCTTCAATCAATCTCTTTTTACTCTTTTGGTGAAGTCTTTAGTTGAGCATAGGTGTTTGATTTTTAGGAGCTCCCAGTTATCTGGTTTCTCTTCGTCATTTTTGGTAATGTTTTGTATTCTGTTTATGCCTTGTATTAGGGCTCCTAACGTTGTCCCTATTTTTTCTTCCATGATCTTTATTGTTTTAGTCTTTATGTTTAGGTCTTCGATCCACTTGGAGTTGGTTTTTGTGCATGATGTGAGGTATGGGTCCTGTTTCATTTTTTTGCAAATGGATATCCAGTTATGCCAACACCATTTGTTAAAAAGACTATCTTTTCCCCAATTAACTGACACTGGGCCTTTGTCAAATATCAGCTGCTCATATGTGGATAGATTTATATCTGGGTTCTCAATTCTGTTCCATTGGTCTATGTGCCTGTTGTTGTACCAGTACCAGGCTGTTTTGACTACTGTGGCTGTATAATAGGTTCTGAAATTAGGTAGAGTGAGGCCTCCCACTTTCTTCTTCTTTTTCAGTAATGCTTTACTTTTCTGAGGCTTCTTTCCCTTCCATATGAAGTTGGTGATTTGTTTCTCCATCACATTAAAAAATGTCATTGGATTTTGGATCAGAAGTGCATTGTATGTATAGATGGCTTTTGGTAGAATAGACATTTTTACTATGTTAAGTCTTCCTATCCATGAGCAAGGTATGTTTTTCCACCTAAGTAGGTCCTTTTTAGTTTCTTGCAGTAGTACTTTGTAGTTTTCTTTGTATAGGTCTTTTATATCTTTGGTAAGTCAATCAATCTCTTTTGAGATATAAAAGAGCAGATTAAGCAAGGAAGAAGAGATAGGGAAGAGAGGTGCCATGCCACATGAAGATCACCACAGTCACCGTGGAATAGAAGCTGAAAACAGAAAAGAACCTTCCTCCAAAGCCAACAGAGAGGGAAATCCTTCCACTAGAGCTGGTGCCGTGAATTTGGACTTCTAGCCTCCTGAGAAAATAAATTTCTCTTTATTAAAGCCATCTACTTGTGGTATTTCTGTTATAGCAGCACTAAATAACTAAGACATTATCCAACTCTCTGAATTTGCCAAAACTCATAGAAGTACAAATCAAAAAGAGTGACTTTTACTATACATGAACTTTTTTTAATTCTAAAAAATCAATTTAAAGAGCATTACAAAAACGGAAAGGGGAAAACCTAGAATGAACCCTGTAATGATGGACTGGAATTGAAGGTATCAGTATGAATTCCTGGTTTTATACATATATGTGTGTGTGTGTGTCCCTAGGTGGCACAGATGGTTAAGCACTGGGCTACTAACTGAAAGGCTGGCAGTTCAAATTCACCTAAAGACACCTCAGAAGAAAGGTCTGGTGATCTACTTCCGAATATCAGCCATTGAAAACCATCTGGGGCACAGTTCTACTCTAACACACATGGAGCTGCTATGTGTTGGAATCAACTTGTTGGTAACCGGTATGGTTTGGGTTTATATAGCAGATATAGAAATACAGATATGTGCGTTTCCTAGTTCTGTTCACTAATGGGCTTTGAATTTAATCATGAGAAAACATCAAACAAACTCAAACTGAGGGGCATTCTACAAAATAACTGGCCTGTGTTCTTCAAAAAAGTCAAGGTCATGAAGAAAAAGGCAGGCTGTGTGATCCTGACCATGATAAATGATATATTTTTTATGTAAAGAACATTATTGAGACAACTGGCAAAACTTGAAATAGATCTGTAGATTAGATAATAGCACTAGGTCAACGTTAATGGTCTGATTTTGATAACTATATGTTAATGTAAGAGAATGTCCTTGTTCTTAGAAAATAAACATTGAAGTCCTTAGGGGTAAAGAGGTATCATGTCTACAATTGACTCTCAAATGCGTCAGGAAAAAAAAGCATACATGTATATATGTGTGTGTATGTATATATATACATATAAATATGTAGAGAGAGAGAATGATAAAGCAAGTATAATGTTAACAGGGGAATCTGAGTGAAGGGTAATTGGGAGTTTTTGTATTTCTGCAACTCTTCTCCATGTTTAAAGTAATTTCAAAAAAAAAGTTTTATTGGAAAGCTATAATCAACTGTTTTCTAAGAGGCACATTTAATTTTATGTATATATACATAAAGGAAAAACATCTGGAAGGAAGGGAGGGAGGGAGGAAGAAAGAAAAGAAATGAGAGAGGGAGGAATCAGAGAAAGAAACATGGGCTCTGGAAATCCTAAAAGGCTATCAATTCGACTACCAGCCTAGTAGCTGTTGTATGACCTTGGTCATGCTCCTTAATCACTCTGAGCCTCAGTCTCCCAATCTGAAAGATTGGGATAATAACACACCCCCCTTGCAGAGTAGTTGCACAGCAGGAAATACAGATGTGTGTGTGTGAGAGAGAGGCAGGAGACTTCACCTGTCACAACCAGGGTCTGGACGGGACAGGTGGCCAGTGCCTGGGGCTGCCATGGGCAAGGCCTCAACCTCTCACTTTGCTTCTCCATGGCCCTCCTCATGCACACTGGAAAACACTTTTGTTAATAAGATGCCTGTTCCTGAGGAACAAACACCACCCCCCTACTCTGCTACCCTGTCAGGCTGCTAGATTATTTCTAGAAGAGAAAGATGGCATTAAACCAGACATGCTTAGAAGGTTTACAGGGTTGCTTCCTGTCCCATTCTCGGTTCACATAGTTTTACCTTCAAGAATTTGATCGACCACTTTAAATGCTTCATCAACATTTCCATATTCCAGTTTCCTTTCTGGCTCGAAAAAGGAGTTATGTTGTATAGCTTCCTAGAAAGAGAATTGAAAAGTGAGGCAGCTGGGGCAAGAGACCTCCTGAGCTGGGACAGCATTTCCCCTCCTACCCTGGAATCCCATGCACTTCCGGCCTGACACCGAGCTGAGCTCAGACCCAGCTTCAGAGAGACTCCCCAAGGAGCAAATGCACACGTCCCATTTAAGTCCAAAACACAGAGTGTGCCCAGAAAAAAAACCTGAATCTCATCTACTTACGCTGCTTTCCCAATTTTCACTCTAACAAATTTACATGGTAAGTTATAAGGACTGATGAAATTCATGCAGAAAAATACCCTGCCATATTTCATGGTGATGAATCTGATAATCTTTGCATGTTTCTAACTCCCTTCTAGAAAACAGGATAGGAAATGCAATTTTCCATTTGGTTTCAGTCAACAAGACACTGGAAGACATTATACTCATTTAAGATATGCATTAAAGAAGGTAAAAATATTGTCTCCAATATTTGCTTCATAGAGAATACTGAGATACTCTGGGAGTAGGAAGTAGTAAACAGAGAGTTACAGGACGTGTCCACCTGTCCTGGACATTGTTGGTTGCCCATCAAGTATTCGTCTTACCTTCCCCTTTCAAACAGTGACTAGATTTCCATTTAGTGTCTACCACTCCCCCACACAGCCCATGACTTCATAAAAAATCTGACCTCCCAGCAGTAACCAACACCTGCTCTATTCCTCTGGCCAGTCATTAATTCAGAGGTGGACATGTGACCTAAGTGGCCTAATTAGGCAGAGTCTCAGGACTCCTGCTGGGAATGTTGGAACAGCAGTGTTTTCTCCTGCTCGTTGGACGTGAACAAGGAATGCTCACAGCGACTGGCTGCCATCTGTGGCAGAGAGGCGAGGCAGAAGGAAACCAGGTCTTTGGTAACGTTACCAACACAAACACAGTTTGAGGCCAATAAAGCCCCTATCGTTTGGAAGCCACTTTGAGTCAGATTGTCCTGTTATTAGAGCCAAAGCATTTTAATCGATATACCACTGCTATCTGTTCTTCTGGCCCCGGAATTGGCACCACCATGGAACTCATTACCTCGATTGTTAGGATCACTGGCTCCAAATCTTCATAGACAATGTTCACTTGCTTAGCGGCTCGCTTTGCCTGGACCTCGGAATCCGCAACCACAGCGCAGACAAGCTGACCCACACAAAATACCTACAACACAGGAGGGCAGGCACCAGGTCCTCTCCTTAGATTCATTTTCTTCCTCCTTCCTAGCACAGAGCTAGACACACAGTAAATGACACCTTCCTGTCTGTATATAACTATAACTGCAGTGGCTCAGCTAACAAAGGCCTTGGTAGGGCAAGTGCATTTGTCAGAGGTGGCCTGCTGACCCTGGGCACTGCAGGAGGCTCAGATCTTTGAGCTGTGTCATTGACAATGATGGCTGAAGAGGGGCAAGGGTGATGCCACTTCAAGACAGCAGACTCAGGCTCCAGGCCAAGCTGATGGGGCTGCTCAAGGGCCAGCTGTTATAGGGCAGCCTGCCACACAGCTTCACCTGTGGCCACCACACCACTGACCAGGGCTGCTCTTAGAGAGGCAGCACTCAGTGTTCCTTCACAGACAGGGAGGACCAGGATGTCACAGCCCATCTCAATTGCAGAGGAGGGAGAGAGAGTGGGCGTGTCTTGTGGAAGGGAGCTTTTTCGTGATAACACAGTGCTGCTGGTGAGCATGACTCTCATCACAAACTGGGGCAGAGCACAGGTTTTTGTGAAGAGACATGAAGCTGTACTAGTCATGACATAACCATGTACAGAGAACTTTCCTGGGGGAGAGGGGCTGGCAGCCAGCATCACTTCACCTGGAGGGGAGTAGATACCTAAGGAATTCCCACAGGGACCAGGGTAGAAAGTCAGATGGGGAAAAAGACCAAGGGTTGTTCTCGTTAGCTGCCGTCAAGTGTCAAGTCGGCACCTGACTCAGTGACCCCTTGCACAACAAAATAAAAGGCTGCACTATCCTAATGATGGATTACACGTTAGAGAGTTGTGATCAATAGGGTTTAAACTGGCTGATTTTTAGAAGCCAATTACTAGGTCTTTCTTTGCAGACTGTCTTAGTCTGGAAGCTCTGCTGAAACCTGTTCAGCATCATAGCAACACGGAAGCCTCCACTGACAGACAGGTAGTGGCCGTGCATGAAATGCATGGGCTGGGAATGAACCCAGGTCTCCTGCATGGAAGGTGAGAATTCTGCCACTGAGCCACCCATGTCCCTAGATCAAGGGTAGAGAAAGGTAAAACAGTCTAGACCAGCAGATGGCACCACACTGTTTAGTTTTCTCTCCTACCTTATACCATGATCACAGTTCAAACTTAATCAGTCATTTTTTTAAATCTTCTTCAACCTATTATGTACTTTTCAACATGAGCACATAGCAGTTTTATAATCAGAAAAAAATGGTATTAAAAAAGTTAACTCTAGCACAAGGAAGTGTGTTTGCTGGGTGTGTGAGGTGTGGGAAGATAAATGAAACAAGAATGGCAAGATGGTCACTGCTAAAGCTAGGTGATGGATCTATGGGGGTTCATGGTACTATTCTATCTTTGTGTATATTTAAATTTTCTGTAATGAAAAGATTTTTAAAAGGCACGAAGTGCTATACACAAATGTTATAAGAATTAAGCCAACAAAGGTAATAGTTTACAATGTCGCGAGGTTCTGCCACTGTGATTTGTCACATTGATGTGGCATAAGCCCCTGAGACAATCATAATCCATGGCACACTGCAGAAAGCAAGCACGATTGTGGAGTCCTGGGCATCTTTACTTGTTTAGTTAACATTTACGGAAAGGACGTAACTTTCATTGTCTTCTGTCAGGGCCACACAGTCCTGCTTCAGGGGAGTTTCAACCTTGAGTTAAAACTTTTGGGCAACGAATTTTCAATTTTATCAACTAAGTTTGCTAGTGAGAGCCAGAGGCAGGAACTGTTTCAAACTATGAAGCTAAACACTGAACTGAGAAGTCTGAGTTATGCAGAAAACCTGCTGAACACTGCCCTTGTTGTCCTTGTCTTAAGACACAGTAGCCAAATGTTTTCAAACATTGAAACTTTCATATGGCAACAGTGCTGTCACTGATCCTCTACTCCTTTACCCTGTGACATGGGAAGCAGTGTGTGGGCTACAGATGAATCAGACATAGACCCTCACTCAAGGAAGTTTACTAGGTGGGAGGAGTATATGAGACATAGAAAAAAATAAGCTTAATGCAAGGTAGAACGTGTATCAGCAACCACTTTGTCTTCTCCTCTAGACTGTAAGCTCCACGAGGGCAGGGACCACATCTATTTATATATAATGGCCTGCTATAATAGGTACTCATTTTTAAAAAATGCCTGTTGAATAAATGACAGTATGAATGAATGAGTCAAAGTGAGCTCAGAGGCAGGAAAGAGAATTTCTGGATTAAAGGATAAGGAAAAGCTTCATGGTAAAGATACTTGAACTTGGGCTCAAACTCTGGACACACCGAAACTGGGGTAATGGCAAGAGATTCTTTGGGGAGGGATTTGCAAATAAAAGTTATCGTTATTCGTTTTTCATTTATTTTTCATACTTGTTAGAAGCATAGTATCTTACTACCAGAAAATATAAAACACCAAAGGTTTTTTTAAATATAGCTAGCAACTTCTGTACTTATGTTGAAAATGAATATATTTTAATTCATTCAATACTAGAATATAGTGTCATATAATAAACATTCAAAGAATATTAGAATCCTTTATGATATGCCAACACTAGATGCAACCTTTAAGAAAATATGAAGTACGATTAACTGAGGAAATTATTTTTAAAAACAAAAATGAAGTACTTCATCTGTTGCCAGAAGCATCTCAGGTTCAGTGGAAAGGCAGAAGGAGTTTACGCCTTGAAGGTGCTCCGCAGTCACGATGTCTACCACACCTGGCAAGCTGAGTGCTTCTGATAGATCAATAGACCTAGGTAAGAACACACAGTTGGGTTCCTCAAAGCAACCACACAGCCTAAAGGCCGTTGAAAATGTAGTTATTTGGAGAATAAGATGTGAGCAAGCTAAGATATGTCAAGGAACTGCTGCAATAGTTCTCTGCCAGACAACTGGGAAAAATTCCTGGGACAATGAGGTTATCATATGTAGATACGAATTAGTCAATCCTACATTTCAATACCATTTCACCTGTAGTCAGCATTTTTTAGTAGAGGGAATCAAGAGATGGGCACCTTTTGCCGACAGTGTGACTCAAGAGTTAAATGAAAAGGCAGTCATTCACCCCTACAGAGTAAATACTTTACCACTTACAGAATCTTAGCGTGAGCTCTTGAACTTGTTACAAAAGTTAAGAACAGTTCCTGGTCCACAGCGGGCATGTCGTCGCAGTAGATGGCTTCACCCGTGGCATGCTTAATACCAGACAGATGCATGATGGGATGGCCGACTGGGTCTTGAGGAAGTTGTCTTGGGTCCACATTCTATTTAATAAATAGCCAACATATCATTTTTATATTCCATATAGAAAATGGAAGTAATCATGTTATACACGTCCCGTGAGAGGGTAGCTATATAATTTACCCCAAACCAGAACATTTCTGAGAATGAAAAATTCACTATTAATAATAACACCAGGACAACAAGCCTAAACTGAGATCCCAAGCAAACCGAGATGTATAGCCACCCTATACATACTGTTATTTTTCTCTACATTTCTGAATATAGGTCACAAACATCTCTTATGAAAATTTCACTTGCATAAGTAAACAAATATCAATTTCTCTTCCTATTAATGTAAAATTATCTTGTCTTGCTAAGGCAAACAGGAAAACAATTTTGATAATTAAGGCAAGAGGACATAATTATCGAAATTGTTTCCCTGTTTGTATCTAGGCATGACACATACACATTTTCAGAAGAGTATGATGATATTGTGACTATGTTTACAGGAAATATTGAGGGTATGCCTCCAACCAAAAGAGCTTTTCTTTTTTTTCCCCCCTATATTGCGTGAGGACGTCTAAGAGGTAATTGGTAAGATTCATATTTTAGACGACACTGGTGAGGAATGACGCCAAAAGTAGGTATAATTTGAGCAATGAGTCACTAGTGTTTCCCTTTCTTAGAGAAAGGTCTGATTCTGAAGCAAATATGTTCCATTAACTATAGTAGAGAAGAAGAAACATACTGTCACCTTCTGTATTTCAAATATGGGAATTGGTTAGCTTTCTTAGCTGGCTGGGTGCTATGAAATGAATTGTGTCTCCCCAAAAGATATGCTGAAATCCTAACCTCTGGTACCTGTGAATGTGACCTGGTTTGTAAACAGGGTCTTTGAAGATGTAATCAGTTAATATGAGGTCATACCCATTGCTCTCGAGTCAATTCCCACTCATAGCAACCCTACAGATCAGAGTAGAACTGCCCCATAGGGTTTCCAAGGAGTGCCTGGGGGATTCAAACTGCCAACCTCTTCATTAACAGCCGTAGCTCTTAACCACTATGCCACCAGGGTTCCCAGTATGAGTTCATATGAGAGGTTGTATCTGAATGGTGCCCATAAAAGAGGAAAAGAGACACAGAAAGACATATGACATATGACCACGAAACAATGGAATTACGCTGTAGCTGCAAGCTACGGAATGCCTGAGGTTACCAGAAGCTAGGAGAGAGGCATGGAACACATTCTCCCTCAAGGTTCAGGAAGAATCAACATGGCCAACACCCTGATCTCAGGCTCCCAGCCTCCATAACCTTGAGACAATAAATTCCTGTTCTTAAAAGCCACCCAGACTGTGATATCTAGTTACAGCAGCCCATGAAAACTAATACAGTGGATATTTGGAGAAGAATTATTGGAGGTATGAAGAAAGAAGGAGGTGGAGTTAAGAGACATAATGTAGGCAAAGCTCAGAGACCAGGGTGTAGGCTGTACTGCCAAGGGTGCTGGTAATGGGAATATGGGAGGTAGAAACTCCAGGGAAATTGCCAGCCAAGCAGACACATGGATACTCTCTAAAAGGAGAGAGCAGCAGCTATGGGGCCCGGAACTCTGACTAAGGGGCTGCCTGCTAAGCATTGATGGGCAACCCTGTCCACAACTCAATCAACATTGTGTTTGCTGCTAGGGCTGAGGCCAGAATCTCACTGGCCTTCTCTGGAAGACTGCGAGTTGAGAGGCATATAGTCAGGTTGGCCGTAGAGCTAATACCAGATAGATCCATGAGGGGATGGATAACTGGGAGGTCCCATGCATGCTGGAATGCATGATGGAAGGTCCAGAGAAAGCTATGGAAGCCTCCCTATCCTGCCCCATCTGCTGCCCCTCACTGCAGTTCACTGTGTCACTCCTTAGTCCTGGATTGGGCAGAGACTCCTTCCTTGAGACCAACTTCGCAGAACTGGGTTACATAATTCAGTAGGAGGAAGAGAAATCTAGTTAACCTATACTGAGAGGTGAAAAAAAAAAAAAGAAGCCAACTGTCATGGATTGAATTGTGTCCCCCCAAAACATGTGTCAACTTGGTTAGGCAATGATTCCAGTATTGTGTGGCTATCCTCCATTCTGTGATTGATATAATTTTTCTACGTGTTATAAATCCTAATCTCTGCTTGTGGTTAATGAAGCAAGATTAGATTATGTTAAAGAGGATTAAGGTGGGACTGTAACACCCTTACTAAGGTCACATCCCTGATCCAATGTAAAGGGAGTTTCCCTGGGGTGTGGTCTGCACCACCTTTTTATCTTACAAGAGATAAAAGGAAAGGGAAGCCAGCAGAGAGTGGGGAAACCTCATACCACTAAGAAGCAGCCCCAGGAGCAGAGTGCATCCTTTAGACCTAGGGTACCTACATGGAGAAACTCCTAGTCCAAGGGAAGATTTACAACAAGGACCTTCCTCCAGAGCCGACAGAGAGAGAAAGCCTTCCCCTGGAGCTGACCCCTAAATTTGGACTTGGAACCTACTAGACTGAGAGAGAATAAACTCTGTTAAAGCCATCCCCTTGTGGTATTTCTGTTAAAACAGCACTAGGTAACTAAGGGAAACTCTGGTGGCCTAGTGGTTAAGTCCTACAGCTGCTAACCAAAAGGTCAGCAGTTCGAATCTACCAGGTGCTCCTCGGAAACTCTGTGGGGCAGTTCTACTCTGCCATTTAGGGTCGCTACGACTATGAGTTGGAATCGACTTGACAGCAACAGGTTTGTTTGTTTGTTTTGTTTTTAGATAACTAAGACACCAGCCTATTTCCAAATTAGTGTAATGTAAGGCATCTGAGCAAAGAAAAGCTAAAGGCTTTTGTATCTGAGTACCAGAACGTGCAGTCTGAAAAGTCATGATCAGGACATACTGACAATAAATGAGGCATCTGAATCCACCTAAAATGGATCTCAGTTTGATCACAGCTGCAGATTTTCAAGTTTCAAAGTCATTCCCGGCCTAATAAAAATGCCCCAAGGCCGCTGCTCTGTGGAATCACAGGGAAAGGTTCAGGCAGTCTGGGGTCCTACTGATCCACTAGCACATTTTCTTTTCACGCAGAGGCGTTGCTTTCTTTCTCCTTCTGGACACTGGATTTAATTTATCAAAGGCCATGAGTGGAGAAGAGCCATGGTTACGATGGAGAGCTTTAAGTGACAACAGCTGTGAAAAATACAGTTCTCCGATGCCCTCTGCTGCTCAGGGAAATTGAGAATAGTGGTCCTTATTCATTGACAAACTATTTGAGGAACTAAAACAAATAATAATAAACTAAATAAACAAACCTCCAGCTTGAGATAGATCAGAGATTCCCTTAGCTAGAGGAAGGCCTGGAATATCAGGAGGAGGGAAGGGTGGCATGTGTAATTTGAAAACATGTTCAGCATTATTATTATTTGGAAAATGAAAAAAAGAAAAAAAAACTAATCTTCATAGTGTAAGTGACACAAAGTAAAACGTCAACCAAATGTGGGCTGAGATTATATGCAAACAGTAGGGTGATTTCCACAGTTACCTTGTTATAAGGCGTATACTACTGCATACTTCCATATATCCCTACTGTATACTCTCTCTCCCTCCTCCTTAACTGCAGTCAGTTAGGGCTCTCCACTTCTAAGCATTTACTGTTCTAATATCCACATGTTTCACTTAAATATAAACTTCAATTTTATAGTCACTACAATACAGTGCAAAAAAAAGAGAGTATTGACTAAGCTTTTTTTTTTTTGGTTGTTGTTGAGTTTACTTTGACTTCATAAGCTACCAAAACCAGAAGAATACCAAGAAAAATAATTTAGAACTTGACCCAGCCACCATTTAATAAAGACGGACATTAGGCCATGGGTGTATAGGAAAATGAGAGAAAATTCTACATATCAGGGTTCAGGCATGAGCAGGGGTTTGAAGCAGCCCCAACGCACACCAGTTCCATTGACATAGCTCATTGCTGTCCTCATAATCAAATGCTCTCAGTAGTTATCTTCTTCTTCCTTGAGAAGCTGAGCTGCAGATTATAATAGTTTCCTAGAACTGCTGTAACAAATTACCACAAACGTGGTGGTTTAAGCAACATAAATTTACTCTCTCATAGTTCTGGAGGCCAGGAGTTTGAAATAAAAGTATAGGCAGGGCCATATGCCCTCTGAAGGCACTAGGGGAGAATCCTTCCTTGCCTCTTCCAGCTTCTGATGGTTTCAGGTATTCCTTGGTTTGTGTCAGCATAACTCCAATCCCTGCCGTCGTCTTCACAAGGCCCTCTCCCTCATGTCTCTGTCTGTTTCAAGTCTCTCTCTCCTTCCTCTTATACTCTAAAATCAGGATGATCTCATCCCGAGATCCACAGCTTAATTACATTTGCAAAGATCCTATTTCCAAATGAGTACACATTTGCAGATACCGGGGGTTGGGACTAGGACATACCTTCTTTTTTTTTTTAGGGGGGTGAGGGTCACCATTCAAGCCACTATAGAGATTATATGGTCTTTTATGCTATAGATGGTAGGGATCCGCTTCCTCTGAAAAATATCCCCCAAAGTGATAAGCTGGCCTCTCAACTTGAACAACATTTGTGTGAAAAAAGACCCACATCTTTTTTTACAACCGTAAAAGGTTGTTCCCTTCCTGAAAAGTAAAATTCTGGGTAATTCCTAAGCTTAGACATGAAGGAGACAAATCTGCAGACATCTGTTAACGACTGTGGGAGTTCTCTATGACATACCAGTTTTAACAGTAGAAAATGAAAAAAAAAAAAAAAACATAGCATTGAAAAAAGTCTTGCAAAACCTTGCTGTGTGAGGCCTGCTAAAAGACTGAGAAAACTTTCCAAAATTTATCTGTCATATTCTGTAGTCAAATATAAAATTGGTTATTTTAACTGAAGATACAACACTTTCTTTTTGCAGTCACTCTGTTAAATCTGCTGGTGAAAGAAGTTGTACTTGATTGCTTTCTTTTGCTCTGTATGTGGCTAAAGATCCTATAGAAGAAAGAATGTTGTTTCCTCAAACCAGTGATTTCTTGAACCTGCGTCAAAATGCTTCAAAGCAAATGCACTGATGTGGGGGAAAAACAATCATCATGAGTGCTGATGTTGAAAACCACACACACACACACACACACACACACACACACAGGAAACAGATAAAAAATGAAAGCTGTCTGTGTGGGAGAGATACTGCTTCCAAAACTTTGTCTTGCAACTATAATAACTTAAACTCCTTTCAAGATAATTATGTGAAAAATGAGCTAAGCACTAGATTATCAATTTGCTTTGTGATGGTTTGAATGCCCAACAATTTGTTGCCACTGTTGTTCCCTTCTAAAATCTATTCATTGTCAAAGTGATATTTACTTGGTTGGATACTTATGTGCAGACGGTTGCAGCTGCCATATTTTAGACACCACAAAAGATAAGGAAAGCGGTTTTCAACTTTCCCAGAATGATCACTTTCAATGGAGTTTTGCATATTTCAATTTTTGAATGTACTGAACTTAAAATCTCAAGGCATATACACCAACTTTGATGTTCATTACAACATACTTCAAGCTTTTATAACAAAATCCAACAACAGATTCAATGCACAGATGCTTTAAAAAGCCACTTCATGTTTTTGACTTGATAAAACTTTCAAGGTCAAGTTTTTTTAAAATAATGATTTCAAGGAAAAACATACTGAATCTTATCCAGTGTATCAACAGGATGACTTCAGATGATATTTTTCCAATGTTATGGAAGAAAATTCCATTTCTAAGTTATGAGGAATTTTGTTCTAACATTCAGCCTTCATTAGGAGAGCTCAAACAGCTCTTAGGTGCTATATTTGATTCAACTCTAAGATGTACCTCACAGAAAAATCACAGAGAACAGGGGTTGGGGAGACAAAGTATCTCCACATTCAAAAAAAAAACAAATCCTCAGCTTAATTTTTAAAAAATCATTACTGCATTTTTACCAGCTTACAGGGACTGCCTTTTCCTGTTTCTCTGGAAATGAAATCAAAGCAGCCCTCCAGCTCTGACAGGAATGTGGCTTTGGTTGTGACCCGACTCCACAATGCCAAGAAAGAAAAGCGTGTGGCAAGCTAGCCGGCTCATTCATGTCGGTGGCACAAGGTCACAGGACAAAACACACAACCTTCAAGATCAAAATAGACATTTTTCTTTAAAATGATCATTGCATTTATTTGTTTTTAATCTCAATTCTTAATGATTTTGAAGTTTTAATTAACACTACTGGAGGCTTTGAGTTCACCAGAGGGAAGCTTGGGTCTATAAAGCTTGAGAGATAAGTGGAATTGTTCAGGTGAAGGAGCTACTGTCCAGGCCCTTGGAATTAAAAAAAAAAAATGCCACTAACCTGGTACTTGGATATACTCCAGTGATGTTTGGAGTGAAGATCTTCTAAAGCACTTTCATACTTGTCTGCAAGGCTAGGATAGTGAACAGGGTCCTGTAAAGTAGAATGGTCGTAGATATTTAAAATGTGCTAGAATGACTTTTTTTTTTTTTTAGAATGACTTTAGAAGGGAGGATCACGTGATTCTCAGCAAGCATGTCTACTGGTCAAGTCAAGCCATATGAAGTACTCGCCATATTCAGCACTTTTGGGATACAAGGAACTCCCTGGCTTCAAGGACATATACTCTGAAGGGAATGTACATACTACACCTATTGCGAAAAGCCAAATGAAGATAGTAGTATATCACTGACTTCTAACATCTCCATGTGTCTTATGATCTTCTCACATACTTTCCCAAATGGTTTGAGGATTTACAAACCAATAATATAGGAAGATAGAAGCAAAGTAAATAGAATGGAAAGGAAGAGAATACTTAAACCAAGAAAATATCAGAGCAAGAGGACACCATTGCAAATGAGTGTACAACTCTCCTCTGCACCACCTGGCCAACCAGGTAGAAAGAAACATGCAGAGGCCACATCCTTCCCCTGCCCCACAGGAGGAAGCAGTCCAGGTCCCCAGGAAGAACACCTCTCAGGCCTGTAGGAAGTAGCTCATTTGGGTCTTTATACAAGACTTTGAACGATACACCTAAGGACCATTTTTTATAATTTAAAAAATTTTAAGAGAAAATTAAAGTCAACAAAGGCTATTACTTTTAAAGAGAGGAAGTTGAATGTATACAACTTCAAGTGGGAGCTTTAAATTATATCACTAATTTACTAAGAAATTCTATCAGCTTGCTATTAATTGGGCAAGCTTACAATTGGCTTTTTCTTTTTCTCATCTGATTACCTGGTGGCAAGTGGACTAATACATGTTTTCCAGCTTCCATTCTCAAAAATTTGATACAACCCTTTTGGTTCTTAGTTGATCTCATCTATAATGAGAAGATACTTTCAAGAGCAATGATAAGAGAGAATTTTGTATCTCTTATTTAAAGTGATGATACTAATTTCTTTACCACATGAAGGGTGTTCTTGGCTTCTAGTCTAGTCAGCTGGTTGCAGCATGGGGTTAATGAGGGCAATATGGCTTAATTTCCAAATTATTCAGAGAAATTCTGTTAGTATGTACCTCCCTAGCCAACAATCTTGTAACTCTACTTGTTTGTCAAAAGGGAGACCAGGCAAGAGAATGCCCCTCTGAAGTGCTAGGAACCGTATTAAGCCCTTTTCTACAATGACTCATTTTGTAATAACTGTGTGGAGTGGCCGCCATCATATTAGAGGTGAGAGAATGAAGCTGAAACTAGAGAAGAAAGTCAAAAGCATACAGGTAAGCCTCAACGAGTGGAGGAAATGCTTTACTGAGGGAAAATGTGTTCAAGCCGTTAACAAGTTTTCTGCACATTCACTAGAAAAACAGGTCAAAAACACACCGAGTGGTGTTAAAATCCACGCAATTCTGAGCTCTCCCTGCAATTCTCCCCAGGAGCCCCACCCTATCAACAGTCTGATGTATGCCCAGCAAGCCTATGTTTCTTCCTTCTTGTGTTTTACATTCTGTAGATATTTGGCAAGGGT
This sequence comes from Loxodonta africana, assembly GCF_030014295.1. Lineage (NCBI taxonomy): Eukaryota > Metazoa > Chordata > Mammalia > Proboscidea > Elephantidae > Loxodonta > Loxodonta africana. The sequence continues at coordinate 45,681,018 of NC_087347.1, forward strand.
TGTTGTCTCCACTTTGGGTGTCACTATGGCCCTCAGTACTGGGAAAGCTAATACATGAATTCATGATCAGTTCCATTTACCAGCCTCTTCAAGATCTGTGACACTTCCAAGTAAAACTTAAAGAGGAAGCTGATGATGAGAGTTCGCTTGAATTCCACCTTCCCACCCGGTGCTGAGCCTGGGAGGGAGACTTCATCCAGAATCAGCCTGCAAGCTGCATCCAGCATCTCTTCGTTCCAGGGCCTGTGAGAGTCAACAGAGAAATCTCCTAGCCTCACAGAACTCACCATTCCACAGGTTCAGCCAATGTGTGAGGCAAATCCCTGCTGCTGTTGAATCAATTCCGAATCACAGAGACCCTACAGGATGGAGTAGAACTGCCCCGTAGGGTTGCCAAGGCTGTAAATCTTTATGGAAGCTGACTACCACATCTTTCTCCCTTGGAGTGACCGAAAGGCCGAACCTCCGACCTTCTGGTTAGCAGCCAAACGCTTCACCAGTGCACCACCAGGGCTCCTTTGTAAGGCAAAGAGCCATAGTTTAATGCAGGAAATAAGAGTACAAGTTCTGGAGCCAGGCAACCTGAGTCCAAATCTGGGCTCCAGGACTCTCAAGGTATCTGGTCCGGGCCTCATCACTTCCTCATCTGTAAGAGGTGAATAACACTAGAACCTTCCATGCTGAATGGTCATGAGAAAGAAATGACAGCCATGTAAAGTCCTCAGCCCAGGAGAAACCGACCCTTACATTACCTTACCTGCACCATTACTGCATACCAGGTTCTGTCTTAAATACCTTATGTGTATTCACTCATTTAATTCTCCCAACTGCCCATGGGGTAGATATGATTATCCCTGTGTGACAGATGAAGAAACTGAGGTGCCGTAAGCTGACTGAGATCTCATAGTTAACAGAGGTCCAGTTGAGATTAGGACCCAGGCAGTGTGGCTCAAGTTTACACTCTGGCTCAAGTTTATACCACTACTCAAAATTACTTCTCTGGAAGGGTATCTGATCCCTAGTAAATGCTCAAAAGTATTCACTATCAATATTACCTATAGGTACAACACATGAGTTAAGCCAATGTATTTAGCCATTTATTATAGAACAAGTTCACATGATCTATATTTCATTATAGTAAACCATCATTTTATTGGGAGAAGCTGTTATTTCTTTTTCTCTCCCACACACACATACTATACAATGTCTGCTTCACAGTTCACCGAAATCAAGACATATGGAAATAAAATCATACATAATCAAGAAATCTTATTGGAAATCTGTGCCATTAAATAGAAAAGAACTAAGCATTTTTCTTCTTCTAGTTACATCTCACCACAAAAGAGCTGGTCCGTTACTCGGTGCCTAAGGACATGATGCCATACCTTCCGATGAGTTTCTGGCAGGCATTCTTTGCACAGATGGTGGTGGGACCAACGCCGCCATAGGAGATGGATAACTCTCTAATGATGCCGTCCCCTCCTCCAAAAAAGACTCTCATTCCCGAATTGACTATCGCCAGCGCATTCTGTCGCCGCTGAGCTTGGCGGAAGGCGGACACAAATTCCCACTGAAATTCAAAGTTAAGTGCCACATAGAGAAACACGCTGAGGACCAACTATGCACTAGGCAGCTTATGCATGTGGCCTCAGCTGGTGATCCTCATACCCTCCACGGCAGCCTGATCATTCCCATTTACAGATGAGGGACCTCAGGTTCACAGTGATCACATCAACAGTTCAAAGTCATAGTAGGTCTCGAAATCAGGATTCAAACCTGCATTGTCTGACTGCAAATCCCCTGTTCTTTCTACTCTGTTCTATTGCAAATATTTTTTGTTTTTGTTGGTTTGCTTTTTAGCCTTCTTTCAAACCTCAGGATACAGGCAGAGATATTTAGGGAAAGGATTTATGAGACATTTTAAAAAATCTCCTAGAAAGTAACCTTAGAGTGAGGGGCACAGAGATTAAGGGAAAGAGAGAGGCAGAGAGAGAATGGTAGAGATAATCTCTTGATTCTAGAAATAATAGGGAAGGCATAATTCTAGTAACAGGTAACTATTCACCAAACCAAACCAAACCCAGTGCCGTTGAGTCGATTCCAACTCATAGCGACCCTAGAGAACAGAGTAGAACTGCTCCATAGAGTTTCCAAGGAGTGCCTGGTGGATTTGAACTGCCAACCCTCTGGTTAACAGCCGTAGCACTTAACCACTATGCCACCAGTTTCCTAAATATTCACAATTCCTCTTAAAATAATGATCTTGTACCATTTCCTGAAGTTGGGCTTTTATCTTCCCTGTAAACATGAACACGCTTTAGAGTAAACAGGTAAACCAGGAAATTGAAAGAAGGACGTTCTCACCTTCCTCGAGTAGGGGATATTCACAGAGATCAGGATTTCTTTAGGCTTAAGATCAGCTTCAGAGCACTTTCTGAGAAATTGCTCATTTAAAGGAATCTGCCGTTCTCCGTCTGCAGAGAGAAATCATGCTTTCCCTGGGATCCATTCTGTCTATTTAAAAAATCAAACTTCCCACACCTAGAAAATAATTCTACCACATACCTCAGGAAACTGATTGTATGGGAGAAGTACCCTACAATGGTATCTTCCAATGTTTTTTCTAGTCTAGGCCCTATCTCGTTTTTTCCTTCCTTGCTTATAAATAAAAAACATCTAGGAGAGTAGCCTGGAATTTCAGGTAGAACAGGGCCTTAGCAATTCCCTTCCTGAACAGTATAGTTCACTTTGAGCTTTCTAATTAGAGGGCAGGTATTAATATCTCTTTTGATACATTGATCAAGTCATTCAACATACATTTATTGTTTATAGCCAGGAACCCTTCTACGTACCAGGGACACAAAAACAAATAAACAAATTGCCTTTAATGAGTTTGTATACTAGTGAGACACCATCTTATTTGTTTATACTTTCTTGCAGCACCTAAAGAACTTTGGTTCTTTAACCAATATATCAGGGGAAGAACAGCTTAAAGCTATAATAAAATGTACTTTGGGATCAAAGGTAAGATTTTAATGTCTATGATCACATCACAAAACCTGGTTCTCACGGCATGAACTTTTTAAGGAATGTTACTTACATTAGAAACTCTTCACGCAAATCCTCCTGCCTAAGATAATTTTGTGATTTAGATAACGTGAGGAGTGGGTATTTAACAATGCGGGTCACAGAAAACTAGGCTGTATTTTTAAATGGGAAAAAAATTAGGAAAGACTAATTAGAACTTCCTAACAATGTCTGAACAAGTTGGAATAAGATAAATTAAAAGTCCTAAACTTTGTTTCGAAAAACAATGAAGTCAAATAAATAAATACAGAATGAAATTCAGCCATTGTTCAACAGAACAAAAAAAAAACCTACAGGCTTCCATTGAACCATAAGTTAAGTGGAGCCCACAGCTTGGTATGGGAGTCAGAACGCTATCTAGAGAATGTCTTGAACAAAAGGGCCCAATAGTTGTTGATAGTGAATAGCTCTCTCCACTACTTAGGTCACATCTAGACACTAACCGACATAAGCATGTTCAACGGATGGCAGCCAGCATAGAAAAATATCTAACACAAGGTCATAAAAGAAAGACATGAAGAGATTAGGAATGTGCGGAATTAGGACCAGACTGACCAGCTTTACCTGCATGCAGAAAGTCAGAGAGAATTATTAATATTTTGAAGAGTCATTTTCAAAATTGGACTTCCTCCTACCACAGAGAGGAAAAGCGGTAGGAAGAGCAGTCTTAGTAATTCCCAAATAGGAGTTGCCGCTTACCTTTTGATAGCAAGTTGAGGGTACAATTGCCCACGGCCAGGAGGGGATTCAGATCGGAATCTAGATGCCTGCTCATGATGTGGCCTCCTAAAGTCTTTTTAAAAATAATGAATCATTTTCACTCCAGTAATTTAATTACCACGGAGCCCTGGCAGCAAAATGGCTAAGTGCTCAGCTGCTAACCGAAAGGTCAGGGGTTCAAAGCCACCAGTGGCTCCACAGGAGAAAATACCTGGCCATCTGCTCCCGTAAGGATTACAGCCTAGGGAGCCCTATGGGGCAGTTCTACTCTGTCACATGGGGTCACTATGAGTCGAAAATTGACTCGATGGCACCTAACGACAGCAATAACAATGCAATTAGCAAAATAAAAGTGCTAACGTAAGTATTAAGCAAGGCTTTAGGATACTATTCTTTTTGTCCATTCCAAAAGAATGACAATGTCACAATTCACCTGGAACAGTCACCCAAGGGACACCTACCAGAGGGTTTACTGTCACCAAATACATACAGCCATGTTCCTGATCTGTGACCCAGCCAGAGTTCCCAAATGCTTCAAGAGAGCCCGGAACGTCTGCGTCTTCTCCTCTGGAAGCTTCTGGACCACATCAGACAGGATTTCCTTCACCTGGGCCAGGCTGAGGCCAGCACCTACGGTCAGCCCTGAAATGATTTGGAAGTAACACAATGCGATCACTACTGACCTGGAAATGTCGGTTAGATCAATGTTGCAAACATGGAATCTTTATACTGGATACCATGCTGCCCTGCTTATTGGTGCTGATAGAGCTGATGGAGCTGATGGAGCTGACGGAGCTGATGGAGGCTAAATTCTTGGAGCACCCACTGTGTCAAGCACTATGCTGAATGCTTTATAGAATCTCCTTGAATCCTAACAAGCCCGTAAGTTATTAATAGCCCCATTTCACATAGGATGAAACTGAGATTCAGTTAGGCCACTTGCCTAATTTCTTACAGCTGTTTTATGGCATAGTAAAGAATTAGACTCTACCATCTATATGGGATAAAATTGACAACAGCAACTCGAAAGAATCCTTAGGAACCTTAGGGGACAGTGAGTTTTTGTTAATGGGGGAGGAACAACTCAGAAAAGGAGGGTGAGAATGGTTGCACAACTCAGAGAATATCACTAAATGGTACATGTAGAAATGGTTAAATTCGTATATGTTTTGCTGTGTATATTCTCAAAAAAAGAATTAGACTGTAGACCTTACACTTCAAACCCACATTTACATTGCTTCTCATTGCCATTAAAACAATTTCCCTTGCAAATGGAAAAAATCAGTCCGTAAATTGCTTGTTATATAAACTTGCTTTCCTTACTATGTTTCTGAAGAGCAAAGAATGTGTTCCATTCATCTAGCACCTAGCACAGTACTCTTCATTCAATAATTGATACATTTCTCTGACACTGCGGCCACAAAACATTCTTCAGTAGAAATCTGACTGTTCAGGCAAGTAGTATCTGGTATAACGATAGAGAATTCTCCCTCGGACCTGCTTCCAGAATGTTATAATTCTTACAAGAAGAGAATCTCTCTATATATTACAATTAGGAATGATTCTTTTTCCACTTGTTAGCTGGACAAGGGAAATAAATTGATTAGTACATTTTAACAAAGAAAACAGTGACCTTAAGAACTCACCATTATCTGCATGTTTTACAACACTCAGTTCTGCAATGCTACCAGGAAAAAGAATAACTGGGTGAAAGATGCCTTTAAATTTCACTTCAGGTCCTAAAGGATTAGGAAAAAAAGAAAATAAGAAGAAGGCTAGGATAAAGAGGGTTACTGTCTTAAAAAAAAAAAAAAATTCAATGGACTGTATTTTTTAGAGTGGTTTTAGGTTTATAGAAAAATTGCACAAAAATGGAGAGTTCCCATATACTCCCTCTTCCTCTGCATACTGTTTCTTGGCTGATTAACGTCTTGCATTTACGTAGTACATTTGTTATAACTGATGAATTAACACTGATACTGTTACTATTAACTAAGGCCCATAGTTTACATTACACTCTTCGCCTTATACAATCCTATGGGTTTTGACAAATGCATGTCATTATTGTATCATACAAAGTAGTTTCACTACCCTTAAAATGCCCTGTGCTCCACCTATTTACCCCTTTCTTACCTCACTGAATCCCTGGCAACCGTTGATTTTTTTTTTTTTTAACTATCCCTATAGTTTTGCCTTTTCCAGAACGTCATATAGTTGGAATTATACAGCATGTAGCGCTTTCAGACTGGCTTCTTTCACTTAGCAATATGCATTTAAGGTTCCTCCATGTCTTTTGGTAGCTTGATAGCTTATTTCTTTTCATCGCTGAATAATACTCCATTGTATGGATGTACCACAGTTTGTTTATTCATCTACCTATTGAATAACATCTTGGTTGCTTCCAGGTTTTGGCAATTATGAAAAAAGTTGCTATAAACATTTGTGTGCAGGTTTTGTGTGGATGTAAGTTTTCATACCTAGGAATGAAACTGCTGGATTGTATGGTAAGCCCATGTTTAGCTTGGTAGGAAACGGCCAGACTGTCTTCCAACACGGCTGTACTGTTTTACATTCCCATCAGTAATGAATAAGAGCTTCTGTTGCTCCATATCCTTGCCAACATTTGGTGCTGTCAGGGTTTTGGACTTCAGTCATTTAATAGGTGTCTAGGGGTATCTCAAGGAGCCCTGGTGGCACAATGGTTAAGCACTCGCCTGTTAACCAAAGGTCAGTGGTTTGAATCTACCAGTGGCTCTGCAGAAGAAAAGACCTGGCAATCTGCTCCTGTAAAGATAACAGACTAGGAAACCCTATGGGGCGGTCTACTACAGGGTCACTATGAGATGGAATTGACTCGACGGCATACAGCAACAGCACTGGTACCTCATTATTGTTTTAATTTGTAATTCTCTAATGACATATGATATCAAGCATCTTCTTATGTGCTTATTTGCCATCTGTGTATCTCTTTTGGTGAGATGTCAGTTCAGATCTTTTGCCCATTTTAAAATTGGCTTGTTTTCTTATTGTTGAGTTTTAAGAGTTCTTTACATATCTTGGACACAAGTACTTTATCAGACATGTGGTTTGCAAATATTTTCTCTCAGTCTGTGCCGTGTCTTTTCATTCTCTTACCTTACTGCCCTTTTAATTTGGAAATTGTGCTTCAAACTGATGTTTTTAAATATATAACATTTATGTTCTACTGATCTGGTTATTGCCAAATTTCTCATACACACACAAACACACAGAATCGCTGGATGGATTTTCATTAAGCTTGAAAGACACTTTGGAATCATCAGCCTTCAACCCTGGGCCATGTGGGATAGTCAAAATTCTCTTTGGGAGGATCCAGGGTGCTCCTCAAAGAAGTAGGCAGTCAAACTGAGCCTATACTGGATACAACAGGCAGACCCTGAAATTGCAGTTTAAGAAAAACTTCTAATACCTATTGAGACACCACAGAAAAGAAACAAAGAGCAATAGCAAATACAGGCCTAAGATCAAGACCCAAGTGGAAAAGCAGGAGAGCTTTCATTCTAAATGTTGCTGCGGATTTGCTACAAAGCAGCCCTTGTGGGGACAAATCCGTACACTGCTCCAGTGAGGGGAAATAAGGATTTATTTGATTGACCTCGAAAATTTCTAATGGATTAAAGATGATATTTCAGGCTACTTTTCCTGAGAACATCCATATGTGAGGTGACCCCCTTCCTCAGTTTCCCCATAGAAGACTCTGGGGTCCTACATACCCACAGAGGTGTTCCCCATCACAATAGGAGCCTGGGGATAGTTGACTTTAGCTTCCAGAAGTTCCTTCAGGGTCGCTGGGGAAATCCATGTCATTCTCTCTCCACCAAAAACCCTGGTCCTTTGTGGCTGTTTCTCAGCTATTATCTATTGAAAAAGCAATAGGGAACCAAGATCACTTTGTGACATTTTCATCTGTTCTACTCTATTATTGTAGAAGCTGTTGTTGTGTGCCATTGAGCCACTTTCAACTCATAGCGACCCTATGGGACAGAGTAGAACTACTCCATAGGGTTTCCTAGGCTATAATCTTTACAGGAGCAGATTGCCAGGTCTTTTCTCCTGTGGAGCAGCTGGTGGGTTTGAACCACCAACCTTTTGGTTAGCAGCCCAGAGCTTAACCACTGTGCTACCAGGGCTCCGGCTGTAGAAGTAAAGAAAGGAAACAAAGATCTTAAGAAAAAAAATTGACCTAAAAGTAGAGCTTTACTAGGAGTCAGAGGCCAGGGTAAGAGCACTGCAAAAAAATATTCCCTTTGGGGACTCTTCCCATTGATTTCCCTTTGGAATCGTCATATCTCAAAAGAATTCACTTATTTTCACTTATTCTGTCAAATCATTCTATGGAAGAACAAGCTTCAGCAAAACTGGAAGTAGAAAACAAATCTACATGTACAAATGTTGTGATGTCACTTCATGACCTTTTTTTTTTACGGATACCATTTGTTGCTTTTTACAGTCAACTGTCCCCTTGTGGTGATTCCACCCTCTTTCTTCCACCTCTGCCTCAGTCCCACACCTCGGACTAAGGACAGAGATGGGTATTACCTATTCTCCAATCAGCTTTTAAGAGGATCCACAAGAAAATATTCTTCCTGACATTTCACCATGGATTCCTCTAGGATAAGTCCAATGGTGCCTTACTTACCATTAGCTCAGGAGGAAATATCAGTTCCTGGGTTGGGTCCAATGGCAGAAATGCCTCTTCTGAGAAAAGTTTTGGACATGTCTTAAAAAGAGAAAGTATCAGAAGCAGATAGATAAATAAGCCAACCAACCACACAGCTGTCTAGCCACACCCCTGGCTCTAAGTCAAGGGCTCTAATGCAGATCTGGTCACTAGCAGCTCCGTGCAAATGTCAATGAGCCTCCAAAGCCTACATAACTCCCTGTACATTTTCTCTGGAGTCTGGGGGCAGCAGAGGAGGCAGGGAGGCAGCAGCACCCAGCACAGCTGAGAACAGGAACATTTTCTGGAATTTCTACCTCTCCTACCACTGCTCTTCCATCTCCCTGACAACTCCACTTTATTGCTGGTCCTTTAAAAAGGACTTGAAAAGGGCTTTTTAAGACTAAGACACAGAAGAGCTCAACATACTTTCTCTCCCACAGATGGTTATATTTGAACAGCAGTAATATCTGGAATGAAGGACAAGTTACTAGGATAGATGATTATTATTATTTTGATAGAGGTAGAGTAAGAATAGAAGAGGCGACATGTTGACATGCCTCAAATTAGTCAATTTGGGCAGCCATTTATTCTTCCCAAGAGTCAGTTGACTGTTGGTGATATCCTAAGAAAACCTTATAAAGAGTTTACATTTCACTGACCTTACTTCCTTCCTCAAATCCTGGCAATTCATTTATTTCTTCATCCAAACAGCAAACTCCATTTTCTTTACTTTGACAGCAGTCAGTAGTCTAGTGGGTGGGGAAAAAAAAATCGCCAAGAATTTACTGCTGATTCTAGCAAATATTAAATAAGTGACTGCCATTTGACACATAATACAGGATCAGTATTGTTAGATGTCATGAAAGAAAGCCATTTGTACTTAAATATAGCCAAACCAACTTCTAATAAAAGCATAAGAGCTGATAAGAAATTCTGAATTCAAAATTATTACTCAAAAACTTTGAATAATCAGATTATTAAATAAGTTAAAATATGTAAAGATTTTACAACAGAGCCTTGTATATAATAAATATTAAAATTAACAATTATTAATTGCTGGTATTAATAACATTTAATATATTTAATATTTTAGATAAATATTAGCAATAGATATTAACAAGTATTACTCATATTCTCATTGTTCTGTTCTGAGCCATAATGTACTGATCCCATAGTCTAACTTCCAAAGAGCAATCTTATGTCCCCTCATTCTCAAGGATGTCTGTTCATTCATTCACTCAGCAAGTATCTACGGAGTTGCTACTCAATTAATGCATGGTGACTGGCCCTGGAAGTACACAGTCTCTGCTGTCAAACAGCCCACAGTCCAGTGAAGAGACAGAAGAGCAAACAGGCAAAGGCACCACAGTGAGACACACACCATCAACAGGTGTGCACACTGGGTGACCGGAGCACTAGTTGAACAGGTCAGGAAAGACCCCTACGAAGCAATGACCATGACCAAGGTCAAAGTGCTTAGGCACTTATTATATGAATACCAGGGCAAGTTCTACAAATGAAGCTAAGTACCCTGCTCAAGATCAAATAACAGCATTTAAACACTTTGGAAGCAGCAGTCAAGAAATCAAAAGATGCATTGCAATGGGCAAATCAGCTGCAAGAGATCCCTTTAAAGTGCTGAAAGGCAAAGATGTCACCTTGAAGACTAAGATGCACCTGACCCAAGCCACGGTGTCTTCAATCACCTAATATGCATGCAAAAGTGGGACAATGAATAAGGAAGACCGATGAAGAACTGACGCCTTTGAATTGTGGTGTTGGAGAAGAACATTGAATATACCATGGACTGCCAAAAGAAGGAACAAATCTGTCTTGCAAGAAGTACAACCAGGAATGCTCCTTGGAAGTGAGGATGGTGAGACTTCATCTCACATACTTTGGACATGTTGCCAGGAGGGCTCAGTCCCTGGAGAAGGACATCATGCTTGGTAAAGCAGAGGGTCAGTGAAAAAGAAGACGACCATCAATTAGAGGGATTGACACAGTGGCTGCAACAATGGGCTTGAGCATAACAACAATTGGGAGGACCAGGCAGTGTTTTGTTCTGTTGTCCACAGGTTCACTGTGAGTCAGTACTGACTTGACAACCCCTATGATTTTGTTACATTGGGGAAAATATACTCAATAATGAGTTTTTTTCTACTTACTTTACAGAAGGACTTGCAAGCATCTATTATGGGCCTGTATCCAGTGCAACGACACAGGTTACCTGAAGGAGGAAAACCCAGCTCTGTTAATCACCTAGAGAGAGGCATGGTCTGCCAAATGTAGGGTCGGAAGAGGGATCCCATACTGCTTGATATTTCAGTCTACCTTACCTACAAATTCAGATTTTTCCACCAGCTACTTGGGGTATTTGGTTGAGAGTCTGAGACAGATTCTAGCAACTCAGCTATTTGTACTTTCTCTCTGTGAACAGTTTTTATGTCCTCTGCTTATGACAGCTGCTCAAAGAATACAATGATTTCAAGCCAAAAACTCTTGGTCTGTAGTCACATTCAAGATCTACGCTTCACCTGGCAGAAAGACCAAAGGCATTATATAGTGGCAAAAGCAGTTGCCAAAAAAACCCAGTTGCCATTGAGTCAACTCCAATTCATGCTCCTAACTGTGCACCATAGGGTTTTCAATGGCTGATTTTTTTAGAAAGAGATAACCAGGCCTTTCTTCCAAGGTGTCTCTGGGTGGACTTGAACCTCCAATCTTTCGGTTAGCAGCTGAGCATGTTAACTGTTTGCACCACCCAGAGACTCCATGGCACGTGGCAGGCATCCGATATTGGCTGCTGTCATCATCATCGTCATTACTTCAAAATAAAAGTACACACATGTGACCTACCACTTAGGGCATCAGTTAACTGATCCAGAGAGGGCTCCGGGTGGTTCCTCAGCAGTGTGTACATGGACATCACCATCCCAGGGGTGCAGAATCCACACTGGGTGCCATGACACTTGGCGATCCTTTCCTGGAAGCACAGAAAGTTTAGAAATGCAGAATCTTGTGCCTCTTCCCAAGCCTACTGAATCAGAACCTGCATTTTTGCAAGATCTCCAGGTGATCTGAAGGCCAATTCAAGTTTGAGAAGAGGCCCCAGAAAACCCTCTCATAACATGTGCCTCCCCCTCATTGGGTTGAGGTGCCATGGTAACTGGGCCTCGCCAGCTTTTGTGCCTCATCTAAGGTGGTTCTCAGCCTTTAGAATCATCTACGGAGCTTTATAATTTCCAAGGCCCACACTGCACACCAGACCAGTCGACTTAGAATCTCTGGGGACAGGGCACAGACATGCATTTTTAAAGATCCCCAGGTGGTTCCATGTACAGTCAAGGTTGAGAATCACTGAAATAAAGGCTACTCCCTGAAGTCCTTAGAAAAATGTATCAAATTACATGCAAACTGAAAAATGAAACGAAAAATCTTTTTCGAGTTCCTAACGGAAAGGTTGGCAGCTTGAACCCACGCAGCAGCTCCGAAGGAGAAAAGATCTGGCGATCTGCTTCTGTAAAGATTACAGCCAAGAAAACCCTCTGGCCAGTGCTACTCTATCACATGGGGTTGCTATGTGTCAGAAATCAACTCCATGGCACCTCACAACAATGGCCCTGATGCTTTAGTACATAGGAGTTTACAAAGTGCCCTTGTTAATCCAGAGAGCCTCAAGAAGGGCTCATTCTCTTTATCTGTCTTCCATGCCTTTCCCTTCCACCGCCCCAGCATTTTCTCTCTGGAGTCTAATTGATAAGGTGCGACCCCATCTTGGAAGCTGTCTTCTGGCTACATTGTAACAACAGGAGCTATGCATGGGTTAGTAAATCAAAGTGTGGCCAAGACTCAGGGAGAATGCTCTCCCTCTAAATAATACAGTTTCACAAAAAATAAATGGATCCCAAGATTCCTTTAAGTCTAGAGAATTTAAAGTTTGCTCACTTTCTATGTTGTTCCCATCTCTTCCCTACTTCACCTTCTCCTCAGAAGTGATTCCCATTAACTTAGATAAAAACAAGTAGGAATAGTATCTTTACGGGCATTGTATAAATAATTAAAGAGTTAGAAGACTGAAGGTGCCCTTTCAGTTGAAGCAAAAGCTCTAACAAGGTGCTGCCTTAGGAGAAGAGCCTTAAAATTCATCGACAACTCCTATTATCTTTCTTCTGAACAAGGCATAAATTTAACATATGTTTTTGGTAGCTGAGATTTCTACTCAGCTTTAAAATCATATTTTGCACTTAAAAAAATAAACTATATCCCTCAACTGCATATGGCTCCCTTTTCATTATGCGTTAGAAAGAGGCAACATGGATAAAAAAAGGATAGGTAGCATCTAATCAGAACATTAAAAAAAAAAAAAAAAAAACCCCAACCCATTGCTGTCGAGTCGATCCGATTCATAGCAACACTATTGGACAGAGTAGAACTTCCCCCATAGTTTCGAAGGAGTGCCTGGTGTTCAAACTGCTGACCTTTGGGTTAGCAGCCATAACCCTTAACCACTACATCACCAGGGTTTCCAATTAGAATGTAGGACAGAAAAACAACAGTAGTATCAAGTTTTCTTTAAAAAACATTTTTTTTAACCTCCTGTAGCTTTGGGTGGTGCAAACATTTAAGCGCTTTATTACTAGCGGAAAAGTTGGTGATTCAAATCCACCCAGATGCGCCTTGGAAGACAGGTCTGGTGATCTGCTTCTACAAGGCCACAGCCTTGAAAACCCCCTGGAGCAGTTCTACTCTGCACACAGGGGGTCACCATGAAGAATCAATACAATGGCAACTAACGACAACAGTCTTCCTGGAATATCTTTCCAAGAAGTCAGACATAAAAATTCCTTAAGTCCCAGGCTTCACTCCTGGCCCCAGCTCAGTCACCAAGCCGCAGAGCTCAGACTGCTCTACTCTATCAACCTGAGGCACTCACAATGTCATCAATGGTTTTTGAAGCACAGAAACCCTATAAGGAAGACGCAACCCTCACCTGAACAGGATGAATCCTGGTGCTGGTGCTTCCTATGCCTTCTACCGTGGTGACAGCAGCACCGTACAAAGAACATATGGGGACCAGACAGGCATTGGCTGGATAATGTCTTCAGAATGCAAAAGAGAAGCACAAATTGCATTGTATCCAGTTGCATTTAGTTGGAAAGGGTAGCAAGCATTCATTGTAGCAGGTTTTGCATAATTCCTCCAGGTTTTGGATATGCCTTTTGCCCTTAGCCCCTGCCCATTTTACAGAAGTGGAATCTGAGGCTCAGAGTGATTTGTTCAGGGTCACAGCTATGTGAGTGGCAGGGGCCAGGTTCAAATCACGCCCTCTAGTTCCAATTCCAGAAGAATTATCACGAATTTGAACTGTCTTTCCCCTTGAATGAGGGGCTGACATTCCCTAGTCACATGTGACCACCCGCCCACCTGGGAAGCTCATTCCATCTTCCAGGGAGATACTGGGCTAGGGGTTGGTTGGGCAATAAGGTGAATTTGCTACTATGCTTCAGAGAAAGAAATAGGGAGTGGGAGACAGGGCTCTTCAATGCTACAAACCCACTGCTAGAAAATGTTCAACTCAGACTGACCCCTAAAATGTTCTCATTCACCAAACAGGACCACACACTGCCAGTAAATACATGAAGCAAATACTCAACCTCACAAATAATCAAGAGATACAAATTAAGCCGTGAAAAACACCACTTTTATTAAGGAAAATGGCAACAAATTTTTAAAAGTATAATATTCATTATTAGCAAAAAAGCTTAGAGAAATGAGACTCATACTGCTGGTTAAGAATGTAAATTGGTAGAGCCCTTATGGGAGACAATTTCAATGACAGGAACAAAAAAATCTTTAAAATGTTGATACTTTTTACCCTGTAATTCTACTGCTATGGATGTATCATAAAGAAATAATATACGTATCATGATACATATATATGAATGTCTACTGATATATTGCTTATAATAATAAAAAACTAAAAATAATCTAAGTGATCACTTTGGGGAGTAATTATAGTACACTCAAGCAATGGAACATGTATAGACATTAAAACTATTGAAAGGACATTCATGAGAAATTAAGCAAATTAAGCAGGTTTCTAAGTAGTGTCTACAGTATAATTCCATATGTATATACACAAAAGAGAGCCTGGAAGGATATTATTCATTTATAAATAGATGTAAACATTTATTGAGTGGCCACTATATGCCAGGCAGAATTCCAGGTGCCAGGATTCATTAGTCAATAACCCAAACCCATTGCCATCAAGTCGATTCCGACTCACAGCAACCCTATAGGACAGAATGGAAAAAGATCTGAAGGAGCCAGTTATGAAAGGTTATGGGAAAAAACATTCCAGGCAGAGGGACAACACATAGTTAGCTCTTGGAATGATCCTGAAATGTTTTTAAGGAGAGAAAGAGGGAAAGAAAGAAGGCCAGTGAGGCTGGACTAGGGGAGTGGCAGGATTTAAGGTCAGAGAGACAGGGGCCAGAGAGGTCTCACAGGTAATGGCAAAGAACCTTTTTGGGGAGGCAATTTCAATGAAAGGAAGCAAAGCCTTTAAAATGTTCACACCTTTTACCCTGCAATTCCACTGCAATCTCATTGCCTGATTCTAAACGCAATGGAGTTTTCAGTTCAGATGTAGAAAGTTGCAAGAGATCAACACTCTCCTTCTAACAACCAAAAAATGTCATATAAGCTACATAATCATAGTTTTATAGAAACTCATCAGATGCTAAGGATACAAAGAAACTTATATGAATTAAACTCCATTAAGTGACGGCCCTTCATAAGTGAGGAGAAATAGAGCTGCTCTCATCCCTGACTGAAATGGAGGGAGGAGGAGGAGTAATCTGTTAAAGGCAGGGGTAAAGAGAAGCCAGATTAACTTTCAACAAACTTTTTACTGCTGTATGTGGGCTGATGTGACAGATGAAAATACAGATCAGGACTGAACTATCCCCAAGCTCTTCCCCACCAGTACATACTGAGTTGCTAGGAGTAAATTGCCCCACAGGGTTTCCAAGGAGTAGCTGGTGGATTGGAACTGCCAACCTTTTGGTTAGCAGCCAAACGCCTAACCACCATGCTACCAGGGCTCCCGAGTACTGGGAGTGGTGCCCTAAAAATAGGACAGGGAAGGAGAGCTGAATGAAACTCTCCAGGCACTTGTCCTTTCAGACAAGGAAGACTGGGGAGAGACAGGCGAACTGAGAGAAAAAAAACTAGGCACTTCACACTTCCCAGAGCATAGAGCATCTGCCACCCTCCAGACTAAAGACAAGGCAGCATGGCTGAAAGAGATCTCCCAAGGCATGGGAAGTGAGACAACTGAGCAAACAGAACTCCCCAGCAACCTAAAAAGCTGGAGGCCGGGGTGTAAAGCAGGGAGGGATCTCTCAGAGTTCAGAAAACAGGTGGCTTGGCTGTGGAACACAGACAGATCTTTGAAACCTTAATAGTACTCAGATCCTTAGCCCTCATCTGAGATGTGTGGAATGATATAAAATGGTCTAACATGTGCATAATTGGAGTTCCATAAGGAGAAGAGGAGAGAGAATGTGTGGCAAAGAATAAATATTTGAAGAGATGATGGCTTGAGAGGTTTCCAAAACGGATAAAGGACATCAACCCCAGATCCAAGAAGCTCCACAAACCTGAAGAAGGATACAAACTAAGCATAAAGTGAAGATCTTAAATGCAGTAGATGGCATTGGTGGTTTTAAAGTGGTGGAGTGATGGGATCTGATTTACGCTTCAAACAAATATCTCTGGAGAGTGCACATATATATGGTGGCAAGGGTGAAAGCAAGGAGATCAGTACTAGGCTGCAATGGTAACAGAAGAGCGTGATGACAGCATTACCCTTCACTGTCACTTCTGTCCTGCCTTTCCTCCCCAGACAGCAGACAGACATGCAGCCTTTCAACTTTCAACAGGGGATACCGTGACCATATTTTATCCTCATTGATGAAACATTTTTTCTACACCATTCATATTCCTGGGACTTAGTCTGTCTTGTACTCCCAGCATACCAAAAAAAAAAGGAAAAAAAAAAACCACCAAATCCGTTGCCATCGAGTCAATTCCAACTCATAGAGACCCTGCAGGACAGAGTAGAACTGTCCCATAGAGTTTCCAAGGAGCACCTGGTGGATTCGAACTGCTCACCTTTTGGTTAGCAGCTGTAGCTCTTAACAACTATGCCACCAGGGTTTCCAGTATCTAGCACACTTCCTGCCAGATTGTAGGTGCTCAATACGTAGTTATCAAATGAAGGAACAAATGAAAGTTTAAAACTATGGAAATTCAACCACAGCTAGACTTTGCTGCAAAATACCGTATACTCTTGGTGATGGGGTTGTATCGTGATATCATCACTGTGCAGGCGCCACAGCCGCCTCCTCCACAGCCATACTTAGTTCCTGTGAATCGGACTGGAAGAAGCACAGTTAAAGATCATGTGTTTTCAGTGATTCGACTCTCTTTTAGCATAGCTCTGACCTTAAGAGAGCACCACCAGAGGTTTGTAAATGCATGCTTTTGTTCAATACATATTTATCAAACGATATCGGTATGTCTTAGCTGTTAGTATTTAGAATCTTGTAAATCCTGGATTTCCATTTGTGTGTTAGTATCTAGTCTCCTCCCCTTCAAAAGGCCAGACCTCAGGCTACCAAAAAAAAATAGTGCCGAACTGAAAAAGAAAACAAAGACTATACATGTATTTGAGCGCTTGAAAGTCTGAGTATGTCACACACGTTTTCAGTTTTATGTGTGTCTTTGATGATACACAAAATGTCAGATTGTAAACAATTATTGCATCATAATAGCTATATTTCTCTACCTTTCAGTGGCAGCAACTGCTAGGGTATCCCCCAGTATCTATTCTCTCATTCTTTCTTAATTTTTAAACCCCAACTTTTCGCCACACACGTCGGTCCAGAATAAGAAAAACGTTTTTCAGACTCCTCTGCAGCTAGGTGGAGGTCATTAACACTGCTGGCCAATGGCATGAAAGCTTAAGTTCTGTGTCTGGCTTCCAGGAGGGAAGTGTCCTGAAAAAAGTGTGGGGTCCGCTTTTCATCCCTTACATCTTATTTGGTGGGATTCAGATATGAGGACTAGAGCTGGATCAGTCACCTCTGACCATAAGGAGGAAGTTACATGCTGAGGCAGGTGAAGCAGCAAGACAGAAGGAGCTTGGTTCCCTGGTGACTTTGTGATATTGCTTTACTAGCCCTCATCTACCTACCTCCTGGCTTCCCTTAGGTGAGAGTGGCAGCCATGAGAATATGCCTCATAGATCTCCTACTGCAGGGAGGGAAACTGACTGAGGGACCCACTTGCGACACTTTGAAATCCACTACCCAGTTTTGGATTAAGGACATATCTCCCATGGGCTGCATCCCATCAATGACACAGTGCTGTGGAGAGGTAGGCAACTCCCTGCCAACTGTCCTGAATGGCTTTGCTGAACAGTCCTTAGACTGGACAGCAATCTAGAACGCTTCACTCACCCACCTCTTCCTTTCTTCTTCACTCATGTTCAGGCTTGCGTTGTGGTCTGACAGCTCCCCAAGCTTGCTCCAGCTCCCTTCCTATTCCCTTTCACCCAGACATTTCTCCTACGAAAACCCTTCCACATTTAATCCTATTTTGGTATCTGCTTCTTGGAGAACCTGAACTAACACAATGAGAAATAAACTTCCATCTTGTTTACGGCCACTTGAGGTTTTTCCGTCAGTCACAAGTGAACTAAATCTTAAATACTACACATTGGTATCAGGGATAACCGGGAAGTCAGCATTCATTGTTTTTATATCCAAAGATCTAAAACTACTTTCTGGAACATACTCATATGTAAGGAAAGTAGTTACTCATGATTTTAGAGTTGTGTACTCTTTCAGGAATTTCACTTCCCCCGGAAAAATAATGTACAACCTCCCACTGCCACAAACTTTTATATATAATTTAATGGGGTCAGCAGATCTATGGAAGCCTACTGGTATTCATGCATAACAGGTTAAGAATCCATTTCTTAGATAACATTTATCGTGAAAGTTTTCCTAGGGTAGTATTTGCAGGGCTAATTTCTCCATTCTTCTTTTTCTTTCATTTTAGGAGATTTCTCTGCTCTCTTTTTATAATAAGCATGATTAGTCCTTGAAGAAAGAGTGTCATTATAGTGACTCTTGATTCTAAAAGACACTTAATTAAGCCCTTTTAATAGCCATTACTTTAATTCCCATTGCTAGCTTCCCCATTTTACATGATCTATTCAGTGCCAAAACAAAGATTAGAAATAACTTGGTTCTGATGGCCACAATTGTAAACTGCCTACAAAACTAAGCTGTAGGACTTTTCAAAACCCTATAATAGTAGGAATCATGTCTTGGTGTGGCTCTAAAAACATATTTGAAATATCACCTTTACAAAATAGCACATCAGATCTGTATGCACACACACATGCACATACACACTCAGAGCAAAGAAAAGGATACGCTTCTTCCTCAGGTATGGTAACAGCATTGTTTCAGGGTCAGCATTCTTTTCTATCACCTTTACCAGAAGGAAAAAAAAAAAAAAGTTACGCAGACTAGATTCAGAGGGCTAGTGTGACATTCACATTGGCAAGCTTATGCTAATTTGAGACAAGGGTACATGAGTGAATTCCTCTGCTCACGTTTGCAACTTGGTTTAACGTTTACAGAACACCTGTAGTTTACAGATCTCTTTTCTTACATGTGCAGTCTGAACCTGTGAGCATCACCAGCACTTTGCCACTGTCCTTGGTCCTGAACAATCACTGTTCTCCAGGCAGCAGGGAAACTTGTGACACCTGTCCAGCTTCTCCCAGAAACTCCGGAGCAGGTGAAGGAAAAGGTATTAGTACAACAGAAGGGAGGTGGGGGGAGAGAGATTGCTGGAGTAGAATAACCTCTTGCTGGAGTAGAATAACCTCGGAAAAACTGATATAGTTAAAAAAAAAAAAAGATTTGTTTATAAAGTTCAAACCATTACAGTTTCCAAGAAAGGGATCATAACCAACCATGACCCCAAAATCAAATAACCAAAGGTACAGAAAAAACGTGTATTCCGAGTACAAGCAAGGTCACACTTACGCAAGTTTGTGTGGACACCCAAGAGCACAGCACTAGAGCAGCAGCACCTGAGAGGCGGCATGATAGAAATGTCACGATTGGCTGTGATTTCCAAAGTGATTGTGTTTTCTTGTTTTTGGTTAAAAATTTGGGATTTCTTTTACACCCACAGAACAAAGAGAAGCATGATCTGCTTCACAATTTCAAAAGCTGAATCCATATTTCATCCTGTTATAGTAATTTTCCCTTCTGGGAAGTCGGCGGGGGGGCGGATACAAGCTTATTCTATGACTGTCTCCTCCCTCAATCCTAAGTGGCAAATGCCAGTTACCAGGGATCCATCTGTGCCCTAGAGGAGACTGAAGTGTAGTAAGAGAGATGTGACTGTATGTGTGTATGTATACTATAAAAAATATATATATATATTTTTTATAATACAAGGAAAAATGGCGAGTGCCCTCTAGGCATCCCCGACTCAATGGGCCTTCACATGGAATCCTTTACTTTATCCCCCAAACTTACTCCTTCCCTTCTTTTCCCTAACTTGGTTAACAGCCTTACCATCTACTAGGTCACATAAGCTTAAAAACTGACTTATTTGCAACTTCTTTCTTACTTTCAGTCCACCACAGTGTCACCATGTCCTGCCACTTACATTTCCAAAATGATTCTCTAAACACCCTTCATTTCTATTGTCACTGATCAGAGGAACTTTATTATCTCTTGTCTGAGCTATTATCCTCGCTGTCTAACAGGTCTCCCTGCCCTCACTCTCAGTACCCTCAGTAACACCCTCCCCACCACCACCAGAGTGATCTTCAATATCCAAGTCTCATCATCTCACGTGGCTGCCTAAATATTCAACACTTGCTCCTGGCTGGCAAGCTGCCATCCTGTGAATTCCCGAGTCACGTGTTAAAATAAAATCCCTATGGAATCAGGATTTCTGGGAGAGGGAACCAGAAGATATAAACTTCTAATGAGCTCAATGAGTGAGTCTTACTCAAATTAATATTCAAGAATGCCTGGCATACAAGAAGAAACTCAAATTCTTGGCATAGCCTACGAGGGCTCTTTGACCAACTGTCCAATCACCTCCTGCAACTTGACCCATGTATCCTGAATGCCAGTCACATGGGAGAACTGGCAGGTCCCAGCAGTGTGTGGGCTTTTATCCTTCACTACTTCTACACGCAAGGAGCCCCAGTTATGCAATGGTTAAGCCCTCGGCTGCTAACTGAAAGGCTGGTGGTTCAAACCCACCCAGCGGCTCTGTAGGAGGAAGCTCTGGCAATCTGCTCCCATAAAGATTACAGCCTAGAAAACCCTATGGGGCAGTTCTACTCTGTCATATAGGGTTGCTATGAGTTGGAACTGACTTGAAGGCACCTAACGACAACAACAACATTTACATACAGGGCTCCATGTGCCCTGAAAGTCCTTCCTCTGTTCTCTACTTGGCAGAATTTTGTATGTTATTCAACACCCTGCTCAAATGTTCTTTCCTGTGAGGAGTGTTTCCTCCTAATCTGTCCTTCCTCCCTCCCTGCTCCAAGTAACCACATTCCTCTGTGTTCCCACAGCTGTTGCCACATCTCTTTTTTACCCTGCCCCGTAATTATTTGTGTATGTATAAGTCTCTCCTGATCCTGAGAGAAACCACCGTCTTTGATTCGTTTTTGTGTCAAGCGCTGAGGTAAGTGCTGGGGATAGATCTCAGGGACACATTAAATGTTAGTGAACTAAGTGGATGACTTGAACATGATATGTACCATCTGCTATGAGAGCATCAAGGAGGGAGGGATGATTTCTCGCCGGTCAAGACTGGCATCTGAACAGAGGAAAAGAAAGAAAAACTGGGATATTATCAGTGGCAGAAACTGTTGATTGTCTATTCCAGCGTGTATTCTTCCTTTCTTCCTTCTTGCCACCTGGAATGGGGATGTAATGTCGTCAGCTCCAGCAGCTATTGTAGAACATGAGGTAACATGTGAAGAGCAGCAGAGGAAAAACAGAGTAGAAACCTGGGTCCCAGATGACATCGTGAAATTTCTACACTAGCCCCGCAATATCTAAGCCCAGATATCCTTCCTGGAAAGAAAAAAACCTTGTGTCTTGTTTTAACCACTGTTAGTTTGGATTTTATGCCATTTGAAGCTGAAACTGATCCTAGTTAATACAGGAGTGCAGCTTTAACGGGGAGACAGCATCTGGGGAGCCTAAAGTGAAGAATGGCATTGCAGACTTGAGGGACAGCTACATATTTTGAGAAGGAATAAATGGAAGGCAGCATACTTGTTTGTTTGGGTATTTGTTCCAAGAAGTGCTTCAGGAGGTTGGAGTCGGACTCAAAGTGCCACTGGCCTGAAATGTGTATATTTTTCTTGATTTGGTGAGTGACATATTTGAAGGGCAGTGACAGCAGAGTCGTTCCTGATGTAAAACAGGGAGGTAGGACTAAGACGGTGGCTGGGGGCGGAGCGGGGATGGTTTGGAGGGATGATGGCATTTCTCAGGTTAGGGTTCTTGCATGTACCTGTCTCAGGACAGCCTTGGGTGTTGCAAGTATAGGAGTCTGGCCCTTTACATCTCCCCCAGACCTTAATCAAAACCAAACCAAACCCATCGCCAGCTGAGTTGATTCTGTCTCATGGTGACCCCATGGATGCAGAGAAATGCACACCACAGGGTTTTCAAGGCTGTAACCTTTTGGAAGGAGATCACCAGTCCTTTCTTCCGATGCATGTTTGAACTGCCAACCTTTTGGTTAGTAGTCAAGCACCTAATCATTTGTGTCACCCAGGGACTACCGACCCTTCCCAGTCCTTGGGGAGATTTAAATTCCATATCGTACAAGGTTGAGAAACTACTTTCTTCTGTGCAGGTGACAGTGCCTGTCCTACAGTAGAGGCAGAGAAAAGAGAAAGAAAGGAGACACAGAGGAGAGAGAAAGGGGGTGAAAGAATGGAAATGAAGGAAGGGAGAGAGGGAGGTGTGAAAGGACGAGGCTGAGAGGGAGGGACAGGGAAGAAAGAGGTGCATATCATGGGCAATGGTTAGTGGGGAAGAGCAACAACCTCAGAGCAGAGACAGAGGCCTGAGGCGAGAGTCAGTGAGGACGCTGCTGCCTGAGCTTCAGGTGCTTTAAAGTTCATTTTCATTTATGGTTCTTTCTTCCTAAGGGGCTTTTGCTCCTTCCGCTTTTCTCTGAGTCACTGCAGCCATCCCAGCAGCCCAGTGCCTCACCTCTGCAAACCAAGGGCCCCAGGAAATGCCAGCCAATGGACTCCTTCTTCCAGACTTCTACACTAATACCAAGAACTTATGTTTTGCTAAATGACTAATCCTTGATGACTGATTCACGGCCCCCTTGATACCTCTAAGCAGGTTCTGGTTCTATACATGCAGTGGAGTATTTTCCAGCCCTACTAAAAACCATCATTTGTACATATTGAAGATTTACTGTGTGCCAGGTATCCTGCTAAGCACTCTTCATGGAATTTAATCTTCACCCCAATGCCACGGGAGAAAAGGACATTGTTATCAGTTCCATTTTGCAGAGGGGAAAACTGAAGTTTGGAGATATAAAGAAACTTTCCCAAGGCCCCAGAGCTGCCGAGTGGCAGAGCAAATAGCGCAGGATAAATCCTGCCTGATGGGCTCCAAACCCCCAGCATTAACCTCTCCTCTTCGCTGCCTCATGGAACGGGTGCTTCAGGTCCTGTGTGAAGGTCAGAGAGTGGCGCCCATGTTTTACTTTACTTATGGGCTCCTCCTCCCTCAACATCCATGCTAAGTGGGTCACCTGTTCTTCTGGGGACCCCAGGCAGAATAAGATTTTACAAATGTCTTTGCAACTAAGTCCCTTCCCAACTTGCACTGCCCTTGGCTCCAGATGGCCTTTGAACTGCCCAATGACACCTTTCGGTAACCTGAGGGGATTCGCAAAAAGTACAGACCAGAGGTGAGTCAGGTCACCTAAAGGCTCCCAGTTGGCTTTTCAGCTTCCTATGTGAAAGCAAATTTTTAATCCTAGACACCATGTTTTGACTACAAGACCCCTCTTCCCTGATGCTCTCTCTCACACTTTCATCAACAGCCCCTCACCCTCTGAACCACTAACTTTCTTTTAATTCTATCCATGTAGCGAATTGAAGTATTGAATGAAGCACACACTTCATAGAATTTGGAAGAGAGAGGAAGGAAAGAGAAAGGGTAATGTGAATCCTTTTAATGGGATAATTGCACAAACTAAATCAACATTTCCAGAGTGAACCTTCCAAGGGAGCACAGGTCATTTGGCTTTTGGATCAAACAGGCCCATAGATAAGAACTGGCTTATCTACTTTTACCTGATGAAATTTAAACATCAATTAGTCACAAACTGCCATTAGCCACTAAAAATCCTGCTGTAATTTGTTTGGCATGAGGGGGGAGGCGGGGACAGAAGGAGAAGACTCAAAACACCAGTTTCCTCATTTAACTAACGCCCTTACCGGGGCCAACTTATACATATTACATTGATATCGAGTTGATTTCAACTCATAGCAGCCCTATAGGACAGAGCAGAACTACCCCAGAGGGTTTCTAGGGAGTGGCTGGTGGATTAGAACTGCTGGCCTTTTGATTAGCAGCCAAGTTCTTAATCACTGGGCCACCAGGGCTCCATGGCCAACAAAACCCTAGTACTCTGGCTGTTCACCATGTCTCCAGCCTGTCCAGCCTCACCAACCCCCTCACTGTCCCCTGAGCACAACGAAATCCCCCTGCCTCAGGACCTTCATACCTGCCATTCCCTCTGCCTCACTTCACCCCATTCACTACTTAAATGTCACTCTCACAGAGAGGCCTTGCAAAAACCTCCATCCCATCTAAAGCAGCAGCCCCTGTCACTCTGTCCACTCACTCTGCTTTATTTTTTAGCCTAGCACTTATCACTGCCTGACATTATACATTTAATTTATATGCTTGTTATCTATTTTGTGTTGTGTGTCCCTGATGCCTGGAAAACTGCCTGGCATAGAGCAGGCCCTCCATAAAAAAACAGACTGAATGTTCATAATCACTATGGAATAAGTGGTAGTATCCCCTGAGAGGTTAGGTTGTCTCAGTATGAGTGAGAACTGGAATTGAATCTTTGCTTGTCTAAATAAAAAAGCCAGTGTTGTGTTTACTCTGCCATTCTGTTCTGCAGAAGAACAAAAAATGAGGTAGCATAAACTATTTCATTCCCTTATTTTATTTCACTCCCATAGCAGCTCTGTGAGGGGATCCTGTTGTTGTTGTTGGGTGCCGATGAGTTGATTCCAACTTATAGCAATACCACGTGACAGAGTAGAAAGGCTCCATATGGTTTTATTAGCTGAAACAGATCACCAGGTCTTTCTCCTGCAGAGCTGCCTCATGGGTTCAAACCACCAACCTTCCTGTTAGCAGGCCAGTGCCTATCTGTTGTGCCACCAGAACTCCTTGAGGGATCCTAATAGCTCCCATTACATATGGAGAACCCAGCAGCAGGAGCAGACAAAGGTTTTGTGGGACCTAGAATGTGTACAATTTCGGGGTATTCTTTGAGAAAAATAAAAAACCACAAATAGAAAATCAGGTACGGGATCTTAGAAGAGGCACTTATTAAGCAAGCTGCCCTGAACTTTAAGCTTCATTAGTCTCCCGGTGGGTCAGCTAAGCAGTCAAAGTGCTGTGGCTGCCCCTTACCCAGAAGCAGTAGTCACAGGTGGCTCCAAAGGCACTGGCCACAGCACTATGCGAAGTCAAGTATTATGGCCCTCGAATGGATTTTTAGCTTTTGTGTGTGTGTGTGTTTTAGGTGAAAGTTTACAGAGCAAGTTAGTTTCTCATTCAACAATTTATACACAAATTGTTTTGTGACATTGGTTGCAGTCCCATGATATTGATATGTCAACGCTCTCGCCTTCTCTACCCAGGGTTCCCCGTTTCCATTTGGCAGTTTTCCTGTCCCTTCCTGCCTTCTCATCTTTGTTTTTGGGCAGGTGTTGCCCGTTTGATCTCATTTACATGACTGAGCTAAGAAGCATGTCCACCACATATGTTATTGTTTGTTTTATACCAAAAAAAAAAACCAAACCTACTGCTGTCAAGTCAATTCAGACTCATAGAGACCCTATAGGACAGAGTAGAACTGCCCCATAGAATTTCTAAGGAGCACCTGGTGGATTCAAACTGCCAACCTTTTGGTTAGCTGCTGTAGCACTTAACCACTATGCCACCAGGGTTTCCACCTATGTAATTTTTGGCTGAAGGGTGAACTTCGGGAGTGACTTCAGTTCTGAGTTAAAGGAGTGTCCGGGAGCCATAGTGTCAGGGTTCCTCCAGTCTCTGTCAGACCAGTAAGTCTTTTTTTTTCTCGTGAATTTGAATTTTGTTCTACATTTTTCTACTGCTCTGTCTGGATCCTCTATTGGGACCCCTGTCAGAGCAGTTGGTGGTGGTAGCCAGGCACCATCTAGTTGTTCTGGGCTCAGGTTGGGGGAGCCTGGGGTACTTGTGGTCCATTAGATCTTTGGACTAATATTTCACTTGTGTCTTTGGTTTTCTTCATTCTCCTTTGCTCAAGACCGGATGGGACCAGAGATACACCTTAGATGGTCGTTTGATCCCAGATGCTACTCATCAAAGTCAGAAGTAGAACATTTTCTTAATGACCTATGTTATACCAATTGACCTAGATGTCCCCCGAGACCATGGTCCCCAATCCACAGCCCAGTAACTCGGCCCCTCAGGGTGTTTGGATGTGTCTATGAAATTTCTATGACTTTGCCTTGGTCACGTTGTGCTGACTTTCCCTATGTGTACTGTCTTTCCCTTCACCAAAGTTAACACTTATCTACTATCTAGTTATGACTTCCCCTCCTACCCTGTCTTCCCTTGTAACCCTCAGATTGCTTTTTCTGTGTGTAAACCTTTTCTTGAACTTTTATAATAGTGGTCTCATGCAGTATTTGTCCTTTTGTGATTGACTTGTTTCACTCAACAAAATGCCCTCCAGATTCATCCATGTTGAGAGATGTGTGGATTTCTCCTGGTTCTTTACCATCACATAGTATTCCATTGTGTGTATGTACCATAGTTAATTTATCCATTCATCTGTTGATGGGCACTTGGGTTGCTTCCATCATTCTGCTATTGTGATAATGCTGCAATGAACATGGGTGTGCATATGTCTATTCATGTGACGGCTCTTCTTTCTCTAGGATATATTCCTACAAGTGATACTGCTGGATCATATGGTATTTCTATTTCTAGCTTTTTAAGGAAGCGCCATATCGTTTTCCATAGGGGTTGTACCATTTTGCATTCCCACCAGCAGTGCATAAGAGTTCCAATCTCCCTGCAACCTCTCCAACATTTGTTATGTTCTGTTTTTTTGATTAGTGCCAGTAATATCCGGATGAGATGGTCTCTTGTTGTAGTTTTGATTTGCACATCTCTACAGGGTGGCTATGAGTCAGAATTGACTCGACGGTAGTGGGTTTGGTTTGTTTTTTTTTTTTTCAATTGGGAAATGATCACGAGCATTTCCTCATGTGTCTGTTAGCCACCTGAATGTCTTCTTTTGTGAAGTATCTGTTCAGACTCTTCACCCATTTTTTTAACTGGATTACTTGTCTTTTTTATTTTTACAGTGTCATAGCATTTTTAAAGATTTCAGAAATTAGATCCATGTCAGATATGTCATAGCTAATTTTTTTTGCCAGTTTGTAGGTTCTCTTTTTACTCTTTTGGTGAAGTCTTTTGATGAGCATAAATGTTTAATTTTTACGAGATCCCAGTTAATCTAGTTTATCTTCTGGTGTATGTGCATTGTTAGTTATGGTTTGCATCTTATTTATGCCTATATTAGGGCCCTAGCACTGTCCTTATTTTTTCTTCCACGATCTTTATAGTTTTTGGTTTTATATTCAGGTCTTTGATCCATTTTGAATTAGTTTTTGTGTCTGTTGTGAGGTATGGGTCCTGTTTCATTTTTTTACAGATGGACATCCAGTTTTGCCAGCACCATTTGTTAAACAGACTGTCTTTCCCCCATTCAATGAACTTTGGGCCTCTATCAAAGATCAGCTGACCCTAGGTGGATGGATTTATGTCTGGGTTCTCAATTTTGTTTCATTGGTCTATATGTCTGTCATTGCACCAGTACCAGGCTGTTTTGACTACTGTGGCTGTACAGCAGGTTCTGAAATCAGGTAGTGTGAAGTCTCCTACTTTGTTCTTCCTCTTCAATAATGCTTTACTTACCTATAGCCTCTTTCCTTTCCATATAAAGTTAATGATTAGTTTTTCCATCTCTTTAAAGAATGCTGTTGGTATTTGGATCCGGATTGCATTCTTTGTGTAGGACTGACATTTTTACAATGTTGAGTCTTCTTATCCATGAGCATGGTATGTTTTTCCATTTATGTAGGTTTCTTTTGGTTTCTCGCAGTAGTGTTTTGTAGTTTGCTTGGTATATAGGTCTTTTACATCCCTGGTTAGATTTATTCCAAAGTATTTTATTACATGCTATTATAAATGGCATTGTTTTACTGATTTCCTTTTTGTAGTTTTCTTTGTTAGTTTATAGGAATCCAACTGATTTTTGTATGTTTATCTTGTATCCTGCCATTCTGCTGAATCTTTGTTAGTTCCCGTATTTTCTTGTGAAATCTTTAGGATTCTCTACTGTATAGAATCATATCCTTTCCAATTAGGATGCCCTTTATTTCTTTTGCTTGTCTTGTTGCTCTAGCTAGGACTTCCAGCACAATGTTAAATAGGAGTAGTGGTAAAGGGCATCCTTGTCTTGTTCCCATTCTCAGGGGGAATGCTTTTAGACTCTCTCCATTAAGAATGATGTAGGCTGTTCGTTTTGTATAGACACCTTTTATTATGTTGATGAATTTTCCTTCTACTTCAATTTTATTGAGAGTTTTTACCAGGAATGGGTGTTGAACTTTATCAAATGCTTTTTCTGCATTGATTGAAATGATCAAATGATTCTTTTCTTTTGTTCTATTTATGTGGTGGATTATGTTGACTGATCTTCTAATGCATACCTGGTATGAATCCCATTTGGTTGTAGTTTTTTTTTTTTTTTTTTTTGTATGATGCTGAATTCTATTGGCTAGAATTTTATTGAATATTTTTGCATCTATATTCAGGAGAGATATTGGTCTGTAATTTTCTTTTTATGTTGGCTTTGCCTAGCTTTGGTATCAGGGTTATGCTGGCTTCACAGAATGAATCTGAGAGTATCCCCTCCTTTTCCACCCTCTTAAATAGTTTGAGTAGTGCTAGTGTGAGCTCTTCTCCGAATGTTAGAATTCTTCAGTGAAGCTATCAGGGCCAGGGCTTTTGTTGTTGTTGTTGGCATTTTTTTTTTTTACCTTTCCAATCTCTTCTCTTGTTATGGGTCTGTTCAGATTTTGTACCTCAATTTTTGTTTAGGTAGGTAGTGTGTTTCTAGAAATTTGTCCATTTCCTCTAGGTTTTCAAATTTGTTGGGGTATATTTTTTCATAGTACTCTGTTATGATCCTTTTTATTTCAGTTGGGTCTGTTGTAACGTCCCCCATCTCATTTCTTATTTGAGTTATTTGCTTCCTCTCTCTTTTGTCAGTTTGGACAATGGTTTGTTGATTTTCTTGGTCTTTTCAAAAACGAACTTTTGGTCTTGTTGATTCTTTCTATTGTTTTTCTGCTCTCAATTTCATTTATTCTGCTCTGATCTTTACTATTTCCTCCCTTTTGGTGACCGTGGGCTTCTTTTGCTGTTCTCTTTCTATTTGTTCAAGTTGTAGGGCTAATATTTTGATTTTGGCCCCTTCTTCTTTTTTGATGTGTGCATTTATTGCTATAAATTGACTTTTGAACACTGCTTTTGCTGTGTCCTAAAGGTTTTGGTATGATGTGTTTTCATTCTAATTTGATTGTAGGAATTTTTTTTATTCCGTCTTTGATTTCTTCTATTACCCAGTGGTTTTTAAGCAAGGTGTTATTCAGTTTCCAAGTTTTTAATTCTTTTTCCTTGTTCTTCCTGTTATTAATTTCTACTTTCATGGCATTGTGATCAGAGAAGATGCTTTATACTACTTCAATGTTTTGGATTTTACTGAGGGTTGTTTTGTGGCCTAAAATGTGGACTATTCTGGAGAATGTTCCATGTGCATTGGAAAAGAATGTATACTTTGCTGTTGTTGGGTGGGGTGTTCTATATATGTGTATGAGATCAGGTTGATTGACTGTGGTCTTTAGATCTTCTGTATCTTTGCTGAGTTTCTTTCTAGATGTTCTGTCCTTTACCAAGAGTCGTGTGTTAAAGTCTCTTACAATTATTGTGGAACTGTCTATTTCTGTTTTCAGTGCTTAGAAGTTGTTTTATGTATTTTGGAGCCCTGTCATTGGGTGCATAGATATTTATTAAGGTTATGTCTTCATGGTGGATTGTCCCTTTAATTATTGTATAATGTCCTTCCTCATCTTTTACGGTGGATTTTGCCTTAAAGTCTATTTTATCTGAGATTAGTATTGCCACTTCTGCTCTTTTTTGGTTGCTGTTTGCTTATTTTTTTTTCATTTTTTGACTTTTAATGTATTTGTGTATTTGTGTCTCCGGTGTGTCTCTTATAGACAGCATATTGATGGGTTGTGTTTTTTTATCCATTCTGTCACTGCCTCTTTACAGGTATATTTAAGCTGTTTACATTCTGTGTGATTATCAATAGCTGTGAGTTTATTGCTATTGTTTGGTTGTGCTTTTTTTGTGTGTGTGTGTGGTGCTGATGTGTTCTTTGTTCCTCCTACTTTTCTATGCTTAGTTCCTTTTGTTTGTGGAATTTCTTTTTATTTCTTTCATTATTATAGATTTTATGTTTATTGAGTCTTTACGTTTTTCTACTTTCTTATTTTGATGAGCAGGTTTGTTAATTATCTTTCTGGTTACACTGACATTTACACTTATCTTCCTAAATTTAAACCAGTCACTTATTACTTGATATAGCCTTGATTTCCTCTCCATTTGAAAGTTCTACATCTATACCGTTTATTCCCCCCCTTTTATTGTTTCGACACTGTCATCGTTTACAGATTGATTTCTCTGGCTCCCTGTTTTAAATCTTTTAGTTTTGTTTTATTATTGAGAGTTCTTTACATGGTTGGTATCTGGCCGATGCTGTCCTTTGTCCTAACCTCAGGCTGTGTCTGATGTTCTTGGTTCTGTAACTGAAGGACTCCCTTTAATATTTCTTGTAAAATTGATTTGGTTTTTACAAATCCCCTTAATTTCTGTTTACCTGGAAATATTCTAATTTCTCCATTGTGTTTGAAAGAGAGTTTTACAGGATGTATTATTCTTGTTTGGTAGGTTTTTTCTTTCAAGGTTTTATATATGTTGTCCCATTGCCTTCTTGCCTACATAGTATCTGCTGAGTAATCAGAGCTTAGCCTTATTGTTTTCTCTTTGTTACTTCTCTTTTTTCTCAAGCTGCTCTCAGGATTCTTTTTTGTATGTGGTTTTGGCAAGCGTGATTATGATATGTCTTGGTGACTTTGTGTGTCGGGGGGAGATCGATCATATACGGGGTTTGTTGAGCTCCTTGCATGGTCAGCTTTTTGTCTTTCACGGTATTAGGGAAGTTTTCTGGCAGCAGATCTTCAAGAATTTTCTGTGTTTTCCACTTTAGTCCCCTGTTCTTGAACTCTGATCACACAAAAATTTTTGCTCTTGATTGTGTTTCACAGAATAATTAGGTTTCCTTTATTCTTTTCTCTGATTTTTCCTCAAATAAAGTGGTGTTCATGGATTTGTCTTCAGTCTCAGTGATTCTGTCCTCCATTGTTTCAAATTTGCTCCTAAAATCTTCTACTGAGTCATCCATTTCTGAAATTTTGTTGTTTATCTTTTGGATTTCTAGTTGCTATTTTTGTACGATTTCCAAATGTTTATTTACCTTGATGTTTTGTTCTTGCATTATTTTCCTGAATTCTTTTATTGATTTGTCTGTGTTTTCCTTGACTTTGTGTGTTTTCCATGATTTTGTCTATTTTTTTCCTTGGCTTTGTCTGTGTTTTCCTTGATCTCTTTCCTAATCTTTTGGAAAGCCCTAAATATTAATCTTTTGAATTCCACATCAGGTAGTTCCACTGCCTTTTCTTCTACCAGAAGGTCAAATGATTCTATATTTTGGTCACTTGTTGAAGCCATTTTGTCCTGCTTTTTTATATATTTTGATATTGTCTGCTGTCTCAAAACATTCAGGTATTATTTTCTTTATTGATTGATTGTATGTTTATTTTGTCCTGCTTATTTGTTTTGTTTTGGTATGCCTGGGCAGGCAGGCTGGATGTGCTTTGTTGCTTGCTCATCTGTGGGTATGATAGTTCTCACTACCTTGTCCAGCTATGGCTGCTAACCAAAGGGTTGGCAGTTCGAATCCACCAAGCATTCATTAGAAACCCTACGGGGCAGTTCTACGTTGTCCTATGGGGTCACTATGAGTTGGAATCAACTCGATTGCAACGAGTTTGGTTTGGTTTTGTCCAGATGGGCAGGGCAGGTTGCTCAGCTGTGATACGGTGGGGCAGAGCCAGCAGGTAGGGAGGGCAGGGGCCAGGACACTCAGCTGCAAGGCATCTGTACAGGGCCAGCAGGAAGGGAGGGACTTGGGGCTGGGTCGTTCAGCTGTGGTGCAATGGGACCGGCCTACAGGGGGAGGGGCATGGGGCCAGGTTGCTCAGCTGTGGTGCAGAGGGTTGCAGTGGGTGGGGGGGTCACAGGCAGTGATGCTCAGCTTCAGGGCAGCAGAGCAGGGCTGGAAGTGGGAGGAGAGGTGTGGGGCTGGGTCCCTCAGTTGTGAGGCAATGGGGCAGGAGGGGTACATGACCAGGTTGCTCAGCAGCAGTGTAGCAGGGTGGAGTCAGCAAGGAAGTAGGGGGTGCGGGGCTAGGTTGTTCAGCTGCAGTGCAGCGGGGTGAAGCCAGCAGAAAGGGAGAGGGTGTGGGGTCAGGTTGCTGGACTGCAGAGCAGCAGGCTGGACCCTGCAGGGAGGGAGTGGCACCTGTTGGGGTGTTCAGCTGTGGGGCAGCAGGCCAGAGCCAGCGAGGAGGGAGGTGCAAGAGCGCAGGGTTGGGTTGCCCGTCTGTAATGCAGTAGGGCAGAGTTGGCAGGGATGGAGGGCCACAGGCAGTGGGATGCAGTGGGATGGAGCCAGCGGGGAGGGAGGGGCACAGGCCAGGGTGCTCAGCTGTGATGCGGTGGGGCAGAGCCAGTGGGGAAGGAGTGGGGGTGGGCATGGGATCAGGTTGTCTGGCTGCAGCACAGTGGTGCAAAACCGGTGGGGAGGGATGGGGTATGGGGTTGGGTCACTGGTCTGTGGTGCAGTGGGGCGGACTTGGTGGGGAGGGTATAGGTCGGGACACTCAGCTGTGGGGCAGTGAGGCAGAGCTGGCAGAGAAGGATGGGGTGGAGGGTCAGGTCACCCAGCCATACTGCAGCAGGGCAGAGTCAGCAGGTGGGGGGGCAAGGGCCAGGTGCTTATCTGTGGGCCAGCGAGGCAAAACTGGCAAGGAGGGAGGGGAGCAAGCGTGGGGCTGGGTCATCTGGCTGCAGCACAGCAGCGGGGAGCTGGTAAAGCGTGAGGAGCAGCGGCTGGGGTGCTCAGCTATGGGGCAGCAGGGCAGAGCTAGTGAGGAGGGAGGGGGTATGGGCACGGGGTGGGTCATCTGGCTGCAGTGGCTCAGAACCACCGTGGAGGGATGGGGTACAGGCTGGTCACCCTGCTGTAGGGCAGTGGGGCAGAGCTGGCAGAGGGGGCAGGGCATGGATTGAGACTCTCAGCTGTGGAGTTTGTACTGTGGTCCCTGGCAGTGGGGGCTGATGGGGTGCGGCAGTTCTTGCCACTACTCACCAGAAGGGTAGGGGTTGTAGGAATGTGCTCCTCTGGTTACCCTGTGAGAAGTCTAGGCAGTTCCTTGAGCTGCAACCAGTAAATGGGACCAAACTTCTCTCTGGGTGTGTCTGTGCCATTCCTCTACTGGGAGTTTCCTGAAGATTCCTTTCTGTGCTCTTTGTGTGGAGTTTTTGGCTTTATCTCAAGATGGCTGCACTGTGCTGGGCCAGTAGGCAGGGAATCTCCACTCCATATCTCTACTCGTTTGCTGTTTTCAATCAGTTTTTTCTTCTCAGTGGCTTCCAATCTAATACTTTATCCTTTCATTTAAAGCTCAGGGTTCCAGGATTGATGTCTGTATCTGTTCTACTGGGTTCATAAGGTCTTTGCTGCACATAGATGGCTTGGTGCATCTGACTAGCCCACCATCTTGGCTCCACCTCTTGGTTTTTAGCTCTTAAGGAAGCCCCTTAGGCTTTCTGCCTTGGTTCCTCCCTTGCAAAGTGGTGCCAATATGCTGGGACATTAAGAGTGAGCAGGATTGAGGATCAGTCTATGGGGCATTTAAAGGACTCCTGAGGGTTTTGCTACTCCCAGGAGTCTGACACAGCCTGGAACTGACACACTCCCATAGGTCTTGCACACCCAACCCAGGTTCAGAGAGGACAGAAGGCCGTGCACAGCAGCGCACCAATCAGGGACCTCACAGTCCCCAGAGCCTGGCTTTGATTCAGCTCTGCCAGGAACTAGCTGTTACTTTGGAAAGTCACAGTTCTTCATTTGAGACACGATGGGGTGGGGTGAATTAGCTCCTATCTATGGTCCTGTCCCAACTTTAAAACAGCTTTTCTGCTCACCAAGTATACCCTGAGAGTTGAGACTCAGTCACCTTTAGGTTGCCCTCAGTCTATTTAAAGAAGAAATTCCTCTTATCAGCTGGGGTTTGAAGGAGGGAAGTTTGGGAGTGCTGGCCATGATGGAAAACAGTTATTTTTTTCTTCTTGGGGGAGTAGGGGTAAGGGCAGAGTTCCAGGGTGGCATAAACAGGTACGTGCTAGACTATTAAAGGTTGGTGGTTCAAACCCACCTAGAGACACCCGGGAAGGCATGCCTGCTGATCCGATTCCAAAAGATCACAGCCTTGAAAACCCCATGGAGCAGTTTTACTCTGCACACATGGGGTCACCACGGGTCGGAACGGACCCCACAGCAACTAACAACGACGCGGGTAGGGGATGGGTTTGTTAAGACCTATGAATCTTGAAAAGAGAGGAAAAAGAAACATCAGACAGGTAGGGGCCCAAGGATCCAGGTGCAGTCTCTGAAAACACATTATCTGCCCGGGTGCAAACCTGATTCCAAACTAGAAAACCCGGGCGCCTGCCTCAGTGCTCTACGCAGGGGGCGACCCTGCCTTTCCAGCGCCTACCGTCGCACCCGCAGGCGGCGCTCAGCCGCCGGCAGCCCCCGCTCACCTTGCGGCCGTTTACGTAGAAGAGCAGCTCCGTCGCTGCGTCCTGGGTCCCGGCCATTTCCGAACCGAGGGCGCGCAGGCGCGCTGCGGGGGTCCGAGGCCTGGAGAAAGGCGGAGGCAGGCGGAGAGTTCCCGGCAGCTGGGAGCCCGCAGGCGAATGAGACGGAGCGCGCCGGAGCCGACAGTGCAAGCAAAGCGGATGAGGCAAGACCTGATTCGGGTCCAGAGGTCAGTGAACTCGTCTCCAGGAAAACTGTTGGCTCGGATATTGGCAGCTGGGCGGACGTCACTAGAACGCAGTCTCTGGACTGAAATCAACTGGCAAGGACCTCTTCATCGGCTCGCCTGGAGCGCTTAGCAACTGTGCTACCCCCTCTAGCCTTTTAGTCATACGCTGTATGGTCCTGTAGGCTTATACATTTTAAATGCCTTTCCAACTCCCACAATGCACGCTGCAGACCTGTACTCTTAATGAGAAGCCCTGATGGCGCAGTGGTTAAGTACTTGGCTGCTAACGGAAACCGAGAGGTCAGAGATTTAAATTCACATCGGCTCAGTGGCAGAAAGGTGTGGGAGTCGTCTTCCCTAAAGATTACAGCCTTGCAAACCTTATTTATTCCAACTTTTCAGTAAAACAGCATAAGGACAACGAATGGCTTTCCAGCTTTTCTTGTTATCGGGTACCTCCAAGTGGATTCCAACTCATGGTGAATCCATGTGACGGGGTAGGACAGCCCCATAGAGTTTTCTTGGCTCTAATCTTTATGGAACAGATCGCCAAGTCTTTCTCCTGTGAAGCCACTAGGTGGGTTTGAACCTCCAACCTTTTGGTTGGCAGCCAAGCTCTTAACCTTTGCACCGTCAGGGCTCCTTAACTTTATGTTGCAACTATAGAAATAAGTATCATTTATTTTTAAAATCGAGAGCTACTTTGATATTGAAAAACTTATCTAAAACATCATACCACTATTCACAGTTTATCTAGTAAGTAACAACAAAGTTTATCTGATAATTAACAGAAACGTAGAACATCTTGGAAAACTTTTTTTAAAAAAATAAAACTTGGAAAATACTGAAAAACATAGAAATAATTACCTGTAAGCTCACAATTTAGAATTTACCACTGCTAATTTTTTTTATTTAATTTTTTGAGTTATCTTTCCATTTTTTAGTCTACACTTTAACACCTCTTAGAAACTCAAGTGAGATCAAAGTAGTTATTTTCAAAACTCTGTTTTACTTAGCAAACCTAGAACATTCTGCCATATCATTTCATTTATGTAAATATAGGAATTTTATTGTAAAAAAATCCCCCAAATTTGTAAATAAATTGGAGTACAACTAGCATTTCCGTGTTGCTGGGTGAAAATCCTAGGTTTTGCTTGGTGTGACTTGCCGAGGTGGGAGATCAGAAAGACTCCTTTATTTCGTTGTACAAGGAGAGGAGCAATCAGCGCTGTTGCCTCCAAGGCTGCATACAGGCAGCTTGGGGAGGTGGGCTTTTCTGGAGAGCAGATAAGAAAATGCAAATTCATCATGAGTATTCAGGATTAACCTTCACACAGAAGCTCAGAGCTTGGGGATGACTGTGCACTTATTCTATTTTTTTAGACAAGGGATAAAAAGGTTGATTTTCCTTTATTAGAATGGTAAGTCTCTACCCAGAAACTCTGGTGGTGTGGTGGTTAAGAGCTACGGTTGCTAACCAAAGGTCAGCAGTTGGAAGCCACCAGGCGCTCCTTGGAAACTCTATGGGCAGTTCTACTCTGTCCTATAGAGTCACTATGAGTAGGAATCCTCTCAATGGCAGTGGGTTTGTTTTTTTTAAGTCTCTACCTAGAGGCAGGTTGAGCCATCTATGGCCCATTCTGTGGTTTTCTTGTCAAGGACAATTTCAGAAGAAAGTACAGCTTATTCTGCTCGGTGTAGGAGGATAAGTCAGAGCAGTTGTCTCTTAGAAGAGTTGGACTCTGAGGCTGCCTGCCTCATCCATACCCTTCGCTGAGTTATAACAACCATCAACATTTTGCAATACTTCCTTAGTTTTTTGGAGTATTTAAAGCCAATCAGAGACATATTTTACCCCATATACTTCAGTATATATTAATTTTTTTCTTAGCCACAATGCCATTATTACACCTAAAAAAAGTATTTTCCTAATATTCTCAAATTTCCTTTTGTCTTTTTTTTTTTTTTTTTAGTATTTATTGTGTTCTCGGTGAAGGTTTACATAACGGTTTATGTTTCCAGTCAACAATTTCTGTACAAATTGTTCAGTGATACTGGATATGTTCTTCACAATGCATGAACATTCTTAGTATTTCCGTTCTGGTTGTTCAGTTTCCATGAATCTAGCTTCCCTTCTCCCTTGCATTCTCACCCTTTGTCTTAAAGTAATCATTGACCATTAGGTTTCTTTTCAGACTTCTAAAAATGTCTGTTTATACTTCATTTTGTATTAAACAAGGGTCATTCAATGTACTTGATTGCTGTCTCTTCAGTTTCTTTCTTGTCTTTGTTGTTGTTGTTAGGTGCCGTCGAGTCGGTTCCGACTCATAGCGACCCTATGCACCACAGAACGAAACACTGCCCAGTCCTGTGCCATCCTTAAAATAGTTATGCTTGAGCCCATTGTTGCAGCCACTATGTCAGTCCACCTCGTTGAGGGTCTTCCTCTTTTCCGCTGACGCTGTACTCTACCAAGCATGATGTCCTTCTCCAGAGACGGATCCCTCCTGACAACATGTCCAGAGTATGTAAGACACAGTCTCGCCATCCTTACTTCTAAGGAGCATTCTGGTTGTACTTCTTCCAAGATAGAGTCGTTCGTTCTTTTGGCAGTCAATGGTATATTCAATATTCTTCGCCAACACCACAATTCAAAGGCATCAATTCTTCTTCGGTCTTCCTTATTCATTGTCCAGCTTCCACATGCTTATGATGCGATTGAAAATACCATGGCTTGGGTCAGGTGCACCTTAGTCTTCAGGGTGACATCTTTGCTCTTCAATGCTTTGAAGAGGTCCTTTCCAGCAGATTTACCCAGTGCAATGGGTTTTTTCATTTCTTGACGGCTGCTTCCATGGCTGTTGATCGTGGATCCAAATAAAATGAAATCTTTGACAACTTCGATTTTTCTCCGTTTATCATGATGTTGCTCATTGGTCCAGTTGTGAGGATTTTTGTTTTCTTTATGTCGAGATGCAATCCATACTGAAGGCTGTGGTCTTTGATCTTCATTAGTAAGTGCTTCAAGCCCTCTTCACTTTCAGCAAGCAAAGTTGTGTCATCTGCATAACGCAGGTTGTTAATGAGTCTTCCTCCAATCCTGATGCCCCGTTCTTCTGCATATAGTCCAGCTTCTCAGATTATTTGCTCAGCATACAGACTGAATAGATATGCTGAAAGAATACAACCCTGACGCACATCTTTCCTGACTTTAAACCAATCAGTATCCCCTTGTTCTGTCTGAACAACTGCCTCTTGATCTATGTAAAGGTTCCTCATGAGCACAATTAAGTGTTCTGGAATTCCCATTCTTTGCAATATTATCCATAGTTTGTTATGATCCACACGATCGAATGCCTTTGCATAGTCAATAAAACACAGGTAAACATCCTTCTGGTATTCTCTGCTTTCAGCCAGGATCCATCTGACATCAGCAATGATATCCCTGGTTCCATGTCTTCTTCTGAAACCGGCCTGAATTTCTAGCAGTTCCCTGTTGATACACTGCTGCAGCCATTTTTGAATGACCTTCAGCAAAATTTTGCTTGAGTGTGATATTAATGATATAATTTCCACATTAGGTTGGATCACCTTTCTTGGGAATAGGCATAAATATGGATCTTTTCTAGTCTAGTCAGTTGGCCAGGAAGCTGTCTTCCATATTTCTTGGCATAGATGAGTGAGCATCTCCAGCGCTGCATCCGTTTGTTGAAACATCTCAATTCCTGGAGCCGTGTTTTTTGCTAATGCCTTCAGAGCAACTTGGACTTCTTCCTTCAGTACCATCAGTTCCTGATCATATGCTATCTCTTGAAATGGTTGAACATCGACTAATTCTTTTTGGTATAATGACTCTGTGTATTCCATCCATCTTCTTTTGATGTTTCCTACATCGTCTAATATTTTCCCCATAAAATCCTTCATTATCGCATCTCGAGGCTTGAATTTTTTCTTCAGTTCTTTCAGCTTGAGAAACACTGAGCATGTTCTTCCCTTTCGGTTTTCCAATTCCAGCTCTTTGCACATGTCATTATAATACTTTACTTTGTCTTCTCGAGATGCCCTTTGAAATCTTCTGTTCAGTTCTTTTACTTCATCAGTTCTTCCTTTTGCTTTAGTTGCTTGACGTTTGAGAGCAAGTTTCAGAGTCTCCTCCGACATCCATCTTGGTCTTTTCTTTCTTTCCTGTCTTTTCAATGACCTCTTGCTTTATGTATGATGTCCTTGATGTCATTTCACAACTTGTCTGCTCTTTGGTCACCAGTGTTCAATGAGTCAAATCTGTTCTTGAGATGGTCTCTAAATTCAGGTGGGATGTACTCAAGATTGTATTTTGGCTCTCGTGGACTTGCTCTTATTTTCTTCAGTTTCAGCTTGAACTTGCATATGAGCAATTGATGATCTGTTCTACAGTCGGCCCCCAGCCTTGTTCTGACTGATGATATTGAGCTTTTCCATCGTCTCTTACCACAGATGTAGTCAATTTGATTTCTGTGTGTTCCATCTGGCGAGGTCCATGTGTATAGTCGCCGTTTATGTTGGTGAAAGAAGGTATTTGCAATGAAGAAGTCATCGGTCTTGCAAAATTCTGTCATTCAATCTCTGGTATTGTTTCTGTCATCAAGGCCATATTTTCCAAGTACTGATCCTTCTTCTTGGTTTCCAACTTTCGCATTAAAATCACCAGTAATTATCAATGTATCTTGATTGCATGTTTGACCAATTTCAGACTGCGGCAGCTGATAAAAATCTTCTATTTCTTCATGTTTGGCCCTAGTGGTTGGTGAGTATATTTGAGTAATAGTCATATTAACTGGTCTTCTTTGTAGGCTTATGGATATTATCCTATCACTGACAGCACTGTACTTCAGGATAGATCTTGAAATGTTCTTTTTGATGATGAATGCAACACCATGCCTCTTCAAGTTGTCATTCCCAGCATAGTAGACTATGTGATTGTCTGATTCAAAATGGCCAATACCAGTCCATTTCAGTTCACTAATGCCTAGGATATCGATGTTTATGAGTTCCATTTCATTTCAGATGATTTCTAATTTTCCTAGATTCATACTTCATACATTCCAGGTTCTAATTATTAATGGATGTTTGCAGCTGTTTCTTCTCATTTTCAGTCATGCCACCTCAGCAAATGAAGGTTCTGAATGCTTTACTGCATCCATGTCATTAAGGTCAATTCTATTTGATGAGGCAGCTCTTCCCCCGTCATCTTTTGAGTGCCTTCCAACCTGGAGGGGCTCATCTTCCAGCACTATATCAGACAGTGTTCCGCTGCTACTTCATAGGAAGAAGGACCCGGCAGTCTGCTTCTGAAAAGTATTAGCCAGTGAAAATCTTATGAATAGCAGTTTCTTTTAGGTCTATTTTAATCTAGAACAATTTCCTCAACACTTCCTCTCTTTAATGCAATTGACATATTGAAGAAAAAACTAGGTCGGTTGTGATATAGAATGAGCCACATTTTAAATATAGCTGGTTGCTTCCTCCTGGTGTTAACTCAATTAAATTCATGTTTAATTTTTGGGGGGAGGTGGGGGGAGAGTGCAAGAATTCTTCACAGTGGTGTCACAAACTTTATGTTGCATCACATCAGGAGTCATACCATGTCTGCTTGTCTCAGTGATGCTAAGATTGATCACTGGGTTATCCCTTCATCATGGATTTCATCATCAAGATATCATAACATGGGTTTACCCTTCAATGTTGACCATTGCCTGAAGCAGTTATTTTCTTATGGGATTGCAAAAATATGTATTTTTCTATTGGTGAAGGGTAAGACAGTACACAATACTGTGGAAGCCAGCACAACTTGTACAAGGCAATGTCATGGAAGCTCCACAGACAAATCCAAACTTCCTGAGGGACTGAATGCGGGACTGAGGGTTATGGGGACCATGGTCTTGGGGAACATCTAGCTCAACTGGCAAATATAGTTTATAAAGAAAATGTTCTAGATTCTACTTTGGTGAGTAGTGTCTGGGGTCTTAAAAGTCTGTGAGGAGGGGGGCCAAGATGGCTGACTAGGTAGATGCTACCTGGGATCCCTCTTGCAACAAAGACTCGGAAAAACAAGTGAATTGATCACATACATGTCAATCTACGAACCCTGAGCAACAAACACAGATTTCAAGAGTTGACCTAAGTGACAGAGACGGAGAATGAACAACTACAGGGAAGCAGAGACTATTTTCGGAGCCTGGAGCCAGAGTCCCAGTTAGGTAACCTTGGCGCCGGGCTTAGGACTGGGCGCAGGAGAGCTGAACACAACATCCTGTGAGGGCGCAAACACGGGGCGCAGCCCTACCCCCTGAACTGACCCCGGGAGGGGGCCCAGCCGGTCCGCGCAGCGGCACGGGGATGCAGCTGACGGGAGGAGAAGTCCCCGGGAGGCAGCGACCGGTTTTGGAGCCGGGAGTGCAGCGTCCCAGCCGGGGAACCTTGACGCTGGGCTTTGGACTGGCAGCAGAGGAACTGACCATGGCTTCTGCGGACCTGACCCTCGGGGGCAATCTCTATGCAGCCAGCACACATAGGCGACGCCCCTCGGGAAGCTCAGATAAAATAGTCATCCCAAGCAAGATAAGGAACTTTGTCTATATTCCGGGGTGCTACTCTCTCCTGTGTTTCTGAACCCTCCCCTCCCCTTCCCAGGCGGCTTCATTAACATTGGAATTTCCTGAGCCTGAGGGAGAACTGCTCCGTGGCTTTTCTTTTCCCTTTTTTTTTTTTGGTCTTTTTCTAACCCATTCTTCCGGCCTGAGAGAAGCAACCACAAAAAACCCAGGGACCAAAAATCCTTCCCTAATTGGACTAAAAACACAGAACCAGCTCTAGCCAAGCATATGTGATCCATATCTCGGGCTTTCTTCCCTACAGGGAACAAAGTGGCTATTATGATGCA
Organism: Loxodonta africana; assembly: GCF_030014295.1. Lineage (NCBI taxonomy): Eukaryota > Metazoa > Chordata > Mammalia > Proboscidea > Elephantidae > Loxodonta > Loxodonta africana. Next base: position 45,723,165 of record NC_087347.1, read on the forward strand.
AAGGCATTTCTGATAGGGATCTGACTGCATTTTTTTAGCGGATTTACTGGAAAAACAAGTTTCCCAGGTCTGATATCTCTGAGTATTCAACAGAGCCCTCACTGACCCACAACAGGGAACTGAGGGCTGAAGCTCCCCCCAGACCACCTAGCCTCCTGCCTTAGGGGTCTAAGGAGAGTGACACCTACCAATCTGTAGAGGTACTTGCATTGGGGGCCTAACGTGCAGCTGCAGAGCCCTCCCACCAAGATGCTTTAGGAATAGAGACACACCTACCTCACTGACACTTGGGGGAAGCCTGTCAGCATCCTGCCCCCCCCAGAGTGTGAACCCCAGCTGCTAATAGAATCTGGTGCACACAACTATCACCACTACTTCTCAAGGTGGATAGGTGTTAGGGTGCAGCACACACTTGATGACCCAAAATCAGATTCTACTCAAGAATAGTGAATGGACTCAGACATATATATCTGGCAACAGCCCAAACCAGCTGGTAATAGGTCATAAGTAAGTCAAGGGCTACAACAATCAAGACAGCACAATCTAGTAGCCCATCCACATATATTGAAAGAAAACAAAACAAGATAACACTCAGTGAGCAAATATAGAATAAATCACTACAATATCTTAGTGATGGCTTGGAGACAGCAGTCGATATCAAACCACATAAAGAAGCAGACCATGACAGCTTCTACAACCCCCCAAACAAAAGAATCAAAATCTTTCCCAAATGAAGATACAATCCTGGAATTATCAGATACAGAATATAAAAAACTAATTTACAGAATGCTTCAAAACATCAGGGATGACCTCAGAAATGAAATAAGGCAAACTGCAGAAAAAGCCAAGGAACACACTGATAAAACAGTTGAAGAACTCAAAAAGATTATTCAAGAACATAGTGGAAAAATTAATAAGTTGCAAGAATCCATAGAGAGACAGCATGTAGAAATCCAAAAGATTAACAATAAAATTACAGAATTAGACACTGCAATAGGAAGTCAGAGGAGCAGACTCGAGCAATTAGAATGCAGACTGGGAAATCTGGAGGACCAGGGGATTAATACCAACATAGCCGAAAAAAAATCAGATAAAAGAATTAAAAAAAAATGAAGAAACCCTAAGAATCATGTGGGACTCTATCAAGAAGGATAACTTGCATGTGATTGGAGTCCCAGCACAGGGAGGGAGGACAGAAAACACAGAATAGTTGAAGATCTGCTGACAGAAAACTTCCCTGACATCATGAAAGATGAAAGGATATCTATCCAAGATGCTCATCGAACCCCATTTAAGAATGATCCAAAAAGAAAAACACCAAGACATATTATCATCAAACTTGCCAAAGCCAAAGATAAAGAGAAAATTTTAAAAGCAGCCAGGGATAAAAGAAAGGTCTCCTACAAGGGAGAATCAATAAGAATAAGTTCAGACTACTCAGCAGAAACCATGCAGGCAAGAAGGCAATGGGATGACATATACAGAGCACTGAAGGAGAAAAACTGCCAGCCAAGGATCATATATCCAGCAAAACTCTCTCTGAAATATGAAGGCAAAATTAAGATATTTACAGATAAGCACAAGCTTAGAGAATTTGCAAAAACCAAACCAAAGCTAGAAGAAATACTAAAGGAAATTGTTTGGTCAGAAAACCAATAATATCAGATACCAGCACAACACAAGGTCACAGAACAGAACATCCTGATATCAACTCAAATAGGGAAATCACAAAAACAAATTAAGATTAACTAAAAAAAAAATGCTCAAAACAGGGAATCATTGAAGTCAATATGTAAAAGATCACAATAATCAAAAAGAGGGACTAAATACAGGTGGCATAGAACTGCCATATGGTGAGGGATACAAGGCGATATAGGACAATACAAGTTAGGTTTTTACTTAGAAAAATAGGGGTAAATATTAAGGTAACCACCAAGAGGTGTAACAACTCCATAACTCAAAATAAAAACCAAGAAAAACGTAACGACTCAGCAAACATAAAGTCAAATACTATGAAAATGAGGATCACACAATTTACAAAGAAAAACATCTCAGCACAAAAAAGTAAGTGGAAAAATGAAATTGTCAACAACACACATAAAAAGACATCAAAATGACAACACTAAACACTTATCTATAATTACGCTGAATGGACTAAATGCACCAATAAAGAGACAGAGAGTCTCAGAGTGGATAAAGAAACACAATCCGTCTATATGCTGCCTACAAGAGACACATCTTAGACTTAGAGACACAAACAAACTAAAACTCAAAGGATGGAAAAAAATATATCAAGCAAACAATAAGCAAAAAAGAAGAGGAGTAGCAATATTAATTTCTGACAAAATAGACTTTAAACTTAAATCTACCACAAAGGATAAAGAAGAACACTACATAATGATAAAAGGGACAATTGACCAGGAAGATATAACCATATTAAATATTTATGCACCCAATGACAGGGCTGCAAGATACATCAATCAAATTTTAACAGAACTGAAAAGTGAGATAGACGCCTCCACAATTATAGTAGGAGACTTCAACACACCACTTTCGGAGAAGGACAGGACATCCAGTAAGAAGCTCAATAGAGACACGGAAGACCTAATTACAACAATCAACCAACTTGACCTCATTGACTTATACAGAACTCTCCACCCAACTGCTGCAAAGTATACTTTTTTTCCTAGCGCACATGGAACATTCTCTAGAATAGACCACATATTAGGTCATAAAACAAACCTTTGCAGAATCCAAAACATCGAAATATTACACAGCATCTTCTCAGACCACAAGGCCATAAAAGTGGAAATCAATAACAGAAAAATTAGGGAAAAGAAATCAAATACTTGGAAATTGAACAATACCCTCCTGAAAAAAGACTGGGTTATAGAAGACATCAAGGAGGAAGTAAGGAAATTCATAGAATGCAATGAGAATGAAAATACTTCCTATCAAAACCTCTGGGACACAGCAAAAGCAGTGCTCAGAGGCCAATTTATATCGATAAATGCACACATACAAAAAGAAGCAAGAGCCAAAATCAGAGAACTGTCCCTACACCTTGAACAAATAGAAAGTGAGCAACAAAAGAATCTATCAGGCACCAGAAGAAAACAAATAATAAAAATTAGAGCTGAACTAAATGAATTAGAGAACAGAAAAACAATTGAAAGAATTAACAAAGCCAAAAGCTGGTTCTTTGAAAAAATTAACAAAATTGATAAACCATTGGCTAGACTAACTAAAGAAATACACGAAAGGAAACAAATAAGCCGAATAAGAAGCAAGATGGGCCACATCACAACAGACCCAACTGAAATTAAAAGAATCATATCAGATTATTACAAAAAATTGTACTCTAACAAATTTGCAAACCTAGAAGAAATGGATGAATTCCTGGAAAAACACTACCTGCCTAAACTAACACAATCAGAAGTAGAACAACTAAATAGACCCATAACAAAAAGATTGAAACGGTAATCAAAAAACTCCCAACAAAAAAAAGCCCTGGCCTGGATGGCTTTACTGCAGAGTTCTACCAAACTTTTAGAGAAGAGTTAACACCACTACTACTAAAGGTATTTCAAAGCATAGAAAATGACAGAATACTACCTAACACATTCTATGAAGCCACCAACTCCCTGATACCAAGACCAGGTAAAGACATCACAAAAAAAGAAAATTACAGACCTATATCCCTCATGAACATAGATGCAAAAATCCTCAACAAAATTCTAGCCAATAGAATTCAACAACATATCAAAAAATTAATCCACCATGACCACGTGGGATTTATACCAGGTATGCAGGGCTGGTTTAATATTAGAAAAACCATTAATGTAATCCACCATATAAATAAAACAAAAGACAGAAACCACATGATCTTATCAATTGATGCAGAAAAGGCATTTGACAAAGTCCAGCACCCATTTATGATAAAAACTCTCACCAAAATAGGAATTGAAGGAAAATTCCTCAACATAATAAAGGGCATCTATGCAAAGCCAATCAGCCAACAGCACTTTAAATGGAGGGAGCGTGAAAGCATTTCCCTTGAGAACGGGAACCAGACAAGGATGCCGTTTATCACTGCTCTTATTCAACATTGTGCTAGAGGTCCTAGCCAGAGCAATTAGGCTAGACAAAGAAATAAAGGGCATCTGGATTGGCAAGGAAGAAGTAAAATTATCTCTATTTGCAGGTGACATGATCTTATACAAAGAAAACCCTAAGGAATCCTCCAGAAAACTACTTAAACTAGTAGAAGAGTTTGGCAGAGTCTCAGGTTATAAGATAAACATACAAAAATCACTTGGATTCCTCTACATCAACAAAAAGAACATCAAAGAGGAAATAACCAAATCAATACCATTCACAGTAGCCCCCAAGAAGATAAAATATTTAGGAATAAATCTTACCAAAGATGTAAAAGACCTATACAAAGAAAACTACAAAGTACTCCTACAAGAAATTAAAAAGGACATGCTTAAGTGGAAAAACATACCTTGCTCATGGATAGGAAGACAACATAGTAAAAATGTCTATTCTACCAAAAGCCATCTATACATACAATGTACTTCCAATCCAAATTCCAATGTCATTTTTTAATGTGATAGAGAAACAAATCACCAACTTCATATGGAAGGGAAAGAAGCCTCGGATAAGCAAAGCATTACTGAAAAAGAAGAAGAAAGTGGGAGGCCTCACTCTACCTGATTTCAGAACCTATTATACAGCCACAGTAGTCAAAACAGCCTGGTACTGGTACAACAACAGGCACATAGACCAATGGAACAGAATTGAGAACCCAAGTATAAATCCATCCACATATGAGCAGCTGATATTTGACAAAGGCCCAGTGTCAGTTAATTGGGGAAAAGATAGTCTTTTTAACAAATGGTGTTGGCATAACTGGATATCCATTTGCAAAAGAATGAAACAGGACCCATACCCCACACCATGCACAAAAACTAACTCCAAGTGGATCAAAGACCTAAACATAAAGACTAAAACGATAAAGATCATGGAGGAAAAAATAGGGACAACGTTAGGAGCCCTAATACAAGGCATAAACAGAATACAAAACATTACCAAAAATGACGAAGAGAAACCAGATAACTGGGAGCTCCTAAAAATTAAACACCTATGCTCATCTAAAGACTTCACCAAAAGAGTAAAAAGACCACCTACAGACTGGGAAAGAATTTTCAGCTATGACATCTCAGACCAGCGTCTGATCTCTAAAATCTATATGATTCTGTCAAAACTCAACCACAAAAAGACAAACAACCCAATCAAGAAGTGGGCAAAGGATATGAACACGCACTTCACTAAAGAAGATATTCAGGCAGCTAACAGATACATGAGAGAATGCTCTCGATCATTAGCCATTAGAGAAATGCAAATTAAAACTACGATGAGATTCCATCTCACTCCAACAAGGCTGGTATTAATCCAAAAAACACAAAATAATAAATGTTGGAGAGGCTGCGGAGAGATTGGAACTCTTATACGCTGCTGGTGGGAATGTAAAATGGTACAACCACTTTGGAAATCTATCTGGCGTTATCTTAAACAGTTAGAAATAGAACTACCATACAACCCAGAAATCCCACTCCTCGGACTATACCCTAGAGAAATAAGAGCCTTCACACAAACAGATATATGCACACCCATGTTTATTGCAGCTCTGTTTACAATAGCAAAAAGCTGGAAGCAACCAAGGTGTCCATCAACGGATGAATGGATAAATAAATTGTGGTGTATTCACACAATGGAATACTGCACATCGATAAAGAACAGTGACAAATCTGTGAAACATTTCATAACATGGAGGAACCTGGAAGGCATTATGCTGAGCGAAATTAGTCAGAGGCAAAAGGACAAATATTGTATAAGACCACTATTATAAGATCTTGAGAAATAGTATAAACTGAGAAGAACACATTCTTTTGTGGTTACGAGGCGGGGAGGGAAGGAAGGTGGGAGAGGGTTTTTTACTGATAAATTAGTAAATAAGAACTGCTTTAGGTGAAGGGAAGGAGAATACTCAATACACACAAGGTCAGCTCAACTGGACTGGACCAAAAGCAAAGCAGTTTCCAGGATAAACTGAATGCTTCAACGGTCAGCGGAGCAAGTGTGGGGGTTTGGGGTTTGTCAATTGGCAAAATAATTCTATTATGAAAACATTCTGCATCCCACTTTGAAATGTGGCATCTGGGGTCTTAAATGCTAACAAGCGGCCATCTAAGATGTATCAATTTGTCTCAACCCACCAGGAGCAAAGGAGAATGAAGAACACCAAGGTCACACGATAACTAAGAGCCCAAGAGACAGAAAGGGCCACATGAACCAGTGACTTACATCATCCTGAGACCAGAAGAACTAGTTGGTGCCTGGCCACAACCGATGACTGCCCTGACAGGGAGCACAGCAGAGGACCCCTGAGGGAGCAGGAGATCAGTGGGATGCAGACCCCAAATTCTCACAAAAAGACCATACTTAATGGTCTGACTGAGACTAGAGGAATCCCGGTGGTCATGGTCCCCAAACCTTCTGTTGGCCCAGGACAGGAACCATTCCCGAAGACAACTCATCAGACATGAAAGGGACTGGACAGTGGGTAGGAGAGAGATGCTGATGAAGAGTGAGCTATTTTTATCAGGTGGACGCTTGAGACTGTGTTGGCATCTCCTGTCTGGAGGGGGGATGGGAGGATAGAGAGTGTTGGAAGCTGGCAAAATTGTCACGAAAGGAGAGACTGGAAGGGCTGACTCATTAGGGGGAGAGCAAGTGGGAGTACGGAGTAAGGCTTATATAAACTTATATGTGACAGTTTGACTTGATTTGTAAACGTTCACTTGAAGCTCAATAAAAGTTAATAAAAAAAAAAAAGTCTGTGAGTGGCCATCTAAAATACTCCACTGGTCTCACCCCTTTGGGAGCAAGGAAGAATGAAGAAAACTAAAGATACAAGGGAAAGATTAGTCTAAAGGACTAATGGACCCCATCTACCACAGCCTCCACCAGACTGAGTCCAGTACAACTAGATGGTGCCCGGCTACCATCACTGACTGCTCTGACAGGGAGCACACTCACAGTAGAGGGTCCCATCCCAGATAGTGCTGGAGAAAAATGTAGAACAAAATTCTCACAAAAAAAGACCAGACTTAATTGGCCTGACAGAGACTGGAGAAACCGTGAGAGCATGGCTCCCAGACATACTCGTAGCTCGGTAATGAAGTCACTCCTGAGGTTCACCCTTCAGCCAAAGATTAGACAGGCCCATGAAACAAAACAAAACTATTAAGGCACGACAGCCCAGGGGCAAGGACTAGAAGGCAGGAGGGGACGGGAAAGCTGGTGATAGGTAACTCGAGCTCGAGAAGGGAGGGTGTTGACATGTTGTGGGGTTGTTAGCCAATGTTATAAAACAATGTGTACTAACTGTTTAATAAGAAACTAGTTTGTTCTGTAAACCTTCATCCAAAGTACAATTAAAAAAAAATAAATAGAAGAATCGACCTAGGGAATCCTAGAAAATTTTACCAGGAAGAGAGGTAATCTATAGTCACTATATGGAGAATTAATTGTTCAGCTTTGTATTGAAAAAAAAAAAAAAATTCCCATTGTTGAAAAAAGACCAGACTTACTAGCCTGACAGAGCCTGGAGAAACTCCGAGAGTATCGCCCCCGGATACCCTTTTGCTCAGTACTGAAATTATTCCTAAGGTTCAACCTTTAGCCAAAGATTAAAACAAAAAACCCACTGCCATCAGGTCGACCCTATAGGAGAGAGTAGAACTGCCCTATAGAGTATCCAACTACTGCCTGGTGGATTCAAACTGCTGACCTCTTGGTTAGCAGCCATAGAACTTAACCACTATGCCACCAGGGTTTCCAGCCAAAGCTCAGACAGTCCCATAAAACAGAACAAGACTACGGGGCATACCAGCCCAGAGGCAAGGACTAGAAGGCAGGATGGGACAGGAAAGCTGGTAATGAGGAACCCAAGTTTGAGAAGGAAGAGTGTTGACATGTCGTGGGGTTGTAGAACAATGTCACAAAACAATACGTGTACTAATTTTTTAATGAGAAGCTAGTTCTACAAAACATCTAAAGTACAATTTATATATATATATATATATATATTTCTAATTCTTCTAATGCATTCCTTCTGCATTCATCAACTGGGAATTGTCTGAATAGAACTTTCCATCATCCACTAGAGACTACAGGTAGTCCCTGACTTACAACACACTGGAGTTACTACAAACTGCACTTCCGACCATCTTTTTTTTTTGTACATCTTATCATTAGTAATATGTATTACATACAATGTCACTGTGCATAATTTGCTGATGTTATCATACTCATGTCAACCCTCGAAGACAAATAAAGATTGGATTTATAAAGATACTGATAATAAAAGGCAGTAATAATAGAAAGTAAAAAAACAAAAAAGATGTATTTTGACTTACATCAGAACAAACTTATGGTGGATTTGTTGGAACAGAACCCTGTTTTAAGTTGGGACTACCTGTACACATATATTCATACCAGAAAAGCAAGACATATTTTTAATATTTTCCTTTAAATTATAAATTTTCAGAGTATTGAGTTAATGCTTTAGTGGTATCCAGTATGCTTTGTCTTGCTTTTCTTTTTCTTAATCATTAGGAATTGGTGACGTTTTCTGCAGTTAATATGCTGTAATCAATTATACTCATCATTCTTACTGATGCTCGGTTTGTCCCATTTTAGGCCACTGGGAGTCTCTTCAAGTTGGCACGTGCGTATTTTTGACATGGTCACATTAGTTTTTGATAATTTCCTTGCTTTCTGGCATAAGGTGTCTCAGGCTCACCTTGTCTATATCCTGTCCCAGACTTGGAATCAGCTATTTCTACAAGGAGAACTGATTCCTTTTACTGGGAAACAGCATTTTAGAAAGCACAATCTGGACGCTAAAATTGTTCACTGCTAACGAGCTGTTGTTGTTTTTAGACACTTTCAGTGGCTACAGCTAGGAAATACATAATTTTAAAAAGAAGTGTAAAAAGCAAGAGTTTACATTGATATTTCTAATTACAATTTCAGACTGCACTTTTTTTTTTAATTTCTTGAATTTTAAAATTGTACCTCTTTTCTTTTATGGCAAAAATTTTGCTTCTAAGCACCCAAGGTGCCCATCAACAGATGAATGGATAAATTATAGTATATTCACACAATGGAATACTACGCATCGATAATGAAGTGATAAATCTGTGAAACATTTCATAACATGGAGGAATCTGGAAGGCATTATGCTGAGTGAAATTAGTCAGTTGCAAAAGGGCAAATATTGTATAAGACCATAAGAACTTGAGAAATAGTTTAAACAGAAAATATTCTTTGATGGTTATGAGACGGGGAGGGAGGGAGGGTGGGAGAGGGATTTTTTTAGTAGATAAGAACTACTTTAGGTGAAGGGAAAGATGACACACAATACAGGCGAGGTCAGCACAACTGGACTAAACCAAAAGCAAGGAAGTTTCCTGAATAAACTGAATGCTTCGAAGGCCTGCGTAGCAGGGGCAGGGGTTTGGGGACCATGGTTTCAGGGGACATCTAAGTCAATTGGCATAAGAATATCTATTAAGAAAATATTCTGCATCCCACTTTGGAGAGTGGTGTCTGGGGTCTTAAATGCTAGCAAGTGGCCATCTAAGATACATCAATTGGTCTCAACCACCTGGACCTAAGGAGAATGAAGAACACCAAGGACACAAGGTAATTACCAGCCCAAGAGACAGAAAGGGCCAGATAAACCAGAGACTACATCAGCCTGAGACCAGAACTATATGGTGCCTGGCTATAGCTGATGACTGCCCTGACAGGGAACACAACAGAGAACCCCTGAGAGAGCAGAACAGTGGGATGCAGACCCCAAATTCTCGTAAAAAGACCAGGCTTAATTGTCTGACTGAGACTAGAAGGACCCCAGTGGTCATGGCTCCCAGATCTTCTGTTGGCCCGGAACAGGAACCATTTCCAAAGCCAACTCTTCAGACACGGATTGGAGTGGACATTGGGATGGGGAAGGATGCTGGTGAGGAGTGAGCTTCTTGGATCAGGTGGACACTTGAGACTATGTTGGTATCTCTTGCCTGAAAGGGAGATGAGAGGGTAGAGGGGGTTAGAAGCTGGCGAAATGGACATGAAAAGAGAGTGGAGGGAGAGAGCGGGCTGTCTCATTAGGGGGAGAGTAATCGGGAGTATGTAGCAAGGTGTATATAAGTTTTTTTGTGAGAGACTGACTTGATTTGTAAACTTTCACTTAAAGCACAATAAAAAAAAAAAAACCTTGCTCTAAAGCTTTAACATAATTGCTTTATCCCGTCTATATATTTCAAAATAACCATATCAATATTACAGTAGCAATAAAACTAGCGAATAAGTTTTTTTTTTTAAAGGTTTAAGATTTTTTTACAGTTCTTTTTATCCTTAGAGTATACTCTATTAAACACACCTAGAACATTTTCCCATAAAAATTCAAAATACTTTTTCTAAGGTCAAGTTTCTCTGTTTTCTGTGTTTATGTCATCAACTTGATAGAAAGTTATTTTCATTCATTTCAGTTTGCTTTCAACTAAACCGTCCCCTATTGATGGTTATTTAGGTAGCTCCAATTTTTGGTCTATTTTCCTTAAAGTGGTCCCTGGGTGGCACAAACGATTTGCACTCCACCACTAACCTAAACGTTGGCAGTTTGAACCTACCCAGTGGTCCCATGGAGAAAGGCCTGGTGATCTGCTTCCATAAATATTACAGCCAAGAAAACGCTATGGAGCAGTTCTACTCTGTGACACATAGGGTCACCATGAGTTAGAATCAACTCAACAGCAATGGGTCTGGTTTTTGTTTTTCCTAAAAGTAGGATTGTTGGGTTAAATGATAAATGCATATACCATTTTGGTGGATATTGTCAAAATCGTTTCTGTGAGATCTATATCATTTTGGATTCCCTTCAGCAATGTATAGGAACCAAATAGGATAAAAAGGAAAAAGGTAGGGTTTATGAGAACCTAGAAATTTGGAGGTGACCTCAGGAGGAGGGCACTGCTCAGTTGCTATTAATACCTCAGGAGCTAAGAAAAGGGGTTCCTGGAGCTAGAACTTAGATTGTCAAGGCTTTTCCTTCTAGGCAGAAAAGAATTTGATTAGCCATTTGAATATAGTATGTGAACTGATCTCAGATGTGAATAGGAACTTATGACTTTTACCCTGGAATAGTAAACAATCTTTAAATAAATAAAGTCATAAAAAACAAATTCCAAAGAGCCTGAGAAGTTAATCCTTTACCCCAAATCATTAGATTACCATATTATAGGACTAATATAGAAGCTGGCACCTAAAAAAGTATTTCTAAAAGTAGCAGAACAAAGGGTGAGAGGAAACTGGCCAGGACAGGAAGAGATTTTTAAACCCTTCTAGATTTCATCATATACTGAATGATTAAAAAAAAAAAGGCATACAACAAGGAAACCAATGCAAAAGTATTTATTGATATACTTTATTTGGCTAAAAGGACAATAGCTATTATTTGGTTAAAGGCTCTTAGGCAGAAAGAAGCTTAGATGATGAACAGAAAGATAAGTTATATGACGACCAAAATGATTTTAAAAGACTAATATTACAGAATAGCTATTTTATACACATACATCTAAATATAAGAATGGGTAAGTCAATACTCCATTGGAAGGCAAAAAATGAAAAACCAAAACAAAAAACCGCTTTTCAAGTGTTTCATCTTCTTGATCACAGTTTTATCTGTTTTGACTCTTCACGCTTTGAGAATTCAGAAAACCAGTATCCATAAATTCACCTCATCTTCTCATCTTCCTGCAAAGCAGAAAACAGGATTAATAATGATAACAACCCCTAACTAACTAATGCTGACACTGTGAAACATGGAGAAGAAACCGGCTGCATCCTACCAGCTTCCTCAAACCCCAGGCTTTGCTATATATTTGAAATGTTCAAAGATCATGGGAATTAAAAATAAGGTTTATAAGAAAAATTAATCAACACAGATTTCATACATTAATTTTACTGCTATGTATTTCTTTTATTATGAACTTTAGCATACATACAGAATATATGAACATGTGCAATTTAAAAACAATAAAATAAATGCTCATGTGCCTACCACCCAGGCTCCCAGATAAAATATTACCACCCCTCTGAAGCCTGACCACATCCCTCTGCTCCCCAAGAAGTAAGCACTATCTGAATGGTGTTAATCAGTTTTCTGCTTTTCTTTACACTGCTTTTTTTTTACTACCTGTGTATTGTACTCCTTAAAAGTTTGTTCTTTGGTTTTGTCCGTGTTTGACCTTTTTATCAATGGAAATCATACTGTATGTGTTTTCTGTGACTTGCTTTTTTCACTCAACATCTTAACATTTTCAAGCCTCTATTTACTTCCTGAAACATTAAACATACTTATTTTAAATTCTCTATCTGATTCTGCTATCAGTTATTTCTGCTAGTGTCTTCTTCCCTCGTGTGTTCAGTGTTTTCTTTACTGTGAGCTAGCTATTTCCCTTGCAACTAAATCTGTGAAAAATGTGCCTGAGATGAGGGAGGGTTCCTCTAGAGAGAATTTGCATTTGTACCAGGGGTACTCCAAGTCATGGATTACTTGCACTAAATCCTCACCTTCCAGATAGTGTGACTTCTAGCTGCAATCTGCGTGAAGGCTAGATTATGGTTCTAAATTCTCAGGGGAGATTATTTTTAGTTTGTGCTTCTATTGCGGCCCAACTTTATATTAAAGAAGACCTACTATTAAGAGTCTTCACTTCAGCTGAACCCTAGAATTTGTCTTCTGTCCCCCGTTGCTTAAGGCTGTGAATCCAATGCCCTCAAGGCAAAAACCAGTTTCAGTCTCCACTGACCTCTCTGGGTTCTTGCACTCATTAGGTCCCTTATCTGAGCTTTTCTTCGGTTCCTACTAGCTAGCAAATGCATTCAAGGCTTTTTGTTTGTTTTATCCAGTTAACTTTTTTTTTTTCAGTAATAGGATTGATCATGCTCCCAGTACATCATGTTGCAAGAAGTGGAATTGTGTTTATCTTTACATTATATATATATATATATATACACACATATATATATATACACATATATATATATACACACACACATAGTTTTTGGATGAAATACATGCATCATGGTCCCAAATTAGAACGGTATAAAAGGCTAAAAGGAGAGTAAGTCTCTCTTTCTCCTCTGTGTCCCTCCCCAGAGCTAATATAATACCACTGTCTTGGATAATTAGAATTTAATTATTTCAAAAGAGCTACTTATTACTAAAATACAGCAAAATGCTGTAATGAAATACTATTCTATTCTAATTTAGATACATCGTACATACAGGTTTTTTGGCAAACAGCAATTTTTAAAGCAAAAATCACAATGTAAGCTCAATATAAATACTAAGAGTGATGACAATTCAACTGTCATCCATTTTTTTCTGTCTTTTTGGAATTGGGAATGGAATGCAGCAGGTATATCAAAACTTCTGGTAGCCTCCGTGAGAGCAGATCTTGACTGAAGCTAATTGCTGCTATGGAGTGACCAACAGAGCTATTTAGGACAGCAGTAACTGGAGTCACCAGGAAGGTAATACAAATACATTTTAAAGTCCTTTATCTCTTAAGTCTCAAAGCACCGTACATGACAAAAGTGGGCATTTTAAATAGCAAAAGAAATATCCACAATGAATGTATAACAATTAATATTTATGCACAAAATACCATTGGTTCTGTTTCTATTGATATTTTGTGTTGGTATTTTGCACCTCACTCGAGCCATGATATTTTCAATCACCTCATATGCGTGTAAAAGCTGGGCAATAATAAGGAAGACTGAAGAACTGATGCATTAAAACAATGGTGTTGGCGAAGAATACTGAATATACCATGGACTCCCAGAAGAACGAACAATCTGTCTTGCAAGTAGTACAGCCAGAATGCTCCCTAGAAGTGAGAATGGCAAGACTCTGTCTCAGGTACTTCGGACATGTTATCTGGAGGGACCAGTCCCTGGAGAAGGACATCATGCTTGGTAAAGTAGAGGATCAGCAAAAGAAAGGAAAACCCTCAGTGAGATGGACTGACATAGCAACTGTAACAATGGTCTCAATCACAGCAATGATTGTGAGGATGGCTCAGGACCGGGCAGTGTTTCATTTTGTTGTACACAGGGTTGCTGTGAGCCAGAACCAACTCGACAGTACCTAACAACAAAAAGAACATAACAACATGTACAAAATAGCAGAGCAACCATCTTTATGAGGCAAAAACTACAGGAGATCCATGGAGACATAACTAGAAACACAATAATAGATTTTAATATCTACTCTCAGTATGAGACAGTTCAAAAACATAAATAAGGAGACAGAAGATCTCTACAACATAGTCAATAGGGTAAATCTTAGATACACACTGAATTCTAATAGAGAATACAAAGAAGTCCTGGTGGTGCAGTGATTCAGTGCTCAGCTGCTACCTGCAAGCCAGCAGTCCAAACTCACCAGCTGCTCTACAGCAGAAAGGTGTGGCAGTCTGCTTCCGGAAAGATTACAGCCTTGGAACCCTATGGGACAGTTCTACTCTGTCCTATAGGGTCGTTATGAGTTGGAATTGACTCAACAGCAATGGGATCAACAGAAAATACACATTTTTCTCAAGTACTCACAGCACAGTTAAAAAAGCTGATCATATACTAGGTCACAAAGAAAACATCATTAATTTCCATAAGGTAGAAATACTACAAAAAAAACCTCTAAGCACAATGTAACAAAATTAGAACTTGCAAATGAAAACTGAAATTTAAAAAAATCTTCCTATTAAACAAATCCTGAGTAAAAGGGGAAATTAACAAATAATAAAAATGAAAACACTATGTATTGGAATCTATGGGGAGCATTTAAAGCACTGATCAGAGGAAAATTCATTTGCACTAAACAGTTTTACCAACGTAAGCAAAAGAATAAAAATAAATTGGTTGAATTCCCACTTCCAAAAACTAGAAAACAAAAACAAAATAAACTAAAGAAAACTCTGTTCACAAAGAAGGAAGGAGTAGAGAAAAAACAGGAACTAAATGCACAGAATAAAAAAACAGTATATCTAATTCCAAAACCAAACCAAACCCACTGCTGTCAAGTTGCTTCCAACTCATAGCAGCCCCACAGGCTTTTCAATGCTGTAAATCTCTATGGAAGCAGACTGTCACATCTTTTTCCCGCAGAGCCGCTGGTGGTTTCAAATCACAAACTTTTGATTAGCAGTTGATTGCTTTAACCACTGTGCCACCCAGGCTCCTGTAGATGTAATCAGTAAATCAAAATCCTGATTTTTTTTTTTAGAAAAGTTAACAAAATAGACAAACCACTAGCTAAACTTGCAGAAGAAAATGAGGAAAAGTACAAATATAAAAAACGATAAATGACAAAGGAGAAACAATCATTGAAAGATATTTAAAAATTCATAAGATTCTCTGTAGACTTCTAAGCAAATAAATTTCAAAACCTAGCTGAAATGGATAATTTCCTATGGAAATACAAATAGCTACAACTGATCCCGTTAGAGTGAGAAAGCTTAAACGGACCAATTTTCTCAAGAGAAATAGTGTTGTTAAGGAACTGCTCTATAAAACAGGAGCCCTGGTGGTGCAGCAGTTAGAAGCTCAGTTGCTAACCAAAAGGTCAGCAGTTTGAATCTACCAGCTGCTCCTTGGAATCCCTATGGGGCAATTTTACTCTGTCTTATAGGGCTTTTTTTTATAGGGCTACTATGAGTCGGAATCGACTCGACGGCACTGGGTTTCTGGTATGAGTCAGAATCAATTCAACGGCAATGGGATTCCACAAAAAATGCACCACGTCTAGATGGTTTCAGTGAGGAATTCTACCAAAAATTCAAAGACCAGATTGTCTCAATGCTCCATAAATTATTTCAAAGCATCCTTTTATGAAATAAGTATAATATTGATACTTGGCCAGATAAAGAGAGTTAAAAAAAAGAAAACTATAGACCCACATCACTTATGGATATTGGTGCATATATTCTAACAAAGTATTTTAGGGAACAAACTCCAACATCACATTATGGAAAACATCTACCATGACCCAGTGGGATTTATTCCAGGAATGCAAGGTTGAATCAATATTAAAAACCCATCACCATACACCATGGTAATGAATCTAAGCAAATAAAGAATAGGATTATCTCCATAGATCCTGACAAAGCTTTTGAGAAAATTGTACACTCGTTCATGATAAAAACATTCAAGAACTGAAAGACACTTTCTTAACATGATAAATTATATATATACATATACAAAATCATCCCAGATCTTGGTTACTAAACACCATTCTCCAATCAAAGGAACCAGGCTCCTTAGAAAAGTGCCTGATTCCAGGACTTTGGCAGGAAAAACTTGAGTCTGAAACACCTTTGTGTCAGAAAATAAGGAACTGTTCAAAATAGTATGTGGTTTTGTTGAAAAGACACAGGAGCCAACCTGAAAGAACTCCTAATGGCCAAAGTTCAAATAATTTCATCAACAAAATAATCACGGTATTGGATTTAAATAAATGGGGGAGAAGAGACAGCTCTGCTTTACAGAAGGATTCTCATTAATAACCGTAGAAGGAAATAGGCAAATAGAAAATCATTGGGCAAGCATCACAGTAATAACTTGTTGCAGGTGAGATCTACCAATGGATGGTAAAATCAGTGGCTGGAAATCTGAGAACAGGATGCACAGACTGAAAGCATCTCTCCCCCAATGTTCATAAATTCTAGAAGAAAAGACAGCAACTTTACAGTCACCCAAACAATTTACTTCAGAAGTGTCCAATACTAATTCAGGAATGAGTTTTTAAGAATATATTTTACAATGGTATATTAAAACCACTTTAATATCACAGAAATACTAACCTTTTGAGACTTGGCTCTTTTAAAGAGAGAGGAATACATCTTCTTCTTCTGCCTGGCAGTTCTGAAGATGGATCTTCTGCCTTTTCAGATTGAGGAGTGTTACTTGAAACAAAACTAGTATTCGTTAAGTCCTGTAGCGTTCTATCACCTGAAGAGAACATATTTTCACAAATATTTGTAAATAAATAAATAAATAATAGTAGATATAGAAAATATACACCTACTCCTTACTTATCAACTATCTTGTTATCTGACGTTTCACATTCGAATAGTAAAAAATCTACTATGCGCCTGTTTCATGCATTAACGAGGAGCCAGGCAGAGGGGGTAGCAGAGGGCGAGGTCTGTGAGAAGGAGTGAGGCCAGCAGGCCACCTGCGGTTCATATTACCCAGGTCAGGTGAAGGCGCCAGGCCAGACCCCAGGCAAGCGAGAGCAGACTGTGGGAGACTGGTCCGCGGGAGTCGAGTACAGGCGCTCGGAAATCTTTTCTTCCAAAGAGGCCCTCTGCTACCTCTGCAGCTCTGCTGGGCCCAGGCGGCTGCACCTTACCAGCCGGTAGGCCCGGGAGCCGCCCACCACTGAGGCCTTTCTCTGGGGCTGGCTGAGAGGGATGGTAGGGAGGCGAGGAACTGCGATCCACGGGAAACCTGGGGCGTGGCCTGGTGATGGCTGGCCCTTGCTGCTCGGAGGTAGCCGGCAACCTCCGACCACCATCACCACCACCACCTTGGATTCTGAAGTGGTGGGGAAGGTGTGGTGGGCCAGTGGGGCCCGCCCAGGCACGCACATTCTAAGACGCACTGGGGGCGCCCGATAAGCGGCGAGCAACCAGGGGGACACCGGTGCCAAAGAGTGGACACGGTCCAACTCTTGCATAAAGCTGATTTTTGTATAACGGCCTGGTCTTTGGAACCTAACCATGTCAGGTGAGCAGTGGGTGTAGTGGTTTGCAAATCATGGTCAACACATTTTAAAACTTAATTTTCAAGTTATCATTTTAAATGTTACAATAATAGCAATAAAATATTTGTGAATCAGTTAAAATTTTTCCAATAATTTTGAGAGGAAAAGTAGCCTCTAACATTTTTATTCTGAATTTGCACATGGGCTGATAAAAATTCTTCACGGTTCAACTCTGTTCAGAAACTTGCACAAATGACTGCACACTCATTCATGTGTCATTGATTGTGCAGTGAAGGCACCATGAAGAGGACAGAGATGAAAAATGGTTCACCAGTTCTCTAACATAGCCTACCTACAATTCTAGACCTTTATACTTCTTTTGCTTCAGTGTTATCTTTTACCTTTTGCCTGGAACAGCCTTACCATCAAAATCCTTGTGTCCTATATACATATATTGAAATGTTAGGGTCCCTGTAGAAAATTCTTATTGATATGGAAATGTCTAATTTGAGATGAAGAAAAAAAGTGGGATACAAAACTTTATATATAGTATGATTTCAAATATAAACTTTAAAATCCACACATTAACGTATGGATGCATACGTCAAAATGTTGACTGTAGTTCCTCCATGTGATTTTTTTCCTGCTTTTTTCTGATTCTTTACCTTCAATTTTTTGCAATAAATTAGTATTATTTTAATAACTGGGGAAAAATAAAAAGGAAACACTAAAGGTAAAAATCCTACCTATCCTTCAGGGCCTGAAATGCTACTCAATTCGCGAAGTATTTGTAAATTCCTCTGGTCAAAATTATTCTCCATCATAACCTGTCAGCATAATGTTTGTGCTTTCATTAAAGTACTAACCACATTTCACACCTCCATTTGTTACTTTTACATGACTGTATGCAGAGAAGAATTGGTACTGTTTATATTTTAATCTTCTACAATACCTAGTTCAATGATTTGATCACATAAAATATAAGTGCTACTGAATGGGAAAATAGGCCTACCCTTAAGAAACTTGTAATTGTCTTTGGTAAAATAAAACCAGTGGAATTCATTATTATATTCACTTAAAACACTTAATTTTCTTCAAACATATCAAAAAGGATCGTGATCCAAATTCCAATGGCATTTTTTAACAAGATGGAGAAACAAATCACCAACTTCACATGAATAGGGAAGAGACCCTGGATAAGTAAAGCATTACTGAAGAACAACAAAATAGGGGCCTCACACTACCTGATTTTAGAACCTATTATACTGCTACAGTAGTCAAAACGGCCTGGTACTGGTACAACAACAGATACATAGACCAATGGAACAGAACTGAGAACCTAGACATGAATCCATCCACCTGTGAGCAGCTGATATTTGACGAAGGTCCAGAGTCTGTTAAATGGGGAAAAGATAGTTTCTTTAACAAATGGTACTGGTGTAACTAGATATCTATCTACAAAAAAATGAAACAGGACCCATACCTCACACCATACACAAAAATAAACTCAAAATGGATCAAAGACCTAAATATAAAATCTAAAATGGCAAAGATCATGGAAGAAAAAAATAGGGACAACATTAGGAGCCCTAATATATGGCATAAATAGTATACAAACCATAACAAACAATGCACAAACACCAGAAGAGAAACTAGATAAGTGGGAGTTCCTAAGAATCATTTATGCTCATCAAAGGACTTTACCAAAAGAGTAAAAACAGAACCTACAGACTGGGAAAAATTTTAGGTATGACATATTCAATAAGGGTCTATTTTCTAAAATCTACAAGATACTGCAACACATCAACAACGAAAGGACAAATAATCCAATTTAAAAATGGTCGAAGGATATGTACAGACATTTCACCAAAGAAGACAATCCGGCAGCTAACGACACATGAGGAAATGCTCTTGATCATTAGCTGTTGTTGTTGTTGTTAGATCCCATCGAGTTGCCTCTGACTCATAGCAACCCTATGTACAACAGAACAAAACACTGCCTGGTCCTGTGCCATTAGAGAAAGGCAAATCAAAACTACAATGAGATACTATCTCACCCCAACAAGGCTGGCACTAATCCAAAAAACACAAAATAATAAAAGTTGGAGAGGTTGTAGAGAGATCAGAACACTTATACGCTGCTGGGAGGAATATAAAATGGCACCACCACTTTGGAAAATGATTTGGCACTTCCTTAAAAAGCTAGAAATAGAAATATTATATCATCCAGCAATCCCACACCTAGGACTATATGCTACAGAAATACGAGCTGTCACAGGAATAGGCATATGCACACTCATGTTCATTGCAGCATTGTTCACAATAGCAAAAAGACAGAAACAACCTAGGTGCCCATCAACAGACGAATGGATAAACAAATTATGGAATATACACAATGGAATACTATGCAACGATAAAGAACAATGACGAATCTGTGAAACATCTCCCAACATGGGTGAATCTGGAAGGCATTATGCTGAGTGAAATTAGTCAGTCACAAAAGACAAACATTCCATGAGACCACAATTATAAGAACTCAAGAAAGGGTGTAAACACTGAAAAAAGCATTCTTTGATAGTTATGAGGGTAGGGAGGGAGGGGAAGGGGAATTCACTAACTAGATAGTAGACCAGGATCAACTTCAGTGAAGGAAAGGAAAACACACAATATAGGGCAAGTCTGCACAACTGGACCAAAGCAAAAGCTAAGAAATTTCCTGGACACACCCAAACACTTTGAGGGACGGAGTACCTGGGGCTGGAGCCTGGGGACCACTGTTCAGGGGACATCCAGGTCAATTGGCATAACAAAGTTTATTAAGAAAATGTTCTACATTCCACTTTAGTGAGTGGCATCTGGGTCTTAAAAGCTTGCGTGCAGCCATCTAAGATGCATCAATTGGTCCCATCCTACTAGGAGCAAAGGAGAATGAAGAAAACCAAAGACACAAGGAAAATGTTAGTCCAAGAGACTAAAGGACCACATAAACCACAGACTCCATCAGCCTGAGATCAGAACTAGATGGTGCCAGGCTACCACCAATGACCGCCCTGACAGGGAACACAACAGAGTCCCGAAGAAAAGTGTAGAGCAGAACTCAATTCACATAAAAAGACCAGACTTAAGGGTCTCACAGAGACTGGGAAGAACCCTCAAAACTATGACCCCCAGACACTCTGTTAACCCAGAACTAAATGGTTCCTGAAGCCCACTCTTCAAAGATTAGACAGGACTATAAAACAAAAAATAATACATGTGAACAGTGTGCTTCTTAGTTCAATCAGATACACAAGACCAAATGGGCAGCTCCTGTCAGGAGGCAGGATGAGAAGGCAGAAAGGGACAGGAACAGGTTGAAAGGACACAAGGAACCCGGGGTGGAATGGAGGAGTGTGCTGTCACATCGTGGGGACTGCAATTAATCTCACCAAACAATATGTGCATAAATTTTTGTAGGAGAAATTAACTTCAGCTGTAAATTTTCACCTAAAGCACAATTAAAAAAAGAAAAAGAAAAGTAATAGGAAATTACCTAACGCCACTAACAGAAAAGTTTGTGGTAAAGGCCAAATCAGTTTTGTAGGCCGTAAACACCCAAGATACTCTCACTGGTCTCTTCTCAAAGTATTACACTTTCTTTAAATTCCTTCGCGTTGTTTTTATAGGTCAGGCTATACAGGTATATACTGTTTTAAAATTCCATAAAAAATGTCAATTAAAACAGGAAATACCTTACTGTCTAAGTGAAGGGGAAAAAAATAAAGACATGATTATATCTGGTATTGACTTACCTATTCCTGATTTTTGTGTTCTCCGGATGACTTTAAATTTCATCTCTCTCATCTTCTCGTGTACATCATCACTTACATGAAAGACTGGTGAGCTTGTCGGAACAAAACTTTCTCTTACTGTATTTTTACTAGAAGAAATACTCAAAGGTGTTGAATCCTCAAGAACAGTGTTAGAAGAATCTTGTATTTTAGGTAAATGTATTTGCGATAAAGATTTAAACGCCTTTCTGTAAAAGTCTGGTTCAATTTTGACAACTTTCTCATTCTCCAAAATTTTTTCCTTATCAACTTGTTCAGATTCAACTAACTTTCCCTGAACAGTGTTTGATATTATCTCCATTTCTTCATGACTATCTGGAGAAGGATTTCTGTCGGTCTTCCTTTTCTTTGATTTGGGTGTCATTTTACTTACTTTTTTGACCTGGCATTCTCCTATCACTTCTACAAAGGGGAAATCTCTTTTTTTATTCAGAGTCCTAGTGCTTTGCCTCTGATTTCCATGTAGTTCAATTTGGCTTCTAGCATTAGAATCTGACTCATTAGTACTTTGTTTTAAACCTGACTCTAAGGAGACGGAAGTCTGTGAACAATCTGTTAACTTCAAACTAGTTTTGTGCTTACCTTTAGGCAAAATGTTCTTTGCCTTGCCTGATGATTCTTTCCTATGCTTTTTAATTAGTTTGTAAGGACTGGGTATTTGATCACAATTTTCCTTTTCATTACTGTTGATTTCCATACAGTATCCACTGCTAATGCGTTGGCATTCAGGTCTCCCTTTATATTTACTTATTTTAAAATCAAGATTGCTGTCTGGACCATGCATACCTTTGTCATTATCGTCATATATTTGGTTCATTTCAGCAATTACTTCTGTTTTCCGATTTCTTTTCTGCCGAAATTTCTTATTTGTTTTTGATTCATTTTGCTGAGCAGGCTGCATATCTGTGACATGCTTTTTCAAACCCAACACATTCCAGGTCTCATAATCATATACATCTCCATTATCCTTGGTGGAAAGATCAGCTGTTTGAAATTCATTTGTGATTTCTAGGTCTTTAGAAACGGTTTCTTTATCCTTTTGGGTTAGGGAAGAGAATTTCCCGTTTTCTGGGTTATTCTCATATATTTGGTTCATTTCAGAAATTGGGTCATATACACTTTCATTGTTATAGTCATTTATTTGGTTCACTTCAGAAATTGTTTCTGTTTTCCGATTTACTTTCTGCCTAAGCTTCTTATTTATTTTTGATTCATTTTGCTGAGCAGGTTGCATATCAGTGACATGCTTTTTCAAGCCTAAAATATTCTGGGTCTCATAATCACATAGGTTTCCATTACCTCTGGTGGAAGAATCAGCTATTTGAAACTTACTTGCATTTTCCAGGTTTTCAGGGATGGTTTCCTTATTCTTCTGGGTTACAGAAAAGAATTTCCTGTTTTCTGGGTTATTCTCATGTATTTGGTTCATTTCAGAAATTATTTCTGTCTTCCGACATACCTTCTGCTTAAGCTTCTTATCTATTTTTGATTCATTTTGATAAGCAGGTTGCATATCATGAACCTGCTTTTTTACCCCTGAAATATTCTGAGTCTCATAATCACATAGGTTTCCAGTATCTTTGGTGGAAAGATCAGGTGTTTGAAACTCATTTGAGTTTTCTAGGTTTTCAAGGATGTCGTTCTTATCCTTTTGGGTTAGGGAAAAAAAGTTACCCTCTTCTGGACAATGAATACCTTTGTTATCATCTGTATGATTCATTTCAGAAATTATTTCTGTCTTCCGGTTTACCTTCTGCCTAAACTTCTTTATCTTTGACTCATTTTGCTGAAGAGGGTACATGTTGGTGATCTCCTTTTGCAAACCCAAAACATTGTGGATCTCCCAGTGGCACAGGTTTCCATTATCTCTGTTGGAAAGAGCAAGTGTTTGAAACTCACTTGAGACTTCCACATTTCCAGAGATGGTTTCTTTATTCTCTTGGGCTTGGAAGAAAAAGTCAACTTTTTCTAGGTCATGCACATCTTTATCATTATTCTCATAGATCTGGTTCATTTCAGAAATTATTTCTGTCTTCCGATTTACTTTATGCCTAAGCTTCTTATTTACTTTTGATTCATTTTGCTGAACAGGTTGCATATCGGTGACATGCTTTTTCAAGCCCCACAAATCCTGGGTCTCACAATTATGTAAATTTCCATTATCTTTGGTGGAAATATCAGCTGTTTGAAATTCATTTGTGATTTCTGGGTTTTCAGAAATGGTTTCTTTATCTTTTTGGTTTGGGATTAAGTTATGTTTTTCTAATTTATTAATCACAAATGTCTGTCTCGAAGCTTTACTTTTATTACAAGTAAGGGAAATCTGACCCATATCAAGTTTATTCTCCTGCTGGAATTTATCGGAACTTTGGGAGAAAGAGCTTATTTCCTCTTGCTTCTTCATTAAATACGTTATTTTCCTTTTATCACATTGTGTACTTTGTCCGTCATCTTGATCCAAGTCATTATGAAGGGTTATTTTCTTCGGTATGTTCAAGTGAGCCAGCTGTTCAGAACTGAAGACAAAGTCTGGATCTTCTGAATCGCCTTTGCCATCTACAAAAGCAGATCTCTCTGGCCTGTTTTCAATCTTTTCCTCAATATCCACATCTAAAGTATTTTTAAATTGTTTCTTTGATCTTTCTCTCTTTTTTTTGGAGTTTGAATCTTTTACTTTTCTGAAAGTTTTCATTCCACAATCATTTGTTTTTTTATTACTTCTATTTTTAGTGCACGTTGAAACTGTAATAATTTGGCTTACTTCACCAGCAGTTAAATCCATGTCAGCGTCATACACAGTTTTCTGCAATTGTAAGTCATCATTACCCTGGACTTCATTCATGCCCTCTGCATTAGGTTCACTAACAGGCTCAGAAGATGAGCCAGGAAGGCACTGTACCTCTTCTTGCATTTTAGTATTTGTTTTATCAGTATGATTATTTATCTCATTACTCCAATTTAAATCCGGATTTGGAATCATTTGTTGATCTAAATCTCCCACAAAAGGAGTGTTTGCAGAGGGATTAGATGACTCCCAAGATGGTACATGCTTCTTCCTTTCAGTCACATTACTAGATGGTTTCTCCTTTCTGTGGCTGATGGACTGGACACTTTTCATCTCACTCATTTGGGAACTCTTGGAACTTTGGTCTGAATGAGAATGGCTTTCTATATAAAACAAATAGAAACAAAGAAAATTCAGAAATAAGTAGTGAAAAGGAATTTACTATTTTAAACAAATGAAATTAGAAAGCAAGCTCTTTCACAGATATGATTTTTGTAGGATGTGTTTTGTTAAGATTGTTATACTATTAAGAATCTGTGCTTATAAAAATAAAGTGTAAATAATCAGAATAATTGTAAGCCACGTTTTACATTTATATCTATGGAAAATACATACTGAAAATTCACTGTGTCTCAGCCCCAACAGTAGGATGATGTACAGCCAAAGTATAGCCACTAACAAATATTTCTAAAGTGGAGGGATGCCAGCAAATGAACCCAAATCACAGTAATAACTCTGATAAATATAAAAAGGCAATCGACAAGCCACTAAAGTTTATGTAAATATATAATTTTTCAGAAATGAAAAATAATTCTAAGCTCAAAATTCAATATATTTATGGTTCCCTATTCCAACCTGAAAATCTATGACAAATACATAAGCACCACAGAATACAAGCATAGGGTTATCATTTACAAATATCATATTAATAAGTGTCTTCATTTTCTCCTGCTCAACTATTACTCAGGCTCGAGCTTTTGTTTTACTACTGAATGATCATGATATTGAAAAAGTCAGTACATCTATGTAGACCCCAATTTTCTTATCTACAAAAAGGAGAAGGTAAACTAAATACGTATATGGGATATTTTGATTCATATGTGTCGTGGACTGAATATGTCTCCCCAAAAATGTGTGTATCCGTTTGTGGTTGTCCTCCATTTTGTGACTGTAATTTATTGTTAAAGAGGGTTAGGGTGGGATTGTAACACCCCTACTAAGGTCACACCCCTGATCCAATGTAAAAGGAGTTTCCCTGGGGTGTCGCCTGTACCACCTTTTATCTTAGAAGAGATAAAAGGAAAAGAAAGCAAGCAGAGAGTTGGGGACCTCATACCACCAAGAAAGCAGCCCCGGGAGCACAGCATGTCCTTTGGACCTGAGGTTCCTGCACTGAGATGCTCCCAGACCAAGGGAAGGCTGATGACAAGGACCATCCTCCAGAGCTGTCAGAAAGAAAGCCTTCCCCTGGGGCTGGCACCCTGAATTTGGACTTCTAGCCTACTGAACTGTGAGAGAATAAACTTATCTTTGTTAAAGCCATCCACTTGCGGTATTTCTGTTATAGCAACACTAGATAACTAAGACAATATGCTAGGAAACCAAGAAAATACTCTTTAGGCCAGCTCATTTCTAAACACTGCTTCTACAGTAATAGTATTAGGCTACTGTGGATCTGACACTTATCAACATATTTACTTTTAAATTAAATATTTCATCAACAGTTTTAAACAGTAGAAATGAGGAAATCTATAAGGGATCTAACTTATTAACTGTCTATACATTATTGACCTCAAGAAGAAAATCAGATAGATACAACTATTTCATATGAATATTCAAAAAGACTTTTTAAAACAATCTCACCTTTGGAAAGTACGTCAACAACAGAAGAAATGTGTTCTGAATCCTCTAAACCATGCACATTCTGGTTATTTTCTTTAAGAAATGACAATTCCAAATTATACTGAGTTGATAAAGGTTGTCTCATTGATACCAAAGAAGAAATATCTGGTGGTAACTTTGACATAATGTTGCTGTCACTCTGAATTTTCTCTTTATCATGATCCTCCTCATCATCCTCATCATCATTTGAAGTTAATGGAACCCTACAGACAAGTGGGAAATTCTGGAATAAGGAATTTTATATCTTACAAAAATTATTTAGAAAATTGCATGAATAGTGATTTCTATATTCCATTTATTTACGATCCAACCACAAACCCACCTAGGAACCTTTGTGTGCTTAATGAAGATACTAATAGGTAGTTTTTAGTAGCACAGAACTTGGAGTAAAATAGAAATGCTTTCTTATCTCCATAGCCACTAGTTGGGGTATTGGGATAATAATACTAAAGAAATGAATGAAGTCTGAACACCCTTACAAACATCTATATATCATATTTATACTTTTCTTATACTTAGTTCTATGAATACCCAAAACTCTTCCTCTGGCTTCTAACAAGTATAACTGTACATAAAGTTATGTTAGCAATAAGTCTGTTATGTTTCCAAAAAGCATCCACAGAAATGAAAACGATATTCCTATAGTAGTTAAATCTATCAGGGAAAATGGAGACAGAAACTCACAGAAAAGATCTGATAAACCGACATTCTTGAATTCAAAGAACAAAGATTAATACCCCCTAATGCTAAAGATCTTGCCTTGTACTCTAAAAAAAAATCAGATATTTAGAAATTTTTGATAGTGAGAAAAAAATATTGAAAAATATGTAAAATTTAAATGTAATTACTAGCAATGGCATCTCTGAAGTGTTGAAAGAAAGTAACTCCGAATGTAAGATTCTATAATTGCAAATATATCCTTCAAAATGAAGGAGAAATAAAGATGTTTCCAGAAAAGAAACAAAACTAAGCAAATCCATTGCCTGTCAACCTGCACTAAAATAAATAAAAAAGAATTTCTTCAGGCAGAAGTAAAATTATCTCAGAAAGAAATATCAAATGCAGGATAGGTTGTGTACAATAGAAGAGGTAAACACGTAGGTCATTATAAATTCATATTGGCTACACAAAACAACGAAAGTAATTGCTTATGGGATTAAAATACATACAAAATGAAATTACATAATAATAACAACAAAAGGCAAGACAGGGGAATATGGTGTTTTTAAAGCATTCCAAGGTATTGGAAACCCTGGTGGCGCAGTGGTTAAGTGCTATGGCTGCTAACCAAAGGGTCAGCAGTTTGAATCCACCAGGCACTCCTTGGAAACCCTATGGGGCAGTTCTACTCTGGCCTTATAGGGTCGCTATGAGTCGGAATCGACTTGACAGCATTGGGCTTTTTTTTTTTTTAAGATATTAGTATTACTGAGGAAGTGGTAAAATGATTAATTTGTATTAGTGTAATAAATCAAGGATGAATATTGCTATCAATAGGATAATCATAAAAGCACAGTGAAAGATAATAGACAGGAAACCTTAAACAATAAAAAACATTTGTTATTCAATAAAAGAGAAAAAAAGGAACAAGTGGGTCGAATAGAAAATAACTAGGTGATAGATAGAGATCTAAATATGTCAGCATATACATTCAATGCAAACAGAGTATTAAAGAAATGAGATATTAAAAACCTCTCCAGAAAAAAACTAGACTCTCAGAAATTCTTCAAAACATTTAAAGATGAAATAACACCAATTTTACACAAATACTTCCAGAAAATACATAAAAAAAAAGTGCTTATCTATTTACTGTAACCAGTACGACCTAAATGCCAAAACCTGGCACACTGCATTAAAACAAAGAAAAATTAAAAGCCATATTACATCATAAACATACATACAAAAATCCAAAAAATAATTAGCAAATAGAATTCAGCATGTATTAAAAGAATACATCACATCAAGACGAGTTCATTGCAGAAATGCAGTGGTGGTTTAATATTCAAAAATCAATGCTGTAATTCTTCACCTTAGTAGGAAAAAAAAAAAGGAGAAAAGTAGTATCTTCTCAATAGAGGCAGAAAAGTCATTTGATAAAATTCAGCAGCCATTGCTGAAAAAAACTCTCAGCAAACCAGGAGTACAAGAGAACTTCCTTAATCTGGATAAAGACAATATACAAAAACCCAAGAGTAAACACCATCTTTAATGATGGGAACGCAATAATAATACCCACTATCATTACTTGTATTCAGTATTGAACAGGAAGTAGTGATTGCAATAATTCTGTAGAAACAAAAACATCACTATTCACAAATATCAAAACTGTAGCCAAAGAAAATGAAAAAAAAAAAAAAACAACTATAGATAAGCTATTAGAATTGATAGCAAGGTCATTGGAAACAGGGTTAATATAACAAAATCAACTGTACATCTACATACTAGCACTAAGAAAAAATGAAATAAAAAATCCAATAACATTGCGAATAGCAATAAAAACATCAAATACATAGGAATAAATCTAAAAATTATGCACAATAACTACACAAAAAACTACAAACCATTATACTTAATACTATACCATGTCCCTGGACAGAAGATTCAATTTTATGAAGATGTTAATTTTCCCCCAAATGAACTAGAATCAACACAATCCCAATCAAGATTCCAGCAGTGTGTGCAACTGTGTGTAAATCGACAAGCCGACTATAAAATTCACATGGGAATGCAAAGGGTCAAGGATAGCCAAAGTAATAAAACAAACAAATTAGAGACTTATACTATCAGATAGCAAGATTTATTAAAAAGCTAATAATTAAAACTGTGGTATTGACAAAAGAACTCATGTAATAGTGAGTTGAGAAACAAACTCATATATATCCAAAAAAAAAAAATCCAAACTCATTGCTGTTGAGTTGATTCCAACTCATAGCAACCCTATAGGACAGAGTAGAACTGCCTCATAGGGTTCCCAAGGAGTAGCTGATGAATTTAAACTGCTGACCTTTTTGTTAGCAGCAATCTCTTAATCTCCTTGCCTGATTTATGACAAAAATGATTGGCAGTGAGGTGGGGAAAGAATGGTCTTTTCAAAAAATGGTCAACTGGTTAAACTCAAGTTGGACCTTGAGTCAAATGGTATAAGGTCAACTAGATAAACACAAGAAAAAAATGATTCTTGACCATTCCCTCATACTATACCCAAAAACTCTAGGAAGACTGAAGATCTAAAAGTGAAGGGAAAATAATAAAGCTTTTAAAAGAAAACATAGAACACCTTATGATCTTGAATTGGTAAAGATTTCTTTAAAAGGGTACCAAAAGTACTAACTATAAATGGAAATATATATATATATATATATACTTGAAACCTTGATAGCACAGTGGTTAAGACCTCAGGCTGCTGATCAAAAGACCAACAGTTCGACAGTTCAAATCCACCAGCCACTCCTTGGAAACCCTATGGGGCAGTTCTACTCTGTCCTATAGGGTCGCTATGAGTCGGAATCGACTCGACAGCAATGGGTTTGGTTTTTTATGCACACACACACACACGTCTGTGTAAAGAACTTCTATTCACCTAAAGACACCATTAAGAAAGTGAAGAGGCAAGCCACAGAGTAGGAGAAGATATATGTAATATACAAATAGCTCAGGCATAGTATATACAAAGAACTGTCAAAAATCTGTAAGAAAACAAAAGACAACCCAACAGAAAAAAATAAACATGTGAATAGATGCTTAACTTCATTAGTTACCATAAAAATGAAAATTGAAACCTCATTATACCACCATCCAAAACCAAAAACCCGATGCTGATGCCCCTTTATCACCGTTCTTATTCAATATTGTGCTGGAGGTCCTAGCCAGAGCAATTAGGCAAGATAAAGAAATAAAGGGCATCCAGACTGGCAAGGAAGAAGTAAAAGTATCACTATTTGCAGATGACATGATCTTATACACAGAAAACCCCAAGGAATCCTCAAGAAAACTACTGAAACTAATAGAAGAGTTCAGCAGAGTATTGGGATACAAGATAAACATACAGAAACCAGCTGGATTCCTCTACACCAACAAGAAGAACATCAAAGAGGAAATCACCAAATCAATACCATTTACAGTAGCCCCCAAGAAGATAAAATACTTAGGAACAAATCTTACCAGAGATGTAAAAGACTTATACGAAGAAAACTACAAAATACTTCTGCAAGAAACCAAGAGACCTACAAGTGGAAAAACATACCTTGCTCATGGATAGAAGACTTAACGTTGTAAAAACGTCTATTCTACCAAAAGTGATCTATAGATCTAATGCAATTCCGATCCAAATTCCAACGACATTTTTTAATGAGATGGAGAAGCAAATCACCAACTTCACACGGAAGGGAAAAAGGCCCCGATAAGTAAAGCATTACTGAAAAAGAAGAACAAAGTGGGAGGCCTCACTCTACCTGATTTTAGAACCTGCTATACCGCCACAGTAGTCAAAACAGCCTGGTACTGGTACAACAACAGATACATAGACCAATGGAACAGAATTGAGAATCCTGACATAAATCCATCCACATATGTACAGTTGATATTTGACAAAGGAACCAAAACAGTTAAATGGGGAAAAGACAGTCTTTTTAACAAACGGTACTGGCATAACTGGATATTCATCTGAAAAAAAATGAAAAAAGACCATACCTCACTCCATGCACAAAAACAAGCTCAAAATGGATCAAAGACCTAAATATAAAATCTGAAACAATAAAGATCATGGAAGAAAAAATACGGACAACGTTAGGAGCCCTAATCCATGGCATAAACAGTATACAAAACATTACTAACAATGCAGAAGAAAAACTAGATAACTGGGAGCTCCTAAAAATTGAACACCTATGCTCATCCAAAGACTTCACCAAAAGATTAAAAAGACTACCTACAGACTGGGAGAAAGTTTTTAGCTATGACATTTCCGATCAGCGTCTGATTTCTAACATCTACATGATACTGTAAAAACTCAACTGCAGAAAGACAAATAACCCAATTAAAAAATGGGCAAAAGATATGAACAGACAGTTCACTAAAGAAGACATTCAGGTAGCTAACAGATATATGAGGAAATGCTCAGGATCATTAGCCATTAGAGAAATGCAGATCAAAACTACAATGAGATTTCATCTCACTCCAACAAGGCTGGGATTAACCCAAAAAACACAAAAGAATATATGCTGGAGAGGCTGTGGAGAGACTGGAATACTTATACACTGCTGGTGGGAATGTAAAATGGTACAACCACTGTGGAAATCGATTTGTCGCTTCCTTAAAAAGCTAGAAATAGAACTACCATAGGATCCAGCAATCCCACTCCTTGGAATATATCCTAGAGAAATAAGAGCCTTTACACAAACAGATATATGCACACCCATGTTCACTGCAGCAGTGTTTACAGTAACAAAAACATGGAAGCAACCAAGGTGCCCATCGATAGATGAATGGATAAATAAATTATGGTATATTCACACAATGGAATACTATGCATCGATAAAGAACAGTGATAAATCTGTGAAACATTTCATAACATGGAGGAATCTGGAAGGCACTATGCTGAGTGAAATTAAAAGTCAGTTGCAAAAGGACAAATATTGTATAAGACCACTACTATAAGAACTTGAGAAACAGTTTAAACAGAGAAGAAAATATTCTTTGATGGTTATGAGAGGGGGTTGGGAATGAGGGTGGGAGAGGGGTATTCACTAAGTAGACAGTAGATAAGAACTACTTTAGGTGACGGAAAAGACAACACACAATACAAGCGAGGTCAGCACAACTGGACTAAACCAAAAGCAAAGAAGTTTCCTGAATAAACTGAATGCTTTGAAGGCCAGCGTAGCAGGGACCAGGGTTTGGGGATCATGGTTTCAAGGGACATCTAAGTCAATTGGCATAATAATATCTATTAAGAAAACATTCTGCATCCCACTTTGGAGAGTGGCGTCTGGGGTCTAAAACGCTAGCAAGTGGCCATCTAAGATGCATCAATTGGTCTCAACCCACCTGGATCAAAGGAGATTGAAGAACACCAAGGACACAAGGTAATTACCAGCCCAAAAGACAGAAAGGGCCACATGAACCAGAGACTACATCAGCCTAAGACCAGAAGAACTAGATGGTGCCCAGCTACAACTGATGACTGCCCTGACAGGGAACACAACATAGAACTCCTGAGAGAGCAGGAGAGCAGTGGGATGCAGACCCCAAATTCTCACAGAAAGACCAGACTTAATGGTCTGACTGAGACTAGAAGGACCCCGGTGATCATGGCCCCCACACCTTCTGTTGGCCCAGGACAGGAACCATTCCCAAAGCCAACTCTTCAGACACGGATTGGAGTGGACAATGGGATGGACAGGGATGCTGGTAAGGAGTGAGCTTCTTGGATCACGTGGACACTTGAGACTATGTTGGTATCTCTTGCCTGAAGGGGAGATGAGAGGGTAGAGGGGGTTAGAAGCTGGCGAAATGGACATGAAAAGAAAGTGGAGGGAGGGAGCAGGCTGTCTCATTGCGGGGAGAGCAATCGGGAGTATGTAGCAAGGTGTACATAAGTTTTTGTGTGAGAGACTGACTTGATTTGTACTTTCATTTAGAGGACAATAAAAATTAAAAAAAAAATAAATCCGTTGTTGTCAAGTCGATTTCCACTCATAGTGACCCTATAGGTCAGGGTAGAACTGCCCCATAGAGTTTCCAAGGAGCACCTGGTGGATTTGAATTGCCAACCTTTTGGTTAGCTGCTGCAGCACTTAACCAGCACGCCACCAGGGTTTCCCATTATACCATTACATACCCACAAAATGAAAAAGACAGTAACAAGTGTTGAAGATGTAGAATGACAGAAATTCTCATACATTGCTGGCAGGAAGGTAAATTGGTACAACCCCTTCAGAAAAGTGTCTTATAGCTTCTCCTAAAGTTAAATATATATAAACCCAAAAATTATACTTTGAGTTATAGACCCAACAGAAATGTGTACTTAAATTGATCAAAAGACATACACATGGCAGCACTACTTATAATAACCCAAAACTGGAAAGAATTAAATGTTCTTCATCAAAAGAATAGACAAATTGTGGTATAATCATGCAATGGAATACTATATAGCTATGAGAATGAATGATCTGTACATCTGCAACTACACACAGCAACACGGATGACTCTCAGAAACAATGCTGAGGAAAAGAAGTCAGACACAAAATTCGTACATATTGTATGATTCTATTATATGAAGTTTATAAACAGGCAAAACAAATCCATCTATGTATGATGTTAGAAGCCAGGATAGTAGTTATTTTGAGTGGGTGGTGGATGGTGATTAGAAGAGGGCACAAGGTGGGGTATCTGAGGCACTGGTAATGCTGTTTCTTGATCTGGGTACTGGTTATACAGAGTGCTCACTCAGTGAAAATTTGCCACGCTCTAAAGATTTTTGAGCTTTTCTAATATGTATGTTATACTTCAAACAAAAGTTTACTTAAAAAAACTCAATGAAATTTTTTGGAAGACTTGTTGACCCTTGATTTGCATGTTTAAATGAAACAATAAGTATACAAGGATGGCCAAGACATTTTTGAAAACTAAGTAATGGAGCTACAAGACAACCATATTTACTATTTCAAAAGTATAGCAAGCAAAATGTACTGGTGCAATATGATACTAGTTTTATTTTTACAGTA
Source organism: Loxodonta africana (assembly GCF_030014295.1). NCBI lineage: Eukaryota > Metazoa > Chordata > Mammalia > Proboscidea > Elephantidae > Loxodonta > Loxodonta africana. The sequence goes on from NC_087347.1 coordinate 45,757,308, forward strand.
TAATAGGCAAATCAATGGAACAAACTAGAATGAACAGAGTGACATGATACATTTAAGAATTTTTTACTATGGTACAGATACAATGTCAATATATACATACATTTAGTTGTACACTTATACAAAAGCCTTAAACCTATACGTTATATAATGAAAAGAACACTGTCTAAAGGAGGGAAGAGGATTGTGATAAATATTATTAATTCATCAAGCCATTTCACTTCTTTGGGCCTGAATGACAGTCTTTAAAATGATAGGTGTGAACTACGGTATTTTCTATGACTTATAGTCTAGTTAATCAGGAAATGGGGATTTTGGCCGGGAGGGGAATAGCAAATGTAAAAGTTAATTTTAAAGCTTGGGGCAGTGTAGGGGCAGAAGACCCCAACGATGACACACGGGGAAAGAAAGAAACAACTGAATAGTGGCAGGATACCATAGACAAGCTTGGTTATCAAATGGAGGGGTAAGTTTCCTTGGTATCTTGGAGACACAAAACCTGGAGCAAGACACCACAAACCATCTCATTTAGACCTTAGTAAGTAACTACAGGTCGGTGAAACCCAAACATTGCTTAACATATACAAACACTGATCATGTTATATAAAATCTTTGTAATCTGAACCAATGTAATTCAAATTCACATACCTAAGAATCCACCTGTGCCTCTTTCTCTATGGTTTATGGAAAAGCTGAATAATTCAAAGTTTAAAACTGAATTCTATTAGATTATGGCTTCAATTTCTTTTATCAGAGCAATGTTAACAGGTTTTCATTATTTATTTTAAAATGTTTTTTTTTATATTCCAAGGAAGCAAATCAAATAGAAACTATTCAAAGTCTAATTTAGATAGAAGTTTCCAAGTCAATATTTAACAAAGTTTTGAAGAAATTACCTTGCAAATGGAAGGCGGATCAAATTGCACTGTTTACTAACTCGTTTCTTCTGGCTAGCTGGCAGTACAAAGGGACTCTGATGGAACTATTTGAAAACAAAGAAAATTTTCTGAATTGAAGCAAAATTTCTAATCTCATTAATTTGTGTTTATTAAAGTACTAAATCATACAAGAATGCCAATAGTAATAAAACAATTCTTCCATTAGCCTTCAATAGTTGAATAAGAATAATGTGCTGATAAGGCTAAAACGTAGTTCATTCTTAATCATGGCACCCAAAGATAACAACTAATATTTTGGTATATAACCTTCCAGACTTTCTTTTGGAAGAAGTTTACTTGTATAAAAAAAAATTTTTTGACATAGGAATAAATACACATGTGTATGCCCATATACGTACTATATCTCTACATATATATGTAATACATTCACATCTACATATTGGATTATATATTTTAAAATGGCTTTTTTATTCAGAATTTGGGTGATGTAAATACACCTTTTAAATTTTTGCATATCTACATTTTCTGAAATGAGTATGTTTTAATTATTTAATAAAAACTATAAGATTTTTTTTTTTATAAGATTAGGCAATATATAACCATGTTTTTCTAGTACAGTGCTAAGGTATATAATGGAAACAGAGAGTACAGCCAAATTAACAAACTGATTTTAAAACACATGGAAATGCAGTGGACCTAGAATAGTCAAAAGGACTTAGAAGAAAACAAAGTTGGAGGGCTACAGTAATTAAGACAGTGTGGTATTAGCATAAAGATAGATAAATAGATAATGAAATAGAACAGAGTCCAAAAATAGACCTATTTATTTAATCTATTAAATTTTGACAAAGGTACAAAGGTCAAATGGGGAGGTTAGATTTCCACCCTTGTCAAACTATAATAAGGCACCCTTCCCCCAGAGTTGATAAAACTGACTAGGGACAAGAGAAAGAAATCTAAGCAGACTAATATCCATAGAATAAATAAAGTTAACAAAGAGCTACCACTCCCACTAAAAAAGTCTCAGGTCCAAATGGTTTCACGTGAGAATTCTACTAATCTTTAAAGAACAAATAATTCCAATACTATACCACTTTTCCAGAGGATAGGAAAAGAATGAAAACATTCAAATTCTTTTAAAAAGCTTAGTATGTAACATGTTTATCAATGCCTAAAAAAGACTATATGAAAAGAAAACTTTAAAGAAATCTCACTTATGAAGAACAATACAAAAATTCTAAATAGTGATAAGAATTCAGCAGCACATTAAAAGATTAATAAATGATTACTAAATTGTTTCTGAAGTTTATTCTGGAAATGCAAAATTAGGAAAGCTTAATGTGGTAAGAAGTCATCACGTTAATACATCTAAAAAGAAAGACGAATGATCATCATTATGTATGCTGAAAATATTTAACATTATTTATTTAAAAGGCACGATAACATAGGTATTGCCAGATGAACATGTACCTTGTCGTTAAAAAAAACACACACTGTTCTTAGTGAGGAAACACTATTCAACATTTTATAAGTATTTCTTACTCTCTACTATGTTCTAGTTTAGAGTACTATGCTCTAGACATTGTTCTGGTATAGACAAAAATCACTGCACTTAAGAAGCATACATTCCTGTGGAATGAACAACAAATAAAATCAATCAGTAAAATTTTATGCAGCCGCATCTTGTTTCACTGTACTTCACTTCACTGCGGTTTGCGGATACTGCGTTTTTACACATTGAAGGTCTGTAGCAACCCTGCATCGAGCAGGTCTGTTGGTGCCATTCTTCCAATAGCATGTGTTCACTTTGGATTTCTGTGTCACATTTTGGTAATTCTCCCAGTATTTCAAACTTTTTCATTATTATTGTATCTGTTATGGTGATCTGCGATAAATGATCATTGATGTTACTATTGTAACTGTTTTGGGGCACCACAAACTGTGCCCCGTAAGATGGCACCATATAAGATGGAAAACTTAATTGATAAATGTGTGTTCTGATTGCTCCACCAACTGGCCGTTCCCCTTCTCTCTCCCTCTCCTCAAGCCTCCCTGTTCCCTGAAATACAATATTGAAATTAGGCCAATTAATAATCCTACAACGGCCTGTAAGTGTTCAAGTGAAAGGAAGAGTCACACGTCTCTCACTTCAAATCAAAAGCTAGAAATGATTAAACTCCGTGAGGAAGGCATGTCGAAAACCAAGATAGGCTGAAAGCTAGGTCTCTTGTGCCAAACAGTTTGCAAAGTGGCAAATACAAAGGAAAAGTTCTTGAAAGAAATGCAAAGTGCCACTCCAGTGAACACACGAATGATTAAAAAATGAAACAGTCTTATTGATGATATGGAGAAAGTTTTAGTGGTCTGAATAGAAGATCAAACCAGCTACAACATTCCCTTAAGCCAAAGCCTAATCCAGAGGAACCCCTAATGCTCTTCAATTCTATTAAGGCTTGACAGGGTAAACAAGCTGCAGAAGACAAGTTTGAAGCTAGTAAAGGTTGGTTCATGAGGTTTAATGAAAGAAGCCATCTCATGACACAAAAGTGCAAAGTGAAGCAGCGAGTGCTGATGTAGAAGCTGCTGCAAGTTATCCAGAAAATCTAGCTCAGATAATTGATAGAGGCGGCTACGCTTCACAACAGATTTTCAGTGTAAATGAAACAGCCTTATATTGGAAGAAGATGCCTTCTAGGACTCTTATAACTAGAGATGAGATGTCAATACCTGGCTTCAAAGCTTCAAAGGGCAGTCTGACTCTCTTATTAGGGGCTAACGCAGCTGATGGCTTTAAGTTGAAGCCAGTGCTCATTTACCATTCTGAAAATCCTAGGGCCTGTAAGAATTATGCTCAATTTACCGTGCCGGTGCTTTATAAATGGAACACAAAGCCTGGCTGAAAGCACACTGTTGAGACCTACTGTTCAGACAAAAAGATTCCTTTCTGACAACGCACCTGGTCACCCAAGAGCTCTGACGGAGATGTACAAGAAGATTAATGTTGTTTTCATGCCTGCTAACACTACATCCATTCTGCAGCTCATGGATCAAGGAGTAATTTCCACTTTTAAGTCTTACTATTTAAGAAATACATTTCATAAGGCTATAGCTGCCATAGATAGATTCCTCTGATGGATCTGGGCAAAGTAAATTGAAAACCTTCTGGAAAGGATTCACAATTCTAGATGCCATTAAGAACATTCGTGATTCATGGGAGGAGGTCAAAATAACATTAACAGGAGTTTGGAAGCAGTTGATACCAACCCTTTTGGATGACTCTGGGGGGGGTTCAAGACTTCAGTGGAGGCAGTAACTACAGATGTGGTGGACATAGCAAGAGAACTAGAATTAGAAGTGGAGCCTGAAGATCTGACTGTATTGCTGTAATCTCAGGATAAAACTTTAATGGATGAGGAGTTGCTTCTTATGGATGAGCAAAGAAAGTGGTTTCTTGAGATGGAATCTACTCCTGAAGAAGACAGTGAACACTGCTGAAATGACAAAAAAGGATTTAGCATATTACTTAAACTTAGTTGATAAAGCAGCTGCAGGGTTTGAGAGGACTGACTCCAATTTTGAAAGTTCTACTACAGGTAAAATGCTATCAAACAGCATCACATGCTACAGAGAAATCTTCCATGAAAGGAACAGTCCATCAATGTGGCAAACTTCATTGTTTATTTTAAGAAATTGCCACTGCCACCCCAAGCTGATCAGTCAGCAGACATCAACATCAAGGCAAGAGCCTCCACCGGCAAAAAGATTACGACTTGCTGAAGGCTCAGATGATCATTAGCATTTTTTAGCAATAAAGTATTTTTAAATTTAGGTAGGTACTTTTCTTGAGACATAATGCTACTGCACACTTAATAGACCACAACATAGTGTAAACATAACTTTTACACATGCTGGGAAACCAAAAAATTTGTGTGACTTGCTTTACTGAGATATTCACTTTATTGCAGCAGTCTGGAACTGAACCCACAATATCTCTGAGGTATGCCTGTAATATGTTATATAGTGTCAAGTGCTAAGGAGAAAAAGCAGGATGTGAAATGTGGGGACAGGGGTGGGGAAGGGCTTAAATGTATACAGGATTGCCAGGGAAGGCTTCATTGACTTGAGAAAAGAGCTAAAGGAAGTGAGGGAACTAGCCATGTGACAGAAAAACAAGTGCAAAGGCCCTGTGGCAGAAGCTTACCTGTGTTTGAAGGAGAGGATGGAGGCCTGACTACTGAAGAGGCTAAAGAGATGAAGGAAAGGGAGAGTAGGAGATGAAGTGAAAAAAATAAGAAGTGTTTCCATTTTAGATCTTATCAGGCAATGGAGGAGACAAGAAGTCATTGTTGTTGTTAGGTGCCATCGAGCTGGTTCCAACTCAGAGCAACCCCATGTACAACAGAACCAAACACTGCCCGGTCCTGCATCATCCTCACAATCGTTGCTATGCTTGAGTCATTTGCTGCAGCCACTGTGTCAATCCATCTCATTGAAGGTCTTTCTCTTTTTCACTGGCCCCCCCACCAAGCATGATGTACTTCTCCAGGGACTGGTCCCTCCTGATAACATGTCCAAAGTATGTGAGATGAAGTTTCACCATCCTTGCTTCCAAGGAGTAACTCTAGCTGTACTATTTTCAGAACAGAATTGTTTGTTCTTCTGGAGGTCCATGGTAGTCATTAGAGCATTGTAAGCAGAGTAAAATTTTAACAGGATCACTCTGGCAAGGGCAGAAGCAAGAGGTTCAAAACTGAGATGCTATTACAAAAACGTATGTAAGAGATAATGATGGCTTGGACATGTGTGATAAAGGTGAAGTTGTAAGAAGTGATACAATTCTGGACTGATTTTTGAAGGCAGGGATAACAGGATTTGCTAAAGGATCAGTTATGGGGTATATGAGTAAAAGACAGAAAAATAGAGCTGTAACTACCTGAGATGAAGACCACAAAAGGAACTAGTTTGGTGGTAAATATGTGAAATTTGAGATGACTCATACAAATATGTAGTTGGATATGTATCATTTGAATACATAAGATGAGGTGTCCAGCCTGGAGATGCAAATTTGGGAGTCATCAGTACACAGTAGTAATTAAAAACATACAACTGGACAAAATTATTTAGGGAATGAGTACAGACAGAAAAGAGAAGTCTAAGAACTGAGTCCCAGGGCACTCCCAAAATTTAACTGTCAGGAAAATAAAGAGGAACTGGCAAAGAAACTGAAAAAGAACAGCTAGAAAGGTAGGGAAAAACTTAGGAGTGTGGTGTCCTACAAGTCATGTGAATGTCAATACGAAGACCAAGAAATGTGCACAGGTTCTTGTGATGTGGAGCTCAATGGTGACTTACAGAAGAGCAGTTTTAGTTGAGTGGTGACAAAAACCCAGTTGGAGTGGGTTCAAGAGAAACTGGAGACCGTGTCAACCCTCTCGAGAATTCTGCTATAAAGGAGAGAAATGAGATGGTAGCTAGAGGTAAGTGAAGCAAGAGGTTTTCTTCTTTTTTTTTAAGATGGGAGAGACAAAAACAGTTTGCACCCTGATGGGAATTATCCAGAAAAAGGGAAAAAACTGAAAATACAAGAAGGAAAGGCATTCTATACTAACGTCAAGCCAACAGCCAAAGATAACCCAAGTGTCTAGTAACAGCAATCTAGTTAAACAGATTAGAAGTCCATTCTGTAAATCAGCAGCACTGAAAAAGAATGAGGAAGTACTCTGTGCAATCGGAGTTTCCCAAGACACGCCAGGTTAAAAACAAGTAAGGCACAGAACTATCTAGTGTGCTATTTTTTGTGTAAGAAAGGGAAAATTAAGAAAATATTTATTTTTTGTTGGTATTTACATAAAGCAGCAAACAAAAACAATTACCTGCATGAGGTGTAGAAGGAAGAGAAGAGAATGGAGAAGAAAGTAGCTGGAGGCAGGATACAAGCATGTGTGAGACCCTATACTTTCTTATCTTATATTGTTCTGATATTAGTACCATGTGTCTATATTATCTGTTGCTCCCCCATCACTGACTAAACAAGGAGTAGTAAAGATATGCAAAAGTGAATCTGCTAAATAATAAGACCCCAAGAAAGCAAGCACCACAGTTGTATATGATCCCTTCATCCTCCAGCAACTTTATCCACCTAACCCTTTTTCTTTTACTCTTACCTTAAACTAGATGCTGACCCCCAACCCTCTTCAAGCTTTCCAAAGAAAACCACACAAAAACATCTGTGAACAATGCAGACTTTACTAAAGACTTTTTAAAAAACCTGATGTGGGGAAAAGGCTTTATACCACACAACTCAAAACATAAGAGTTGAGCAATTTTTTTTAGGGGTATCTGTTCTCCAGAGTTCCTTAGGGTATTGGTGATATGATCCTCCTCCCTTCCATACGCTGCCAAACTTGCTTCTTTCTCTTAACTTTCCATGTCATTTCCTGTACTGATTCTGTGCTCCCCACTCCTATATCAAATTCCAGTCTTAGTAACGTGTTCATAGCAATTCAATTCTAACCTGCAAGGTCATCAGCAAAATAGAAGACACCTAACCTCTTATCCTACTACCACTACCAATCGATGTCCCAATAAAAAGCATCTTGTCTCCTTTAAAAAAAAAAACACCTGTTGTTAAACGTACAAAGCACAACTCAGGTAACTGGTTGTCCTAGGTGTCACATTTATAATTCCAGTAGACACACATGCTGTGGCCATTATTTCACAGGAATAGTTACGCAGATGTTTTTTTCATTCAAATGTGGATTAAATTAGACCACAAGTACTTACCCTTTGGCTAGCTTTTTATAAATATTCTGAGAAAGGAGCGAAATATTTATTACATAGGTCTAAAGAGTTCTTACCTTCTTAACACAAAGACTATGCATTTAGGCTCAAACAGCCTTAAAAGTGACTTTTAAAAGAGAGTCACAGAAAATTTTATAGAAAAATACATAGAAAAAGTAATAAAAACATTTATTGCACTTTTTCTATTGCCAGGCACATGCTAGCCACATTTAACTTTCCCAATAACTCTTTATAGATATACTACCTTTATTCACATCTTGCAAATGAGAAAAGGTTAAATAAGGTTAAAGAGTGCGAGTTCAAGATCACAGGACTTAAAGAAACAGCAGACTTGGGATCTAAATATACAGTATAGGCAGTCCATTTAAAAGCTACTCTCTGAAGCACTAAACTGCCTCCAGAATCTATCTAGAAATTAATCTAAACTTGGGATTTCACAGCACATACTGTTTCATAACATTTCTTCAGCTTATATATTTTGTATATTTCGCCTTCTCATTAGTTATTCCTTCACAACACCAAGTTTCCTATTTAGATACTTGAGTTAATTTCACTAATAATTTGGTCCTTCTCCCTTGCTGATTTTTCTACTGATTTTATTTTCCTTGGGCTAATTTATAAGAGTTCCTTAAATATTCCTTTTACCTTAAATATTCATAATATTAATGCTATCTGACATATGCTTAAATGTTTTTCCCAGTTCGCTATTTATTTTTACGATTTTTTTAACAATCTAAAAATTTTTTTTTAATGAGAAAATCTATCAGTAGCTTTCTTTATGCTGTCTTTGCTTGGAGGTATAGAAAGTCCTCTCCTACCTAACTTGAACTCATTTGTGTTTTCTTATTTTATGATTTCCTTTTTGTATCAAATCCAACTAAAATTTATTTTAGAGGACGGTATAAAGTTGGATCTGATTCCATTTTCCCTCAAATCTCTTCACTTGTGTCCATCTTTTTTTTTTTTTAAATAATATAAATTATTTCCTAATTTGAAATGCTATCTTTACTTTCCCCTATTTTATGTCTTTTAGTCCATTTAGGGGCCATTATATGCCCTTAAACTGTCTAATCTTATGTTATTTTTAATAAAAAAGAAAAACCTAATTCTTATATAACAATTTCAATAATTGTTTATACTAAATGACAATGTGTTGTCAGCTAGTTAAAACTGGTATCTTCATTCCTTTCTAAAAACTTTAAAATACAAATCTCTAACCTTGATGTGATTTAACTAATCTCAATTATCCTTAGTGATGCTTACAAATTACCCTTCCATATAAATTCTACTTACCTCAGAAAGATTACTCATTTCAATTGCAGCTATCAAGTTATTGTTCATGAGTGCTTCTATTTCTATAAGCTTCTTATTCTGCATATGTAAAATAAAGAAGACAACTTTTAATCAATTAAAACCTGGAGTTTATTATCATACCATACATTTACAAATAGCTTCACTGTAAGAAGACTTAGAAAATAATTGAGATCACATTAAGCTAAAAAAGTACTATACTGTAAAGTCCAAATAGCCACATATATATATTTTGAATGCTTTTGATCTATTAATCATAGTTTTCCCACATTTTTCTATCTTTTATAATAACATATCACTTGGCAAATGAATAAAGTTTGTAAGCCACAGGAATTTAACCCTCAAGTATAGCAGGTCATTTTTCCATTTTAAAATTTCCACTCATTTTAGATTTAGAATCTATGGATACAATCTAGCTAATCACTCCAACTTCCTTGGACAGAGTTGGAAGTTGGAAGAAAAAGCAATTACTACAATCTTCATTCTCTTTGACTTGTGGCCAGTGACATGCTGGGATTAAGGAAGAATACAAACACTCTGGAAACTTTCCTTTCAATTTACTGGAGGAGCTTTCTAAAATGTATTAATGCACCTAGCTTCGCTTATGATACGCAATTAAATGCTGATCAAGGTAATATGCTGGTTTGCAGAGCCCACACTCAGAATGCAGATATAAGACACCTATTTTATTATCCTATTATGTTTGCCCTTTAACACAGATTTACATGGCACATGACTTTCAATGATTTTTTATAATAATTAGAGAGTTGAAAACATTTTTAAAGCTTCTATAACAACGTCCTTAAAAGATTTTAGTTATGCTTCAGAATTTTAACACAATACAGTTTTCATACCAAATTATTTAGCTTTAGGCGAAGAAATGTATTCTCAAAATTCAATTTCTCCACTTCTTTTTGCAACAGCATTTTTTCAGTTGTAAGTCTTCGAGAATTCTCTTTCTCTCTACTAAGAGCCTGAGCTAAGGCCCTATTGTTGTGCTTCAAAGAAATTTTTAAAATGGAAGAATTGTCTGTAAAAAGATTTTTAAGAGTTAATATTGAACTTGCAACTTAAAATTTCTTACTCTTGAATAAAACTAATTTAGGCAGAATATATTTCTCTCTAAGTGTTTTAACTGAAGGTTGAAAAATAAGAGAATGAGAATAGAGATGGAGTTAAAAAAAAAATTGTACCCAGAGTTTGGCTCTGAAGAAACACAAGATCAAGAAAAGATAAAGAATAAGAGTCATGAGGAATGCAGAAGGTATGCCAACACAGAGATAGAAATAAGAAGACTATAATACATACACGAAGGAGACAGCTCAGGCCAGTCAATACTCACTGATGAAAATTCAGCTTTCACCACTGAGGACAAATAGTCATAACTACCCAACTAAGATGAACTGAAGGAGGCAGAAAAGATCAAATGAAAAAGGTGTCTATCAACAAAATATATACAGGTAGTCTCCAACTTACGGGGGGGTTCTATTGCGACAACTCCACCATATAAGTCACTTCTGACGTAAATCGAATACATCATTTTTTTTCTAGTTTTCATTATTATTGCCTTTTATTATCAGTATCTGTCTTTGGGGGTTGTCTTTGTCTTTGGGGGTTGGCATGAGAATAACATCAGCAAATTACACGCTGCAACACTGTACGCAGTACATATTACTAATGATAAGATGTAAAAAAAAAAAAAGATAGTCATAAGTGTGGTTTGTTGTAACTCGAATATGTCATAAATCAGGGACTACCTATAATGATTTTAGTCTATTTCTATAGTTGATAAAATAAGGAACCCAATATTACACCAGTTCTCCAGGAAAAAGTAAAAATGTGAGTATACTTCAAAACTAATGGCACTTACTTATTATTTTTGTTTTGATTTTTGAAGCTAGAGACACATTCAATTTAGCAGTCTTTGAAATTCTTTTGTCTTTCACATGTCTCTTAATTCTTGAGGTAAAAAGTGGGCCAGTTTCCAACACTGGGGATTCCATCACTGAAATGAAAAAAAAAGAAAAAAAAGGAAGAAAGAAATCACACTATTGATTAATAAAAAAGGGTAACTGATAAGAATATTCTAAAAAGAAATAGTCATGGCTTAATAATGTATTTTGTTTGCAAAACCCTTTATATAAAATCTGAAAGTATGAACTAATCAAAAGTGTTCTAAAGTAGAATATGAAAAGTAAATGACTTTGTTTTTTCATTCAAGCCTGTTATATCTCTGTGCCAGGTGATAGGTATGGTCCTTGCTCTCACGGAATGCATTGTCCGATGTGGGTTAGACACTGTTATGGTAACAAGTATGAAGTATAACCTTGGAGATAAACACCCAGTTTAATGGAGGCACAGACGAGAAATACCTAACCCTAGAGAGGAGGGGGAAAGGAAGCAGACAGGAAATCTTAAACTTTATCTGCTTATTAGACTTATGGTCTATTAGACTTTACAATCTAATAAGGGATACAGGAATAAATAATTACATTATAGAATGACAAGAACAACGGCTATAATATACAAAGCAAAGAAGTTCCACCTCCTTTTGGAATGGGATCGTCTATAACTGTTATACTTTGCCTCTTCCACCACTGTATTTTGGGAACTGACAACTTCTTTTCTAGTTTCACAGGCCCAGAGACGGAGAATTTTGCTCCAGGATGAATCATACCCAGAGTCTCACACACGCCTAATTTAGATGAGATTTGGGATTTATGAGCTGATGATATTTAAATATTTTGGACTTGAGTAATGAATGGGTGGAGACTCTTGGAGATGCTGGGCTGGGGTGAATGTACTTTGCATGTTAATCTTTGAGGAGAGAGGGCGGATTGTGGAAGGCTGAAAAATGCCTAGATAATGATCCTCTTTTCAACAAGCGCCCCAAAGGAGAGGACTTCTTCAAGAAGTTGGGTAGAGAGTCCCGAACATTCACTCAGCAGATACCTATGGAGCGCTTACAAGGAACCAGAAACTGTTCAAGACGCAGGGAGTACAGCAGTCACAAAAACAAAAATCCCTTCCCACAAAAAGCTGACATTCTAACAGACGGCCAGTTCTCCCTCGCCCAGTCGGGCGCTCAAATCCTGGGAATAAGAAAGAGGTAGCGACTCAGACCCAGCCGGGCCGGTGCAGGAGGCGCGGCTCGGGATCCCGGAGGGCGGAGAGCCGGCAGGACCGCGGGTCTAGCCGGGAGGTTCGGCTCGAGAAAAGCAACGATTCCGCTAAAAAGGGGGCAACCACGTCAAAAGCCAAGGATCACTGACTTACCGCTCTTTTCGCGTGGGAATACCACCACCCAGCACCCGGAGTTCGGCCCAGAGCCGAGCGCCGGGCTCTGGTTTAAACTCCACAGCCGTTGGCGGTTGTCATATCAGCCAATCAGGTCCCGAGTAGCCGGTGAAAAACTGCGCAGTTCCGAGGAAGTGAGAGGCGGAAGGGGCGGGACTCTGCTGGGAGGGCCCGAAGGGGGCGTGGCCGGCCTAGCAGGGGGCGAGGCCTGCTTAGAGAAAAGGCGCGCCTCTGTGCCTTTGGGGCGTGTGGGGTTTTGCTGTGTCCTGAAACATTCCTTGATGAAAAAGCAAACGCTCAATTGACAAAACTTTTATCGACCAGATGGCTAAAAGGCTTGACGGTCACCTGAAGTCTGTTTAAAGGTTTATGTTGTGTGAGACTGCCTGCCCACATTTTATTTCTTCTGCATCCTTGCATTCCCAGTTGTGATTCCAGCATCTTCATCTAGTTTTTACTTAAAATCTCTCGCCACCCTTCTTTTTTTTTTTTCTAACTTTATAAAAAAAAAAAAAAAAAATTTTTTTTTCTGAGGGAAAAGTGATGATAAAATTTCCTTGAAAATCCTAGATCTCAGTAGTATTTATGTCCTGTACTAATGGTCTGTTTAAACTGAATATACAAGAATAGATTTTCTGCTCTATTCAACTACATTAAAAAATATTCACTTTATGTACCAAGTCCTTAGCTTAGCTTTCTTTCACAAATAACTTTCATAACCTATACAAAGGATACCTACAGAGAGTAAAACTTCCTCTATGTATACCATTAGAATGAAAATGGCTTGTTAACTCTAGGGTTTAATGATTGATAAGATAGTGATGCATTCAGCCTTATATCCTTGTCAAACTTTTATTCATACGAAGCACATCCCAGGATCACAACTTTACATCTTAGAGAATCTAGACAAAATGATGCAAAACATACATTGTGGTAAGACCTTTTAGTCTGATATATTTCAAGATCTGTCTCAAACAGACCTGGTTACATAAATCTTGTGTAAATAGAAAATTATTTATTGGTTTACCAGCTGCTAAAATTACAAGGTACAGTACAGTAAAAACTTCAATAATAGTGGTTGAGAATGGAATGTTCTGGTTATAGAAATTTCTGTTGCGCAGTGGTTAAAGCGATGGGCTGCTAACTGAAAGGTTGGTGGTTCAATACCACCAGAAGCTCCGTGGGAGAAAGATATAGCAGTCTGCTTCTGTAGAGATTTATAGCCTTGGAAAACCTACGGGTTCACTATGAGTTGGAATTGACGGCAGTGGGTTTGATTTTTGGAATGGGTTAACTAGCATTCTATCTTGCTTACCCAGCCTTCACATTAAACCCAGAACCAAACCCATGAGTCGATTCTCACTCATAGCGACCCTATAGGACAGAGTAGAACTGCCCTGTAGGGTTTCCAAAGCAGGGATCTTTATGGAAGCAGAATGCCACATCTTTCTTCTGAGCTCTAACTGACGACCTCTTGGTTAGCAGCTGAGCGATTTAATCACTGTGCCACCAGGGCTCCTCCTAACGCATTAAATACTCAATATATATTATATCCTTTTTTAAATAAACCATGACATGGTTTTGCCATTTAGTGGTTATTTAATCTTGGCCAAGTTGCCTCATCTCTGTAGGCTTCTGTTTCCTCATTTGTAAAATGGAAATAACAACACTCCATATATTTTTATGATGGCTCCAATCAACAGATTCTTTTGCTCAAATACATTAATATTGCTTTCTTCTCAACTGACTCATTTTGTAGCTACAACTTCAAAACCAAAGCAAATAGAAAAGGGAGATAGAGAAGTCAGAGGTAGGAGAAATGTTAAGAAATTTATCAAGACATGAATACCAACTTCTGTTTTTTTTAAGTCCTGACAATCTTATTTCAAAGAAGTTAAGACAACTTAATGAGCTGAGTGCTTTATTAATTGTAAAAAGCTCTTGAAAATATAAATCCTTACCATGCAGAACCATAAACCTAGGAAATATAATAAATAGGGCTGAGTTTAGCCTGATCTCAGCTTGATTTTTCGTCATTTGTCTTATGGTATAATGGACAGGCAGACACTGGTAGTTCAATTCTCGCCTTCCATGTGGTAGATCCAGATTCAATTCCGGGCCAATGCATCTCACGTGCAGCTACCACCCATCTGTCAATGGAGGCTAACGGGTTGCTATGAAAAGGTTTCAGCAGAGCTTCCAGACTAAGACTGACTAGGAAGAAAGGTCAGACAATCCGCTTCTGAAAATCAGCCAATGAAAACCCTCTGGATCACTATGGTCCAATTGTTAACTGATCACGGGGATGGCTTAGGACCAGGCAACATTTTGTTCTGTTGTGCATGGGGTTGCCATGAGCCTGGAGTCAGCTCCACACAGCTAACAACATGATAGCAGCAAGAGCCCTGGACTAGGAGTTTGGAGATGCAGAGTTAGTTGTAGCTCAGCCATTAGCCATGTGTTGCATATTCTTTATTGATAAAATAAAATAGTTAAATTAAATGAGCTCACAGTTCTATTCTAATACTCTCCTGCACTGATTTCACTCCTCTCCATTTTCCTTTACTCTTAGACTCATTAGTTACCTAATTTTCTCTACCTAAAGGTTCTGTTACATAGATTCCGGTCAATTAAAATTTGAAGGTTCTGTTACATAGATTCCGGTCAATTAAAATTTGATTGTGCTTATCTACACTCCAACACCAAACAAAAGATAATGGGGGAGATGGGAAGAGAGGTAGGCTAACTGCCAAAAATCCTCCTTAACATATTAGCATTATTGTTGTTAAATGCAGTCCAGTCAGTTTCAACTCATAGTGACCCTATGAACAACACAAGGAAACACTGCCTGGTCCTGTGCCATACTCACAATATATTAGCATTACTAATACAAAAATCATTCAAGAAAAACAATCTCTGAACAGGACCCAAGTCAAAGTCACATGGGCAAATCTACAAACCAACAAAACAAAATAGAAATAGCATACTTAACATTTTATTAAACTATCTGATCTGCTATTTGTACCAGTATGGCAGGTTTTTGAACTGCAACCGAGGAAACCTGAGCCAGGGTGATAGAGGCAAGAAAGGATGTTGGGTGGTTTAAAGCATTTCTGGAGTGGACAGAGGTGCTGGCTTGGAAAACAGGCAGGACCAAGGGGGCCCTTGGTGGTAGATAGGGACACAGACATTGTCAAACCACCAAAACAGCCTTGTGAGGACACAGTTGATGTTGCACAGCCAGCAGTGACATTGGATCCTGCCACTGAGACCACTGATATTACTGCATCTGGACAAAGTGGACATGGCTGGGCCGCAATTCCCCTATCACTGCTGCTTGGCATCACTAGCTCTTGTTACTAGACCTGGGTGAGGTTATGTTTGACAGCCTAAGTTGCATCATACACTACAAGGCCTAGCTGCAAAAGAGTCCTGGACAGCCTTTGCCTGGCTCTTTGGGCTTCTTGTAGCTGTTGTGTGCTGTCGAGTCAATCCCAATTTACAGAGGCCCTATATGACAGAGTAGAACTGCCACACAGGCCTTCCTAGTTGGTGATCTAGCAGATTACCAGGTCTTTTCTCCCATGGAGTAACCAGTGGTTTCAAACTGCTGAGCTTTCAGTTAGCAGCCTATCACTTAATCATTGCACCACCAGGGCTCCTTTAGGGTTTCTTGGTGTGCAATCCTCTGCCTCCCACTTAGAGTCATAAAGATGAGAAATTGCCCAAACTCAGGAAGGGCAGTTTGAACTGGACAGCCACAAGAATGACAAAAGTCCATTACAGCATTTTACGTTACTCTTCTACAATGGTTATTTCTATTTCTCTTTAACATGAAAACTTCATGCTGTGCTGAGTGAGGGATAGGTAATGATTACAATAGTAGCAGACATTTATCAGTGCTTACCATGTCCTGGCACTGTCTTGAGCCCTTTATCTGCATTTTAATGCTCATAATAATCTTATGTGATAGGTATTATTATCTCCTTTTTACAGTTGAGGAAACTGAGGCATAGAACAGTTGAATAACTTCTGCAAGGTGACATGTGTAGTAAAGGATGCAGCTGGGATTTGGATCAAGGCAGTCTGGGCAGGTAGCATTGCATTTCCCCATGTTGCTGGCTTGCAAACCTCCTCTTTTTTTTTTTTTTTTTTTCCACAACATACATTTATTGGGAGTCTATTGCATACCTGGCATTATTCTTGAGGTAAAGATGGATGAGGCAAAGTCTTTCCTTAAAGGAGAAGACAGACAAGCAAACAATTCATTACCACACGTTGTGATAAGTAGGCCATAAGTGAGATTTGCCAAGGATGCTACCTAAGCATTTATGAAACAAGGAGTAACTCTTGAGAAAGGGAAGGGAAGCTTTCAGGCGGAAGTCAAAGTGCAGTAGGACCTCGAAGGCTGACAGCACACAGCCTGTCATGGTAATAGTTCCGCTGGTGCGGAACAGGGAATGTGGTCAAATGGTGGGACAAGGGTGAAAGGTTAGACGGAAGCCAGGTGGTGGAAGGATCCTGTGTGCTTGGCTAAGAAGACTTCACTTCATGTGGATAATGGGGGTGCCTCTGAAGATGTTTAAGAAGTGGGGGGTGACATGATTAGATCTAACTCTTAGCTATAAAATTCAGGAGCAGTGTTGGGGATAGATGGGAGGGGGCCATGAGACTTGAGGTGTTTCTCTGATTTAAGCAATGGCAAGAAACATGTAAGACAGGCACCAAGAGTCCTTATCTGTGAACTATATGTGTGTTATAGGCAGGGGTGTCTTCTCTGGGGAGGAATAAAACAATCAAAGGAATTGGTCTACTGTTTACTGGATAACCTCCAGCAGTGGTTCTCATTGTGGTTCTGTCACCTACACTAAAGAAGGTTTAGATGCTGGACTATATTCAGGGAGTTGGGCTGGAATTTACTTCCCAACCTCTACCTTATGCATCCGCAGAGGACCTAAAAAGGTTCAAGTATTTCCTTACTCAAGAATTTTAGTGATAAGACAGGGATCACAACAGAGGGTTCCAGACAGAGCTGAAGAAAAATGTAGAACAAAATTCTAACTCAGAAAGAAAGACCAGACTTGCCGGCCTGACACAGACTTGAGAAATCCTGAGAGTATGGCCCCTGGACACCTTTTCAGCTCAGTAATGAAATCACTCCTGAGGTTCACCCTTCAGCCAAAGATTGGACAGGCTCATAAAAAAAAAAAAAAAAAAAATGAGACTAAAGGGGCACACCAGCCCTGGGGCAAGGACTAGAAAGCAGGAGGGGACAGGAAAGCTGGTAATAGGGAACCCAAGGTTGAGAAGGGAGAATGTTGACATGCCATGGGGTTGTTAACCATTGTTATAAAACAATATGTGTATTAATTGTTTAATGAGAAACTAGTCTGTTCTGTAAACCTTCATCTAAAGTACAATTTAAAAAAAGTTCATGGCAAATAGCTGAAGGAAAAAAAAAAAGAATTTCAGTGATAAATCCAAACCATACAATCTGGAGGCTCGGAGAAGGAACTTGAATAGTCCTTTCTTGTGTTCCCTAGCTTTATTAATGGACTTACACTTACATGCACCAAGCAACAGCACAGGACCCTGCAGCTCAAATCTCCAGAGTTCTCTCCCAAGCGATCTCTGCATCTTGCCTCCTTTCCATTCTCCAAACCTAACAATGAATTCTGCTGTGTGAGGACCCTTTGGAACATTCAGGTGGAAATGTCCAGTAGGTGGACAGATATATAAACATGGAGCTCAGAAGAGATGCCTGGAATTGGGAGTCAGCAGTGAATAGTAATAAGTCACTGGAGTTGATTAAGTTATGCAGGGAGAGGGCGTAGAAGCATAAGGAGGAGGGTAGAATGTAGAGCCCTGGTAAACATCAAACTATGAGGAGCAGCTGAAAGAAGAGAAGGCATCAAGAAAGTCAGTCAGAGGTAGGAGGAGACACAGATCCCCTGTATGCTGAGAAAGGAGATCATAGCAAGGAGGGAATGGCCAACATGGTCTTATGCAGCAGAAAGGGCAGGGGAGATCTGAGACGGCTCTTGGGTTTAACAGGAAGTCATTCTCATGGCAGCAGGGAGGATGAGGAAATGAGTACAGACCATTCTTTGAGGATAAGAGAAGCGACAATAGTTACAGGGGAATCCAGAGTGGAGGGAGGGTTTGTACTGTTTATGAAACCTGGGGGAAGGAGTTGGTGGACAGGGGGAGTTAATGACATCAGAAAGAGGTGGGTAGGGTTCCTGTGGATCCAAAGTTTGGGACAAGAGCTAAGCGATGGGCAGAAGGATTACCTCTTCCTCTGAGGCAGGAAGAAGAGAGAAAAGACCAGATATTGTGGACACAGATGAGTTTGAACACGAAAGTGCTTTGTAAGCTTTCGCATTCATATAAAAGTAGGATTATTATTGATCATGAGTTTATTAAAAACATATGCTTCCTTAAAAAAGCCATCTCTACATTAATTTATTTTTATATTAGTAAAAACTAAGGTGAGAGACATTATTTAGACATGGATCAAAACACCTTTATCTCCTGTAAACAGTTTCTCTAACGGAATGAGAGGAAATAGTTTATGCCTGAAACTCTCAGCTGTTATCTCTAGGGCTACACAGAGTTAGAACCTCTAAGATAGAGATAATCATAGAAAGAAATACAAAGCACTGGTTTCAAACTGGGTTACATGCTGACTAAAGCAATGCAGAATTTGAGAGGGAAACATAAATACACTAGATTGCAGGTTACTCCCAAAGTAAAATTAGACAATGAATATAAATAAACCCAAGAAAAGAGGCTCACCAAATCAAATTTTTCTCAGGCAAGGCAGGAAACCATAAATAGTTAAATATTTGTCATTACAGCTGGTTGTAGAAAATTTGGCTATGTTTACCTCTAAAGCAAATATGAAGTACTTTTCTTGATAATAGGGCAATTAGTATTTTTTAAATTCATCTTCTCCATCATCATAATTTTATTAAGATAGGTGGCATAGGTGGTTTTCTGAAGACCATATTTGCCAGTTATTTGTAATGTATAAGTAATGAACTGTATATAAAGTAGTAGAAATTACTTAGAAACAATGAACAGCTACTAGGTACTAATTGCTGTGAGAATTACAATGACGGAGAGTTCCTGCTGTCAAAGAATTAAGAGATCAGTTGATAGCAACACAAGGTTGTCTCTGTTCATTATCATGAAGGTATCAGAAGAGGGAGTGGTTCCTAATTGGTTGGTACGTCCAGGAAGCCAATATGGAAGATATGTCATGTGACTGGGGGGATCCTGAGGTATGAATAGAGTTTCTCTAAATGAGAACTGGGGTATATGGCAGTGGGTGTAAAGGAACATCTTATTTTGAGAAAAGGGCCTGAATAAAGGCAATAAAATGGAAAAAATGGGTAAAATTTCTAATGAATAGCTCAGTTCAGGTACAATGAAAATATAGAGGGATAGGTAGGAAAGGTGAGATGAGACAGATTATCTATGGGCTTAAACGCTAGGCCAAAGCAATGTGTACTGTATTTGACAATGAGGATACAGGGAAGTGTTCGAGCAGAAAAGGGATATATGCTGGTGGGAGTGTAAAATGGTACTACCACTTTGGAGAACGATATGGCGCTTCCTTAAAAAGCTAGAAATAGAAATACCATACGATCCAGCAACCCTACCCCTAGGAATATACCCGAGAGAAATAAGAGCTGTCACACAAATAGACATATGCACACTCATGTTCATTGCAGCACTATTTGCAATAGCAAAAAGATGGAAACAATCTAAATGCCCATCAACAGACAAATGGATAAACAGATTATGGTATACATGCACAATGGAATACTATGCAATGATAAAGAACAATGATGAATCTGTAAAACATCTCACAACATGGATGAATCTGGAGGGTATTATGCTGAGTGAAATAATTCAGTCACAAAAGGACAAATAATGTATGAGATCACTATTACAAGAACTCAGGAAAAGGTTTACACACAGAAAAAAGCATTCTTTGATGGTTACAAGGGTGGGGAAGGATAGGAAGGGGGAATGACTAACTAGATAGTAGACAAGGGTCAGTTCGGTGAAGGGAAGGACAACACACAGGTGAAGTCAGCACAACTGGATGGAAGCAAAAGCTAAGAAGTTTCCTAGACATATCCAAACAGTTTGAAGGGCTAAGTGGCTGGGGCTGGGGTCCAGGGACCACAGTTTCAGGGGACATCTAGGTCCGACTGGCATAACATAGTTTATAAAGAAACTGTTCTACATCCCATTTTGGTGAGTGGCGACTGGGGCCTTAAAAGCTTGCGAGCAGCCATCTAAGATACATCAATTGGTCCCATCCCACTTGAAGCAAAGGAGGCTGAAGAAAACCAAAGACACAAGGAAAATACTAGCCCAGAGGACTAAAGGACCAAATGAACAGATATTCTACCAGCCTGAGACCGGAAGAAGTAGATGCTGCCCAGCTACCACCAATGACAGCCCTGACAGGGAACACAGCAGAGAGTCCTGGACAGCGCAGGAGAAAAATGTAGAACAGAATTCAAATTCACGTAAAAAGACCAGACTTAATGGTCTGACAGGGACTGGAGGAACTCCTGTAACTATGGCCCCCAGATGCTCTGTTAACCCAGAACTGAAACCATTCCAGAAGCCCACTTTTCAGACAAAGGTTACACAGGTCTATAAAACAAAAAACAATACACTTACAGAATGTATTTCTTAGTTTAGTCAGACACACGAAACCAAATGGGCAGCTACTGTCCAAAAGCAGGACAAGAGGACAGGAAGGGACAGGAACTAGACAAATGGACACAGGGAACCCGGGGGGGGGGAAGGGAGAGTAAGCTGTCACACTGTGGGGATTGCAACCAATGTCACAAAACAATATGTGAATACATTTTTGAATGAGAAATTAACTTGAGCTGTAAACTTTTACCTAAAGTACCGTAAAAAAAATAGAGAGACAAAAAAAAGAAAATGGATATAATCAGGGCTTTGCAGAACATGTCAGCTTGCAAAAAGCATTCTGGGCTTGCTAGAATAGAGCCTATTTAAACCCTACCTAGCCACTTGACATAAAATTATGTTTATAATTTTTAACTTTTTATCTTGACATAAATCTATTTATGTTTTTTAAGTTCTTATTTTGACAATTTCATACTTACAGAAAAGACGCAAGAGTAGTACCAAAAATTCCTACATACTCCTCAGCCAAAATCCCCACGTTAACATTTTATTACATTTTAAAAATAATTCTTCCTATAGATATAGATACATAAAAGATGTTTTTCTGAACTGCTTGAGAATAAGTTACAGATATATTGTCCATTTATCCCTAAATACTACTCTAACATGTATTTATTCTCTTACATAACAATACTAAAATGATCAAAATCAGGAAAACTGTATTGATGTAATACTATGATAATTATAATCATAATTGTTATACATCAATACTGCATTTTATGCAAATAACACATGTCTTCTGCATTTGTTTGCTGCCACCTCCTCCGCCCACCGCCCCAGGTATTTTCGTAACCATGCCATGCTAACTTTTTTTTTTTACGGCAACAAGTGGAAGAGGATTGGCATGGTGGCCCTTGTGAGGGCGCTTCATCAGGGGAGGGCATGGCCAGCAAACAAACATAGAAGGTGCACATCATTTGCGTAAAAATGTGGTAATTATAAACCTTATGAAAATTTTGCCAATTGTCCCAATAATAGCCTATGGCAAAAGAAAATCCATAAGTTGTTAAAACTCTTTAGATACCTTTTATCTGCAAAAGTTACTAAGTCTTTTCTGTCTTTCACGACTTTGACTTTTTTTTTTAAGAGTACAGGCCAGTTAAGGTACCGGAAAAAAAACAAACCGGTGCCGTCAAGTCGATTCTGACTCATAGCAACCCTATAGGACAGAGTAGAACTGCCCCATAGGATTTCCAAGGAACAGCTGGTGGGTTGGAACTGCTGACCTTTTGGTTAGTAGCCTGAGCTCTTAACCACCGTGTCACCAGGGCTCCAGTTAAAGTACAGTATCCCTCAGTTTGGGTTTGTCTGATGTTTCCTTGGGATTGAAGTTTTCATTTTGGGCAAAAATACCAGGGAAGTGACGTGTTCTTCTCAGTATATCATATCAGAAGCACACCCTGGTGATTTCTACCTTAACTGGTGATATTAACTTTCATTGCTTGGTAAGGCGGTGTCTGCCAGGTTTCTCTGCTGTAGAGTTACTATTATTTTCTTTATAATAAGAATCTTGTGGTGAGATTCTTAGAGTGTATGCAAATATTCTTCTATTAATCAAACTTTCACTCACTAGTTTTAACATCCGTTGACGATTCTTGCCTGCATCAGTTATTTCTATGAGAGTTGATTATCTAGAACTTTCTCAGCATCTACATTCAAACTATTGAATGTTGCTAAATAGAAGTCATATAACCTGGATGTCTGGTTGTCATCTGTGTTATAATGATTATAATCTTCAAAGGGGCACTCACCCCTTCCTGGCAATCCTACAGTGTCAATGTAGAAATGTTGCTTTCTCAATTTCCGAAAATAAATAATTCATATGTTAAATACTCTTTTCTCAAACCTTTTCCACCCCTCGTCTCCTTTACTCTTAGCCACTGACCTTGCTTTAGGCTTAACTGAGAAAGTAGATGACATTGGATCAGAACATCTTCACCTTCCTACTTCCAAATCTAACAACTTACCTCAACTCAAATCTGTCTTCTCTGTTTTGCCTCCTGTCCCTGCTCTTGTTAAAGACGAAGGTCTCCACTTGTGCTGTGGTTCCAGTATACTTTCGCCTTCTGAAGTATTTTAATTCCTTCATTTTGTTCTCCGTTTCTTCTACATCCCCAGTCTCTGCCTATCTACTGGGTCATTTCCATCAGCATAACCTGCTTTAGTAACTCTCATCCTAAACCTCTTTTCCTTGACCCCTTATTCCACCTCAACTAGAGACCCATTCCTCTACTTATCTCCACAATAAATCTTTTCTAAAGAGTTATACCCAATCCTCCATTTCCCATTCACTCTTCAATCCACTTTTATCTGGGTTGCATCCTCACTGGAGCATTGAAACTGCTCTTGCTAAGGTCACCATCAAGAACCTCCACATTACCAACTCTAACGGATCTTGGATCTCTCAGCATCATTTGACATAAGTGATACTTTCCTCTCTTGCTTGGTTCCTGTAACTCCATACTCTCCTGGTTTCCCTCCTTCCCCTGGCTCTTTCTTCTCAGCTTCTTTTGCTGGCTTCCATGACCTGACCTCTAAGTGTTGGAGTGCCTCAGTGCTCCATCCCGTCTCTTCTCTTTTATCTGCCCTTTCTGTAGGCAATTTCATCTGGTCCTATGGCTTTAAATGCTGATGCTTTCCAAATTTACACCCTTAGCACAGAGCTTCCCTCCTGAGCTCCAGACTTATTCAATTGTTATCTGATCTCTTTATCTGGATATCTGGTAAACATTTCAATTTTAATAGTTCAAATTATAGCTTTTGATCTCTTCCCTCAACCCTGTTTTTCCCCCATAGTTCATCATTTCAGTAAATGGCACCATCATCCAGTTGTTCAAGCCAACAATTTAGAGGCAATCCTGCATATTTTTCCCTTTCTCTTACCATATGTGGCAGCCATGAAAACGCACCTGTCAGATCTCCAAACTGCAGGCAGCATAACGGCCCCAAATGCTGTGCTCTAATATCCACCACCATATTCCAGGCTAGGCTTCCCACTGACAGCTCCCAACTAGTGATGAACATGGCAGGGATATAAGGCAGGCCCACTCCTGGCAGATCTAAGGCTTCTCTGATGTGGGACTTTGCCTTGAAGACTCCCACTGGCTTTGCCGAAACTTTCTTAGAACTGCATCATATCTAAGACTTTTTCTACCCAAATTTCTTTCCTGTTCTGTCCTCCATAGGAGGTGAACCTGCATCCAGTCTGATGGCTCTCCTAGTCCCCTTCTGATCTCTCCCTATTTATTCCTTACAAATGTTTCCTCCAACGTCCCTGCCCCATGGTGCTTACATTCTAGTGCCTGCTGTTGTTAGGTGCTGTCGAGTTGGTTCCAACTCATAGTGACCCTACGTACTACAGAATGAAACACTGCCCTGTCCTGCGCCATGCTTGCAATCATGCTTGAGCCCATCATTGCAGCCACTGTGGCAATCCAGCTCATTGAGGGTCTTTCTCTTTTCTGCTGACCCTCTACTTTATCAGGCATGATGTTCTTCTCCGGGGACTGATCCCTCCTGATAACATTCTAGTGCAGAAGTCAGAAATCTCTTGTACTTCTAATTTTATCTTGCTGTCTGCTTCTCAGAGGATGAAAACTAACACATCCTAGTTGATCTCACAGCAAATTTCACGCCATTTCTATGTCCTAAATAAATCTCTTGCATCGTCCATTCTCTCTATCCCAACAACACTCTAGTAGGAGCTACTGGCATTTCTCCCCTGGATGGTTGCAACAACTGGCTGCTTCCATTTTATGCCTCCCCAATCCATTCTCATCACAGGGCCCAGAGGGATTTTTTTTTTTTTTTTTTTAGTAGTAAATCAATCGTGTCACTTCCCTGCTTAAAGCCTTTCAATGGTTTCCCATTACGCTTAGAGTAAAACGTAAACTCCTACCACTGCCACGAGGTGCTTTAACACCTGGCTCCTGCCTCTCTCTTCAACCTCATCTGATACTACCTTCTCCCTTGTCCCCATGCTCCCCAAGCTTCAGCCACGCCAGTGTCCTTTCTCTTCTTACAACTAGCCAAATCCTTTCCTGCCTTTGGGCCTTTCCACTTGCTCTCCCCTCTTCCTCAAATACTCTTCCCTCATCTCTTCAAATGGTGGGCTTATTTTCATCCTTAGCTTTCAGCTTAAATGTCTCCTCACTGATGAGGTCTTTTCCACCCAAGCTATCATCTATCACATTATTCTGTTTCCTCCCAAGTAATTACCACTATCTGTAACTATTTTGCTTAGTGTCTGTTTCTCCTACTAGAAAGTAGGCAAACTATGGCCCACAGGCCCCCATTTGTTTTTGGGTTCTAAGAATGTTTTTTACATTTGTAAACGTTTAGGGGAAAAAAAATCAAAACAAGAATATTTCATGGCATGTGAAAATTATGTAAAATTTGAATTTCAGTCACTATAAATAAAGTTGGAACACAGCCACACTAACTCATTTATATATTGTCTATGGCTGCTTTCATACTGCAACGGCAGAGTTGAGTATCTGTACACAAAGCCTAAAACATTTACTATAAGTTTCCTTACAGAAAAAGTTTTCCGACTTACATGGAATAAAAGCTCCACAGGGCAGGGACACTGTTTGTCTTGCTCAGTTCTTCACTCCCAATGCCTGGTCCACAGCTGTTGTTGTTAGGTGCTGTTGTGTTGGTTCTGACTCACAGTGAACTTATATGTATAATAGAACAAAACACTGCCCAGTCCTGCGCCATCCTCATGATTGTTGTTATGCTTGTGTCCATTGTTGCAGCCACTGTGTCAATCTATCTCACTGAGGGTCTTCCTCTTTTTTGTTGACCCTCTACTTTATCAAGCATGATGTTCTTCTCCAGGGACTGATTCCTCCTGATAACGTCCAAAGTATGTGAGACAAAGTCTCCCATTCTTGCTTCTAAGGAGCATTCTGGCTGTACTTCTTTCAAGATAGACTTGTTCTTTCTTTTGGCAATCCATGGTATATTCAATATTCTGCACCAACACCACAATGCAAGGGCGTCATTTCTTCTTCTGTCTTCCTTATTCATTGTCCAGATTTCACATTCACATGAGCTGACTGAAAACACTACGGCTGGGTCAGGCACACCTTAGTCCTTAAAGGGACATCTTTGCTTTTTAACACTTTAAAGAGGTCTTTTGCAGCAGATTTGCCCAATGCAATGCGTCATTTGATTTCTTGACTGCTGCTTCCATTGGCGTTGATTGTGGATCCAAGTAAAATGCTCAATAATTACAGGTGAACAAACTGTTCCTCCCTCCTAAGGGTATTAATATCTGAAGGGGTAGTTGGGCTTAACTCTCATTGGTTTATTTACTTCTAAGACCCAATCAGAGGAATCAGGAATCAATTATTATTGACTCTGGGGAAGTACTTTGAAAACAAGACTGTATTTAAAAACCAAAAAACCAAACCTATTGCCATTGGGTCAATTGTGACTCATAGCAATCCTACAGGACAGAGTAGAGCTGCCCCCTAGGGTTTCCAAGAAGCAGCTGGTGGATTCAAACTGCCAACCTTTTGGTTAGCAGTTGAGTTCTTAACCACTGTGCCACCAGGGCTCCAAGACTGTATTTACTCACCTTGAAATACCTAGCACTGTCTGTTGCACTAGTTAGGATGCAGCTGGCAACTGAAAGAACTCTTTTGGGGTTATCGTTAAGAGAAAATTAAATACAACTCTGCACAGTGTCACGTGTACAGCAAGTGTTCAATAAGTGTTAGCTCCGGTCTCTCCATTTTCCATGCTGTAATGGTTGTCAGGGTGGTACAAACGGTTTGTGCTTGACTAAAACCAAACCAAACCCAAGCCCAGTGCCTTTGAGCCTGTTCCGACTCATAGCAACCCTATAGGACAGAGTAGAACTGCCCCATAGAGTTTCCAAGGAGCGCGACTACTAACCTAAAAACTGGCAGTTTGAATCCATTCAGTTGTGCTGTGGAAGAAAGTCCTTGCCATCTGCTTCCATAAAGATTGTTGTTGTTAGGTGTTGTGGAGTCGGTTCTGACTCATAGTGACCCTAGGTACAACAGAACAAAACATTGCCCAGTCCTGCGCTATCCTCACAATCGTTGTACTTGAGCCCATTGTTGCAGCCACTGTGTCAGTCCATGTTGTTGAGGGTGTTCCTCTTTTTTGTAGACCCTCTACCAAGCACGATGTCTTTCTCCAGGGACTGACCCTTCCTGATAACTTGTCCAAAGTATGTGAGACAAAGTCTTGCCATCCTTGCTCCTAAGGAGCATTCTGGCTGTACTTCTTTCAAGACACATTTGTTCATTGTTCTGGCAGTCCCCGGTATAGTCAACATTCTTCGTCAACACTGTAATTCAAAGGCACCGATTCTTCTTCAGTCTTCTTTATTCATTGTCCATCTTTTGCATGCATATGAGGCAATAAAAAATACCATGGCTTGGGGTCAGGTGCACCTTAGTCGTCCAAGGGACGCCTTTCAGCCAAGAAAATCCTATGGAGAAGTTCTACTCTATAACACATGGCGTCGCCACAACTCGAATTTGACTCCACAGCAATGGTTTTGCTTTGGTATAGGGTTGTCCCACAAACTAAATTTAACAAGAATGTTCCATGTGAAAAAGCTTTGTAAATCATAAACACTGTACAAGCAGATTTATCAATATTGCAATATATTAGTATCTCTTGGCGTTGAGCAGCCCCGTTTGAGGGAAGGGCTCTGAACTGGAGAGTGGAGATCTAACTCCTCATAACTCTTGCCACTTATTAATTGACCTTGCTTGGACAATTGGAACTTCTGTGGCCCTTTTCTTTTCTTCTGCAAAGCCAGCCTCTGAACGGACAAGACCATCCCTCAGGGGTACCCCTCTTCTGAGTCCGTCCTTTTCCCCGGGGTACAAAGACACCCCATCTCTTCGTGTCTCACCCCCGCGCCCCCGGCAGGCCCCACAGGCGGCCGACGGGGGCGGGGCCAGCCCAGGGGCGCGGCAGCCTGGGGGCGAGGCCAGGCCGGGCCTCCCTCCCTCCCACCGCCGCCGCCGAGCCGGGCCGCACGGGGGCGCCGCTGGGGCTGCTCTGTTCCACGAGTTGCCGAGCAGCCGAGGAGGCGCTCACTTCCGCGTCGGGGCCGCGGCGTCCGGCGGCCGCGCCGAGGGGTGGGCCGGCCGCAGGTCAGTCGGGGAGGCTGCCCGCCGGGCCCCGCCCGTGCAGAGGGGAGGGCTGCCGGGTGGGCCGCGGGCTCGGGTGGCGGCGGGACGCCCCCAAGGAGAGAGCCTGGGCCGCGCGGTAGCCTTGGCCTCCCGGGCTGCAGGCTCGGGTTCGGCCGATTTGGAGTACCCGGGCCTCGGGGACACCCCGGTGGGGCTTTTCGGTTTTTCAGGACCTCGGGTTTCCACTTGCTTTAGGGGAGGAGTGTGAATCCCTTCAGCAGTGTTTCTCAAAGAGTGGGGCGGGGGCCGGTTAAAAATGCACATTCCCGGATCTCTCCTCAGACGTCCTGAACCAGACTCCCTTACCGTGGCCCGGGAGTCTGCATTGTCAGCAGTTGTCCCTGATGATTCTGATGCAGGTGCTCAGAGAATCGCGCATTGGGGAAACTGCTTCGGAGCACACCATGCCTCCCCACACAGCAGGGAGCTTAAGTGGGTGCATTTGAGGATGAGGCCTGCCTTGAAATACTGATAGACCTCTGCATTAGGAAAGACTGACTTCGGGGCAGGGGTAGTTCTTAAATCTTGGGTTCAGAGTGCTGCTCTGTACCTGTTGCCTCCGAGTCTTCAGGTGGTCAGATGTATAGTGAGTGAAGGGCCCTGGTGGAGTCATGGGGGCGAGGCAGTGGTGAAGGCAGACCATGGAGGTGTAGCAGGAGAACTTGGGTTGGGCCTGGTGATCTGGATTGGGCTTGTTCCACCACTTACTAGCAGGACAGCTATAATATTGACCCTGTGCACATCACTGTTTTTTCCTCTCCCGGTGTCTCATCTGTCAGGGGGGACAGTAATTTCTATCTGATAGAGCTTTTGTGTGAATTAGAGTCTGTCAGGTGTCTCCTACAGTGGCTGGCACATAGTGAACATTCAGAAAATGGAAATTTACTAAGAGTGACACAGGCCCAGCCTTCCTGGGGCTTAGAGACCCAAAGACTAGGGATTAAACAAGTAGAATAAAATGTAGATCCAGGGACAAAGTATGTTTAGAGAACTGTGCAAGGATTCTAAATGGGGTGGGGGAGCGGAGGAAGTGTGCAAGAAGGGAGGTTTGCCCAGGTTCTGGAAGAACAGATAGAATTCCAGGGAGCTGGTATCTGGGCACAATGAACCATCCCATCTCATTCCTCAGAAGAAGTTCTCTCACATGGATCATTGGGATGCTGCTCCTAGGACTTTAGACAGAGTGAGAAGTCACATTGACAAGTGGCTTTTTGAGGTCTGGAACTCAAACCATAATGTTTTCTGTCTGCTGTCCATGTTCGACAGACAAGCTCATCCTTAGACTCTGATAATCTCCCTGTACTGTTTTATTGGAGTCCATCTATGGAAGGATCTTACTTGATCACTGAGACAAAAGTGAATGTTACTTATAGAGGAAAAGACCATAGCTGTATCTGAGCCTCTTGGTGGCCATTTTAAACTTGCTGTGAAATATGCAGATACTGCAGATCTCAGTTTCAGGGGTACCGTTTTCATCACAGTGTTGTTTCAGGTCCCATAGACATGTCCCAGTCACCCACAGTCATCTCTCTCCGGAATGGATTAAGAGATCAAACCCTTAAACTTCCCCAAAGCTTCAGCCATTTTAGAGTGAAGAAGCTCGATGATTTAAACATGTTCTTTCTTATTCTTCTAGACCAGTCTGGCTACTGGTATACAGAAAATTCTTATCTCAGTTGATAAATATATCTTCCTATGGAAACCCAGAAACCCTGGTGCCATAGTGGTTAAGAGTTCGGTAGCTAACCAAAAGGTCGACAGTTTGAATCCACCAGGCGCTCCTTGGAAACTCTATGGGGCAGTTGTACTCTGTCCTATAGGGTGGTTACTTGGAATTGAGGGCGGCGGGTTTGTTTGGTTTTAATTTCCTAACTAAGAATTACAATTACCGTTTGTTATGGATTGAATTGTGTCCTCCAAAAATATGTTGTACATATAACATAAGTCCTAACCTCTATGCCTGTGGTCCTAATCCCATTTGGGAATGAGTTTTCTGTTATGTTAATGAGGCAGGATTAGTGTAGGGTGTGTCTTGAGTCTATCTCTTACATGAGATCAAAGGAGCAGGTTAGGCAAGC
Organism: Loxodonta africana; assembly: GCF_030014295.1. Taxonomy (NCBI): domain Eukaryota; kingdom Metazoa; phylum Chordata; class Mammalia; order Proboscidea; family Elephantidae; genus Loxodonta; species Loxodonta africana. The sequence continues at coordinate 45,787,623 of NC_087347.1, forward strand.
AGAGATGAGGGAAAGAATGACGCCAAGCCACATGGAGATCTCCAAGGAACTGGGAAACAGAGCCTGAAAAGACAAGGACCTTCCCTCGGAGGGAAGATCCTCTGACAGAGAGAGAGAAAGCCTTCCCTTAGAGCTGGTGCCCTGAATATGGACTTCTAGCCTCCTGAACTGTGAGTAAATAAACTTCTGTTTGTTAAAACCACCTACTTGTGGCGTTTCTTTTATTAGCAAGCACTAGATAAGTAAGTTAATCATGTCTGTTGTTTTGTTTTCTTAAATCTTCAGAACCAATATCAAGCCCTTTGTCTTAGTCATCTAGTGCTGCTGTAACAGAAATACCACAAGTGGATGGCTTTAACAAAGAGAAGTTTATTCTCTCACGGCCCAGTAGGCTAGTAGTCCGAATTTAGGGTGCCAGCTCCAGGGTAAGGCTTTCTCTTTCTGTCGGCTCTGAAAGTAGGTCCTTGTGATGCATCAGTCTTCACTTGGTCTGGGAGCATCTCAGCGCAGGAACCTCAGGTCCAAAGGATGCACTCTGCTCCTGGTGCTGCTTTCTTGGTGGTATTAGGTACCCCTGTTTCTCTGCTTACATCTCTCTTTTATGTATCAAAAGAGATTGCTTAAGACACTACCTAATCTTGTAGATCTCATCAATATAATTGCTGCTAATCTATTTTATTACATCACAGTGATAAGATTTACAGCATATAGGAAAATCACATAAAATGGTGGATGGTCACACAATACTGAGAATCATGGCCCAGCCAAGTTGATATTTTTGGGGGACACAATTCAATCCATGACACCCCTCAGTTTACACTTTATTTCGTGATAAATAATATTTATCATTTACTGAGTACTTACTCTGAGCCAGACGCTGTTCTGAATGCTTTTCATATATCAATTATTCCTCAGACAGCCCTTTGAGGTAGGTGCCATTACTGCCTCCATTTTATAGATGTGGAAATGGAGGTGCAAGAAGATAAATAATTTGCTCCAGGTCCCAGAGCTAGTAAGTGGTAGAGCCTGGCAGCCTGATTCCAGGTTACATGCTTACCTCCCCTGCAGTCTAGACAGTCCCCCCAGACTTCTTACAGTTGAAAAGATACTTGAATACCAAAGCTCATAAGCTACCCTGCCTTTGCTGAATATGTGACAGACCATCTTCACATGCACCATCTTGTTTAATTCTTTAAACGATTCTTTCATTAGCTATGATTTGGTTGCTAATGTTTATTTTTACAAATCCTCTGAGCTGCAGTTTTCCAGCTGCTCAGCATGCCTCCAGCTTGTCATTTTGTATAAAACACTTCAATATTGCCAGTACTGAGGAATTTATTTGAAATCACATTAAGATATATTTATTTTATAATTTGTTTAGTGCATTGTTTCAAATGTCAGTTGTGATTGTCTTTTGTTTTCATACAGGGGGATTCCCGGGACTGCCATTGTTTTGCCGTTCCTGAAAGCTACTGGGGGAGTCGTGGGAGCGATGGAAGGCCACAAGGCAGAAGAGGAGGTGTTAGATATTCTTCGACTGAATGTAGGAGGCTGTATTTACACAGCCAGGCGGGAGTCCTTGTGCCGCTTTAAGGACTCAATGCTGGCGTCCATGTTCAGTGGTCGTTTTTCTCTAAAAACGGATGAATCAGGTAAGTGTATAATGTCTGTAAGAATGATCATGAATATTCATTAAAAAAAAGACTCTAATTTAAATTCCCTTTGATTTTCTGAACCCAGAACCCTAGGACTGTTTGGAGATTCATTAAGTACACGTAGAAGTTAAATCCCAGTTTCTAAAACCTGTGATGCTATTACTGAAAGTTGACAAAGAAGTGAGATTGCCCTGGAGGCCTACCATGACCTAATTATGGGGATTAATGATATTTTGAAAGTCATTACATTCTGGCAACGCCATAGGTAAAGGCATTGAGGCTGATCAAGTACATTGGCTTCTCTTTGTGTTCTTCAAGTTAAAAAATGTATTTCTATGGAGAAACAAAAGAGCCCTGGTGGCACAGTGGTTAAGCGCTCGGCTACTAACCAAAGGGTCAGTAGTTTGAACCCACCAGCTGCTCTGAAGGAATAAGATGTGGCAGTCTGCTTCCTTAAAGATTACAGCCTTGGAAACCTTACGGGGCAGTTCTGCTCCGTCCCATGGAATCACTATGAGTCGGAAGCGATTTGACGGCAATAGTTACGCAGAGATAGCTACCCTGATAGCTGACAAGGCAGTTATTTTCAGTGTAGACTAGGGAGTTAACTTGCTTTCTGATCTAGCTACCTAGTTTTGTTGTGTGTGCTGACGTTTATATCAGTGCAATGATACCCTCAGTCATCTGGTGGCAGAAGACTGCAAATTGGTGTTTCTGAAAGAAATCTTAAAACACAGGACTAGGGCCTTTGAGTACTACTGAGCGTACTACTGGTCCTAAAGAAACTTCATCAACAAAAATGAGGCTTTTTTGTGCTATCTTAGTAATTCCGGGTTCACAGACCCCCACTCTTAGTTCTGTGTCAGAGGAAAAGGATTGAGGAGTCTTAAGCATGAGGGGCTGCTCTAATGTTAGTAGACTGGGATTTTAAGAGATTGCTTTGCCAGGCGAAGAGTAGTTCAAAGAATGTAAAAATCACCATTGACTGGTGCCCAAGCTTTGATGTCCAACTGGACAGAAAAGTTGCTTGTGAAAAGATGGTGAATAGGGATTGAGCTTTCTTCTCTGCCCCTCAATACTACTGTTTCACCTTTTTAATCCCTTCTTTTCTAAGCTGATCAAAGGAGGAAAGGAATTATTAAGTAACCCTGTACAGAAGTATGTGCTTTAGTTTTGCTAAATTGTCTAAGAAAAGTCTTTTATCATAAAGCAATGCCAGCACAGCATCCTTTTTTTAAAAATTAGGTTCTAACAGTACAAACAAAATTGGCTAACCTAACAATTCCAAACACATGGCATGCCTGGAGCTAGGAAGACCTGGTTTGTAGTGTCACTAACACACAGACCCTGACAGGGATGAGCACCTCGCATGCCCTCTCTAATGAGGAATTGCATACGCCTTTCTTGGCCCAGCTGGGCAGAGGTTAAGGCAAGCTTCCATTTCTACCAGCAGTCTGAGGTCTCCTTGGCTTTTGTGGTGGCCACAGTAAGGAGTCCTGGTGGCGTGGTGCTCAAGTACTCGGCTGCTAACCGAAAGGTTGATGGTTTGAACCCAGCAGCTGCTCTGTGGCAGTCTTCTTTCATAAAGATTTACAGCCTTGGAAATGGTATGGGGCAGTTCTACTCTATCCTGTAGGGTCGCTATGGGTTGGAATCGACTTGACAGCAATGGGTTTTTTTTTTTTTTGGGGACAGTATTGCATCTAAAGTTCCAAATGAGCCCCAGAATGCGTTTTTCTATATGGTAGGTAAGAATACAAAGGGCTATCACCAGCCCATACAGTCTCTGTGCAATTAGAAAAAGTCACTCCTCCATTCAGGAAGATATAGCTTCATGGCAGGATGCATGGCTTGATGAGCTCTGCTCACCCCCATGGCCTGGCACCATTGTGCAGAACGCACCCACACAACCAAACATGGAGACCTTGGTGACATATGCCTGCATTCAGATTTACAGTGTTACAGAGATACAGCTGACATTCCCAAACAGCCCATTCATAAGTTAAATTTTAGAATATCACCTATTTGTAGGTTGAGAATTTCTAGTACATCATATCTGCTGCTCCAGTAAAGAATCAAAAGTCTAGCTCAGTTTGAATGACTAAACCTATGTGAACACTGTGAGAAGGAAAACTTTCTAATCCCCAACGTTCTCAGACTGATTTTGTTGGACTTATTGAAATCTTATCGTTAGTCATAATGCTTATATGCAACCATTTCTGAACTGAATGTTTTCTAGGGGCTTGTGTTATTGACCGTGATGGACATCTATTTAAATACCTTCTGGATTATCTTCACGGAGAAGTTCAGATTCCCAGCGATGAGCAAACCCGCGCTGCCCTGCAGGAAGAAGCTGATTACTTTGGCATCCCTTATCCATACAGCCTCTCTGACCACTTGGCCAATGAAATGGAGACATATTCTTTAAGGTCAAATATAGAACTTAAAAAGGTCTTGGCATTTTCTTAAGTTTTAAAATATATGTATCAGTTATGCATAAAGCAATGTGTATTGTTTTGCCTAGTCTGTGTTGTCACATAAACCAAACAGGAAAGTCTTACTTGTTATAATTTTTGTAGACACATTTCTTAATTACAGTTACTCAGTTTTACTAGGCCAAAATTCCATTCTAGTAAAAGTGTATTACATTGATGTTCGAAGGTTTACTGAGTTTCTATTTCTTGTTGAAAATTAAGCATTTTTGATGGCTTTTTAAAAATACAACTGTTCTGCTCCTGAAGTTCTTTTTAAATTAAGAGAAATACTGTAGAATGTGAGGATAGAGTGGTATTATTTTGTTTACTAAAATGACATTTTTTAGGAGAATGGTCATGATGAATAAAATAATTGCATAAAATCTCTTACCCGATTTACTGAGTGTAACAGTTTGTTACTACATTAAAACATTTGATAGATTACTGTATTTCACTTTGAGGTCAGTCATTAAAGATGTGCGTATTTTAATCACATTTCACAGATCTTTACATGACTTGAAAAGCTTTATTTGTCTTTTTAAAGAAGTGTTTATTTTGCTATTAATACGTACCTTTGGGCATCTAAGAAAAATATTTTTCCCGTATAATTGGTAATAGTGAAAACTGATCTGATCCAATTTGAATTACATTGAATTGGATGTCATAGGAGAACCAGCTGACAGTATGGGTACTAGGAGTGCAGCATGAAGAGGAAGTTGGTTTGGTTCAAGTTCCCATTAAGTAAATTGTATGCTTATATGTGTTCTGCTACTGCAGTTATTTATAAATTGAGTTATTAAACGACAGTTTTCCAGCACGGTTTGCCATGTCTATAAAATGGAGCTGAGGAAGCCTGACTGAAAGGCTGAGGCAGGTTAGCATTCATCTCTTGAAGTCCTAACTCGTTAAGCCTCTTATCCCTGGCTTGTATTAAAAAAGGGATGTAGCATGCATTCATTCTGGTCCGTTAACACACATTTATTTCAAATATTTGTTGTGTACGTAGCACTGTACAAGGGACTGTATGGGACACAAAGAGATAGAACATGTGATCCTTGCCCTTGAACAGTTGATAATATAATTGTGCAAATAAAGTTAAAAACCTATGCAGGAACTTCAGGATTGTTTATAGAGAAATTAATAGCTATAAATGATTACATTAAAAAAGAAGACAGATTCCAAATTAATAATAAGCAAGTGTTATACCTTTGAAAACAAGAGAAAGAAGAATAAAGTAATCACAAAGAGGACAAAAAGAACATATACTATATGATTTCCTTTATATAAAATTCTAGTAAATGGAAACTAATATGTAACAACAAAAATTAGATCGACTGCCACTCGGGTGTGGTGGGGGTATGTATCAAAGAAGCTGGGGAAGGGCTGAATGAGGGTGTACAAAATGGAACAGGAAAACTGTTGATGATGATGAATATGTTAATTATGGTGATTGTATTGATGATTACATGAGTGAATATATACATCAACACATATCAAATTGTACACATTTTAATCACGTGCAGTTTATTATAATCCAATTATACCTCAATAAATCTGTTTTAGAAAAAACAAAATAAAACAAAAAACCTATGCAGGAGTTAGACCACAATATATGATGAAAATGTAAGACGTGTTAAGACCCTGTTTTCATTCACCGAGTCAGTAAATATTGAGCACTTCCTTTGTATCAGGTGCTTACCAGGCACTGGGCATACATCAGTGAATGAAATAGAAGTGCTTGTCCTCACAGGGCAATGTCATTTCTCCCAGGGAAGGCCTGTGCCACTGCACTGGGGGAAGCCCTCCTCCTGTGTCCATTAGCACCTCGTAGTTTAGTCACACCTGGGAGCACTTACTATACTGTGTGGTGATGGCTTACTTAATGTTTGTCTTTAGCTTTTTTAGCTATAAGCTATAAGCTCTAGGGGCACAGAGGTTCTGTGGCTTACTCACCATATCCCCAGGACCTTATGTGTCCCCTGTGTAGTTGGCATATACCCATAACCATAACCAAGTAGGTACTTAATGTTCAAGTGAATGAGTGAATAGGTGAATAAATGCCAAAGGAATTCAGACAGTTGATACTGAGTTCATATATTGCCATCTTTCAGTGTAAAAGAACAAGTTCATCTTGTTAATCCATAATTAGAATGTGGAGTTAAAAATAGGCATCAACCACAGGGCTAGTCAGTAGAAGGTGAAAGGAAGACTGAGTCAAATGGGAAAATTTAGAGTAAATATGGGGAAGGAAAAAGGTTTAACTTTCAGTTATTAAATAAACATTATAAAATTAAAAATGATGTTGGCAGTGAGGCCAAAGGAGGAGGAAGTAAAGTGGGATTTCCATGTGGAAAAGGAGTCCAGATGAAAAGGTGTTAGGGTTTTGTGATTTTTCTCTCCATAAATCTAACAAATGCATGTTGAGCTTTTAAAGGCATAAATAGTAGGCTGAATTTCATAATCTTTTTGTTTCTCTTACGACCGACTGAAATTGAAGTTTTACATGAAAGTAATAGAGCAAATTCTTTTTCACTTTAGAATTAAATTCAAATTTTATGTATTTTTTTGCTCCAGGCTTTAACAGATTTCTGTGATTCGTATGGCTTAGTTTGCAATAAACCAACAGTTTGGGTTCTACACTACCTTAACACATCTGGTGCAAGCTGTGAGAGCAGAGTTATTGGTGTGTATGCCACAAAAACTGACGGAACAGATGCTATTGATAAACAGCTGGGAGGAAGAATTCACAGTAAAAGCATTTTTAAAAGGTATGTCCACATTTAAATATGAAAAAGAACTAAGTAAAGTCTTGGTCTTGTCCAAGAGGTGTTGCTGAATGGAATGTGCACTTGACTAGAAAAGACCACCACCACCTCTCAGCAGACAGAGTGAGCCCCAGTAGCTAGGAAGACAGGCCTGCTTCATGAGGAGATTTTAATTAAGACAGTTTCACGGCCATCTATATGGCCTGGTATGGTGGATATCAATTGGGTTTGTGCATCAGAATCCCCTGAGAGGCTTTTAAAAAGAAAGAAGGAAAAGAAAAGCCACATGCCTGGTGTCTCTCTTAGACCACAGGCCAGGGACAGAAGAACTGGCCCAAAAGTCAGCAGGCCAGCTTCATCTTCTATGAATGATGAAGGACTTCCTCTGTCCCTTCCAGCTTTCAAATTCTCTGACTTTGTATGTTAAATTCTCAAGGGGCAGTCTCTCAACGTTTTTCCTGTAATCTTATTTACCCTGGTCAATTCACTTAACAAACATTTTTTTTTTAATTGTCTGGGAGATTGGATTGGATCACATATTAAGGCTAATGTATGGCTGTATAATCTTGCTTCTTAGATGATTAAATACATGATTAGTTTCTGAATTCTTTATAGGCAAGGAGTCTTCTATATAAGGTATATAAGTTCCTGGCATAGTGCTAGGAAAGTTTTAGTCAAAGTTGAATCTTTTCTAACTTTACCAGAGTTAGGTGATTTTTAAAAAACTTGAGTTTCAAGATGTGTTGATTCTTCACACAGTCTGCATTGTGGAATTAAGATATTTTACCACCGTAAAAAGACATCAAATGTAGGTTTGTGTATGAGTGTGCGTGTGTGTATATACACATACATATATACATATATACACGTGTGTGTGTATATATATACACACACATATGTATACATACATACACATATATATGGAGACCCTCATGGCGTAGTGGTTAAGAATTTGGCTGCTAACCAAAAGGTCGGCAGTTTGAATCTCTTTGGAAACTCTATGGGGGCAGTTCTAATCTGTCCTATAGGGCCGCTATGAGTTGGAATCAACTTGATGGCACTGGGTTATATATATATATATATGCTTAAGGGTCACAGAAAAACAACTATCCAATGCCTGTGTATTTTTTTCTTAATTAAAAAGCACTTATTGAGTGTCTATTAGCTGTATATATATACACACACACACAAACTCATACCCAGGTAGTATATTTTCATTATTGTTTTGCAATATTTCTAGAGAGGCGGGAAATAATGTTCAGTACATCTGGAGCTATTATTCAGTAGCAGAATTGAAGAAAATGATGGATGCCTTTGATGCCTGGGAAGGAAAAGGTACCATGCGGTTTTTTTATTTTATGGGAAAAGGTAGACTTTTTCTTTATAAGACCAAATAAGGTCAAATACTGTATTTGTTTTTTTGAAAAAAGTATTTTTTTGTGTGTTTGGGTCAAGATATTTGTGACCTCGTGGTAACACTCAGGCAGTTTTACTTTCAAATCGATAAACCCCATGAGTTGCTAGATATTAATAGTTTATAATTCAACAACCCAAAATAAGCTTCCGTTATTTATATTTATTTAGTTCAATTAAACAAGAGTTTAATTAAGTTAAACGTAACACCTAGTGCGTACCTAGTATTGTCCTAGGCAGTATACTTCTAAATTAAGTATAAAATGTATCCTCAAGAAAGGAGAGAGAAAATGAAAATATGCTGGGGAAGACATCTAAAAAGCCTTTATAAAACAATTAAAATAGCTAATAGATATCCACGTTGAAAACTGATCTTTTTCCAAGCTGTTTTTGTCAGAGGTTGATAATAATAACGTCCTTTAATATCCAGTGTGATAGTTTACATTCAGTATCTCTCTCTTTTTTTTTTTTTTCCTAAAACAATCCTGTAAGTTATTTACCAATCCCATTTTATAGATGGGAAAATTGAGTCTCAGAGAGGCATCGTCACTTGCTTAGGGATCACAGGAGCAAGTGTTCTACACCTAAGTTTTTTTTTTCTTAATTAACAAGCTCGTATGGAGTGTCTATTAGTTGGAAAGCTCTATAAGTCTTAAAATTGGGCCCAGAGAAAAATAAGACACATCCCAGTTCTCAAAGGATTTTAAAAGCTTGTAGAGACAAACATTGCAAGTCACATCAGAGTGAATAAAAGGAGAAGAGAAGAGCTCAGAGGAAAGAGCCTTTTATAAACTCCACATCAGCTCGTCCTCCTGCAGGGGGGGTGCTAGCACCAGCTCTTCTTCCTTTCCTCAACTTTGCTCCCCTGACTTTTCCTCCTTTTTCCTTTCTTATCATAGCCCTCAAGCAGGCAGGAAGAAGTATAATAATGAAAGAAGTATTAATCTCTTTAAGTTTATTATTTCAGATTTAATTAGACAAAACCTCATGGTGTTCTGTGTCTCTTTTTTGTGCCTCTAGATGGCAGGATGCCCAGGAGCCCTTGGGAGGGCTCAGGCTTGGCTTCTTCCTCCACTGATTTAGGAAGCTGAAGGAGAGAGCTGGGATCGCTGGCTTACAAAACATGCAACTGATTTTTAACTTTTTAGAAAGCATGTAATGGAGCATCATTGTTATTTAACAAGGTTCTGGCAGGTCTGTGGAAAGCCACAAGACAAGAAACAGAAGTAAAAGAAAGAACTATTGGAAGGGAGAAGACAGAGTCATTGTTATTTGAGGACAATATGTCTTTTTAGAAAATCCAAGAAGGATCAACTAAAAATATTTTAAATGATGAGTTTAGCAGACTAGCTGGGTACACTATAAGTATACAAAGATCAGTAGCCTACATATGGTAAATCAGTTAGAAATTATAGGTGAAAATCCCATTTCATGATAACAAACAAAAAAAATAACAGAATAACTAGGGCTGCCCACTAAGAAATGTTTGGGTCTTTTTTAAAGAAAACTGCAAAATGTACCTATCTGTTCATCCATCCATCCTCCCTTCCATGCATGCATCCGTCCCTCTTTCTATCTGTAAGAAAGAAGCATGAAGACAATGGTGAGACATATTATGGTCCTCAGTAGGGAATCTGAATATTATAAAGATGTCAGCTCTTCTCAGATTAAATTATCGATTTCCTACATAGTCCCTATCAAATCTCAATGGAACTCTTTGAGGATCTTGAGGAAACGATTCTAAAATTCCTCTGGAAGAATAAACAGATAAAAAGGCCAAGAACATTTTGGGAAATAGAAATAATTAGAGGCATGAGTCTAGCTCTATTTGATAGTAAAACATCCTATATGTCTATAATAATAAAAACCATGTATTACTGGTACAATAATAGATACAGAGATCAAGAGTAGGCCCAAATAAAATTATAAGAATAAAAATATCATGCAGTAAAGTATTAAATATCAGTGTAAAGGGGGTAGGACGTTTAATAAGTAATTGAGAAATATGCTGACTACATGGCAGGAAAAACAGAATGTTAACTTCACACCATTTATCAAAATAATTCCATGTGGATTTATGGATGAAAAAAGGAGCTAAGAAGCTGAAAGGAAATTTATGCAAATAATTGATTTCTTTATAGGGAAAGAAATTATAAAGCCCAAAATAAATGACCAAACAAAAAACTCACTACCCTCGAGTCGATTCAGATTGATAAATTTGATTACATAATATTTAAACTATCTAGAACTTTTAACCCCCGTGTGTCTGTCAGTTTGTCATACTGTGGGGGCTTGTGTGTTGCTGTGATGCTGGAAGCTATACCACCAGTATTCAAATACCAGCAGTGTCACCCATGGTGGACAGGTTTCAGCTGAGCTTCTAGACTAAGACAGACTAGGAAGAAGGACCTGGCAGTCTACTTCTGAAAAGAATTAGCCAGTGAAATCCTTACGAATAGCAGTGGAACACTCTCTGATATAGTGCCGGAAGATGAGCCCCTCAGGTTGGAAGGCACTCAGAATGTGACTGGGAAGAGCAGCCTCCTCCAAGTAGAGTCCACCTTAATGACATGGATGGAGTCAAGCTTTTGGGACCTGCGTTCGCTGATGTGGCATGACTCAAAATGAGAAGAAGCAGCTGTAAACATCCATTAATAATTGGAACCTGGAATGTATGAAGTGTGAATCTAGGAAAATTGGAAATGGTCAAAAATGAAATGGAACGCGTAAACATTGATGTCCTAGGCATTAAAAAAAAAAAAAAACTGAAATTGACTGGTATTGGTCATTCTGAATCAGACAATCATATGGTCTACTATGCCAGGAATGACAACTTGAAGAGGAATGGTGTTGGGTTCATTGTCAAAAAGAACATTTCAAAATATATCCTGGTATCCTGAAGTACCGTGCTGTCAGTGATAGGTTAGTATCCATATGCCTTCAAGGCAGATGAGTTAATACCACTATTACTGAAATTTACGCGCCAACCACTAAGGCCAAAGATGAAGAAATTGAAGATTTTTGTTAACTTCTGCAGTCTGAAATTGATCGAACATGCAATCAGGATACATTGATAATTACTAGTGATAGGAATGTGAAAGCTGAAAACAAGAAGGACCTGTAGCTGAAAAATATGGCCTCGATGATAGAAACGATGCCAGAGATCACATGATTGAATTTTGCAAGAGCAACGACTTCTTCACTGCAGATAACTTTTTTCACCAACATAAACGGTGACTATACACATGGACCTTGCCAGATGGGATACACAGGAATCAAATCGACTACATCATGAAAAGAAATGATGGAAAAGCTGAATATCATCAGTCAGAACAAGGCCAGGGGCCGACATTGGATCAGACCATCAATTACTCATATGCAAGTTCGAGTTGAAACTGAAGAAAATTAGAACAAGTCTAAGAGAGCCAAAGTACAACCTTGAGTATATTCCAATCTGAATTTAGAGACCATCTGAAGAATAGATTTGACGTATTGAACACTTATGACCTAAGATGAGAGGAGTTGTGGAAGGACATCAAGGACATCATACATGAAGAAAGCAAGAGATCATTAAAAAGACAGGAGAGAAAGAAAAGACCTAAATGGATGTCAGAAAAGACTCTGAAACTTGCTCTTGAATGTCAGGTAGCAAAAAGAAGAAATGATGAAGTCAAAGAGCTGAACAGAAGATTTCAAAGAGCTGCTCGAAAAGACAAAGTATTGTGATGACATGTACAAAGACCTGGAGATAGAAAACCAAAGGGGAAGAACACACTTGGCATTTCTCAAGCTGAAAGAACCGAAGGAAAAATTCAAGCCTTGAGTTGCAGTACTGAAGGGTTCTACAGGGAAAGTATTACACAAGGCAGGACGCATCAAAAGAAGATGGAAGAAATACACAGAGTCACCGTACTAAAAAGAATTGATCTACACTCAGCCATTTCAGGAGGTAACATATGATCAGGAACTGATGGTACTAAGGGAGGAAGTCCAAACTGCACTGAAGGCGTTGGCAAAAAGCAAGGCTCCGGGAATTGACAGAATACCAATTGAGATGTTTCAACAGATGGGTCAGCACTGGAAGTGCTCACTTGTCTATGCCAAGAAATTTGGAAGACAGCTCCCTGGCAAACCGATTGGAAGAGATCGATATTTATGCCTAGTCCCAAGAAAGGTGATCCAACTGAATGAAATTATCGAACAATATCATTACTATCACATGCAAGCAAAATTTTGCCCTCTGCCGCCTAGCCTTGCCTGCTCTCCTTGCTGGGGCTTTTGTTTGTTCTGGATCCTGCAGCTGGCTCCTATTTGTCTGACGTCCAGTTCCTGGAACTTGAGCAAGCAGCTTACCTCTGGTCTTGTCTGCCAATCTTGAGATTCATCGATCTTCAAAGCCTGGAAAAGCCCTGCTCTCTGCCCTGCCAGTGTTGGGTTCACCAGACACTGCAGTTATATGAATCAAAAGAAGCCTAAAACAGCCCTGCTTTCCGGCCTGCCGATCTTGGGTTTGCCAGCCCCTGCAGCTATGTGAATCAGGAGAAGCCTCTTTTTTGCCCCATGGACTTGGGACGTTAAAACCTCTGAAAACCACATGAGCCATTTCCTTGATATAGATCTCTCTCTCTCTATGCTTTACTGGTTCTGCTTCTCTAGAGAACCCAGCCTAAGAGAGTCCATTAACTGGTCTTCCTTGTAGGTGTATAGATATTATCCTATCACTGACAGCATTGTACATTAGGATAGATCTTGAAATGTTCTTTTTAAAAATTTTTATTGTGCTTTAAGTTAAAATTTAAAATCAAGTCAGTCTCTTATGCAAAAATTTATATACAGCTTGCTATATACTCCTAGTTGCTCTCCCCCTAATGAGACAGCACACTCCTCCTCTCTACCCTGTATTCCCATGTCCATTCAGCCAGCTCCTGTCCCCCTCTGGCTTCTTATCTCCCCTCCAGACGAGCCACCCACATAGTCTTGTGTCTACTTGATCCAAGAAGTCCACTCCTCACCAGTATCATTATCTGTCTTATAATCCAGTCTAATCTCTGTCTGAAGAGTTGGCTTTGGGAATGGTTCCTGTCTTAGGCTAACAGAAGGCCTGGGGACCATGACCTCTGGGGTCCTTCCAGTCTCAGTCAGACCATTAAGTCTGGTCTTTTTATGAGAATTTCGGGTCTGCATCCCACTGCTCTCCTGCTCCCTCAGGGGTTGGTTCTCTTGTGTTCCCTATCAGGGCAGTCATCGGTTGTAGCCAGGCACCATTTAGTTCTTCTGGTCTCAGGATGATGTAGTCTCTGGTTTATGTGGCCCTTTCTGTCTCTTGGGCTCGTAATTACCTTGTATCCTTGGTGTTCTTCATTCTCCTTTGGTCCAGCTGGGTTGAGACACATTGATGCATCTTAGATGGCCGCTTGCTAGCGTTTCAGACCCCAGATGCCACTCCCCAAAGTGGGATGCAGAATGTTTTCTTATTAGATTTTATTATGCCAAGTGACTAAGATGTTCCCTGAAACCATGATCCCCAAACCCCTGCCCCTGCTATTCTGGCCTTCGAAACATTCAGTTTATTCAGGAAACTTCTGTGCTTTTGGTTTAGTCCAGTTGTGCTCACCTCTCCTGTATTGTATGTTGTCTTTTCCGACACCTAAAGTAGTTCTTATCTACTATCTACTTAGTGAATACTGCTCTCCCACCTCCCTCCCTCCCCAATCAAAGAATATTTTCTTCTCTGTTTAAACTATTTCTCGAGTTCTTATAATAGCGGTCTTATACAATATTTGTCCTTTTGCAACTGACTAATTTCACTCAGCATAATGCCTTCCAGATTCCTCCATGTTATGAAATGTTTCACAGATTCATCACTTCTTTATCGATGCATAGTATTCCATTGTGTGAATACATCATAATTTATTTATCCATTCATCCATTGATGGGCACTTTGGTTGCTTCCATGTTTTTACTATTGTAAACAGTGCTGCCATGAACATGGGTGTGCATATATCTGTTCATGTAAAGGCTCTTATTTCTGTAGGATATATTCCAAGGAGTGGGATTGCTGGATCGTATGGTAGTTCTATTTCTAGCTTTTTAAGGCAGTACCAAATAGATTTCCAAAGTGGTTGTACCATTTCACATTCCCACCAGCAGTGTATAAGTGTTCCAATATCTCCACAACCCCTCCAACTTTTATTATTTTGTGTTTGTTGTATTAATGCCAGCTTTGTTGGAGTGAGATGGAATCTCATTGTAGTTTTGATTTGCATTTCTCTAATGGCTAATGATCGTGAGCATTTCCTCACGTATCTGTTGGCTACCTGAATATCTTCTTTAGTGAAGTATCTGTTCATATGTTTTGACCATTTTTTAATTGGGTTTTTTGTCTTTTTGCAGTTGAGTTTTTACAGTATCATGTAGATGTTAGAGATCAGATGCTGATTGGAAATGTCATAGCTAAAAACTTTTTCCCAGTCTGCAGGTAATCTTTTTACTCTTTTGGTGAAGTCTTTGGATGAGCATAGGTGTTTGGTTTTTAGAAGCTCCCTGTTATCTAGTTTTCCTTCTGCATTGTTAGTAATGTTTTGTATACTGTTTATGCCATGGATTAGGGCTCCTAACGTCGTCCCTATTTTTTCTTCCGTGATCTTTATCGTTTTAGACTTGATATTTAGGTCTTTGATCCATTTTGAGCTCGTTTTTGTTCGTGGAATGAGGTATCGGTCTTGTTTCATTTTTTTTGCAGATGGATATCCAGTTATGCCAGCAACATATTTTAAAAAGACTGTCTTTTCCCCATTTAACTGCTTTGGGGTCTTTGTCAAATATCAACTGCTTATATGTGAATGGATTTATGTCTGGATTCTCAATTCTCTTCCATTGGTGTATGTATCTGTTGTTGTACCAGTACCAGGCTGTTTTGACTACTGTGGCGGTATAATAGGTTCTAAAATCAGGTAGAGTGAGGCCTCCCACTTTGTTCTTCTTTTTCAGTAATGCCTTACTTATCCAGAGCCTCTTGCCCTTCCATATGAAGTCGGTGATTTGTTTTTCCATCTCATTAAAAAATGTCATTGGCAAAAAGACCATACTGAATGGTCTGACTGAGACTAGAGGGATCCCGGTGGTCATGGTCCCCAAACCTTCTGTTGGCCCAGGACAGGAACCATTCCCGAAGACAACTCATCAGACATGAAGGGGACTGGACAGTGGGTAGGAGAGAGATGCTGATGAAGAGTGAGCTAATTATATCAGGTGGACACTTGAGACTGTGTTGGCATCTCCTGTCTGGAGGGGGGATGGGAGGATAGAGAGAGTTGGAAGTTGGCAAAATTGTCACGAAAGGAGAGACTGGAAGGGCTGACTCATTAGGGGGAGAGCAAGTGGGAGTACGGAGTAAGGTGTATATAAACTTATATGTGACAGTTTGACTTGATTTGTAAACGTTCACTTGAAGTTCAATAAAAGTTAATAACAAAAAATGTCGTTGGAATTTGGATCAGAATTGCATTAAATCTATAGATCGCTTTTGGTAGAATAGAAATCTTTACAACGTTAAGTCTTCCTATCTATGAGCAAGGTATGTTTTGTAGGTCTCTTGGTTTCTTGCAGAAGTGTTTTGTAGTTTTCTTTGTATGTTTTATATCTCTGGTAAGATTTATTCCTAAGTATTTTATCTTCTTGGGGGCTACTGTAAATGGTTTTGATTTGGTGATTTCCTCTTCGATGTTCTTTTTGTTGGTGTAGAGGAATCCAACTGATTTTTGTATGTTTATCTTGCATCCCTATACTCTGCTGAACTCTTCTATTAGTTTCAGTAGTTTTCTTGAGAATTTCTTAGGGTTTTCTGTGTATAAGATCTTGTCATTTGCAAATGTATATACTTTTACTTCTTTCTTGCCAGTCTGGATGCCCTTTATTTCTTTATCTTGCCTAATTGCTCTGGCTAGGACCTCCAGCACAATGTTGAATGAGACTGGTGATAAAGGGCATCCTTGTCTGGTTCCTGATCTCAAGGGGAATGCTTTCGGGCTCTCTCCATTAAGGATGGTGTTGGCTATTGGCTTTGTATAAATGCTCTTTATTATGTTGAGGAATTTTCCTTCTATTCCGATTTTGCTGAGAGTTTTTATCATGAATAGGTGTTGAACTTTGTCAAATGCCTTTTCTGCAGGAATTGATAAATTCATATGATTCTTGTCTTTTATTTATATGATGGCTTACATTAATTGTTTTTCTAGTGTTGAACCATCTCTGCATACCTTGTATGACTCCCACTTGGACATGGTAAATTATTTTTTTTGATATGTTATTGAATTCTATTGGCTGGAATTTTGTTGAGGATTTTTGCATCTAAGTTCATGAGGGATATAGATCTGTAGTTTTCTTTTTTTGTGATGTCTTTACCTGGTTTTTGTATCAGGGATATGCTGGCTTCATAGAATGAGTTTGGGAGTATTCTGTCCTTTTCTATGCTCTGAAATACCTTCAGTAGTAGTGGTGTTAAGTCTTCTCAGAAAGTTTGGTAGGACTGTGCAGTGAAGTGGTCCGAGCCAGGGCCTTTTTTTGTTGGGAGTTTCTTTATTACCTTTTCAATCTCTTCTTTTGTTATGGGTCTATTTAGTTGTTCTACCTCTGTTTGTGTTAGTTTAGGTAGGTAGTGTGTTTCTAGGAATTCATCCATTTCTTCTAGGTTTTCAAATTTGTTAGAGTCATTTAGTTCTGCTCTAATTTTTATTATTTGTTTTCTTCTGGCACCCGAGGGTTTCTTTTGTTTCTCTCTTTCTATTTGTTCAAGTTGTAGGGATAATTCTTTTACTTTGGCCCTTTCTTCTTTTTGTGTGTGTACATTTATTTATATAAATTGACCTCTGCGCACTGCTTTTGCTGTGTCCCAGAGGTTCTGATAGGAAGTGTTTTCATTCTCATTGGATGCTATGAATTTCTTTATTCCATCCTTAATGTCTTCTATAATCCAGTCGTTTTTGAGCAGGGTATTGTTCAGTTTCCAGGTGTTTGATTTCTTTCCCTGCTTTTTCCACTTTTATGGCCTTACGGTCAGAGAAGATGCTTTGTAATATTTTGATGTTTTGGATTCTGTGTAGGCTTGCTTTATGACCTAATATGTGGTCTATTCTAGAGGATGTTCCATGTGTACTAGAAAACAAAGTATACTTGGCTGCTATTGGGTGGAGTGTTCTGTATATATGTATGAGGTCAAGTTGGTTGATTGTGGGATTTATATCTTCCATGTCTTTATTGAGCTTCTTTCTGTATGTCCTGTCCTTCACTGAAAGTGGCGTGTTGAAGTCTCCTAGTATTATTGTGGAGCTGTCTGTCTCACTTTTCAGTGCTGATAGAGTTTTATGTATTTTGCAGCCCTGTCATTGGGTGCATAAATAATTAATATGGTTATATCTTCTTGGTATATTGTCACTTTAATCATTATATAGTGTCCTTCCTTATCCTTTATGATGGATTTAACTTAAGTCTGTTTTGTCAGAAATTAATATTGCCACTCCTGCTCTTTTTTGATTGTTGTTTGCTTGATATATTTTTTCCATCCTTTGAGTTTTAGTTTGTTTTTGTCTCTACATGTACATCTAAGGTGTTTCTCTTGTACGCAGCATATAGACTGATCATGTTTTTTAATCCATTCTGCCACTGTCTGTCTCTTTATTGGTGCATTTAGTCCATTTACATTCAGCGTAATTAGAGATAGGTATAGTTTTTTTTTTCTATAGTTTACTGCTGTCATTTTAATGTCTTCTTTTGTATGTTGTTGACAGTTTCTTTTTCCCACTTCATTTTTTGTGCTGAGTAGTTTATGTATTGTCTTTTCCTCTTATTCATTGTTGTCGATTTTGTTTCTCCTGACTCTCTATTTTTTTCTTCTATATTATTTTGATGAGTAGGATTGTTAGTCTCCTTTGTGGTTACCTTAATATTTACCCCTATTTTTCTAAGTTTAAACCTAACTTTTATTTATTCATATCACCTCTTCTTCCTCTCCATATGAAAGACCTATGACTGCATTTCTTAGTCCCTCTTTATTGCTTTAATGTTGTCTCTTTTACATAATGACATCGCTATTTTCCTGTTTTGAGCTTCTTTTTTTTTTTTTAAATCTTGATTTATTGTTGTGATTTCCCTATCCTGGTTGATATCTGGTTGCTCTATCCTGTGTTCTAGTCTTGGGTTGATATCTGATATTACTGATTTTCTAACCGGAGAACTCCCTTGGGTGTTTCTTGTAGTTTTGGTTTGGTTTTTACAAATTCCCAAACTTGTTTATCTGTAAATGTCCTAATTTCACCTTCATATTTGAGAGACAGTTTTACTGGATATATGATTCTTGGCTGGCAAGTTTTTTCCTTCAGTGCTTTATATAACTCATCCCATTGCCTTCCTGCCTGCATGGTTTCTGTTGAGTAGTCCGAGCTTATTCTTATTGGCTCTCCTTTGTAGGTGACTTTTCGTTTATCCCTAGCTGCTCTTAAAATTCTTTATCTTTGGTTTTGGCAAGTTTGATTATAATATGTCTTGGTGACTTTCTTTTAAGATCTACTTTATGTGGAGTTTGATGAGCATCTTGGATCAATATCTTCTTATCTTTCACAATATCAGGGAAGTTTTCTGCCAACAAATCTTCAACAATTCTCTCTGTATTTTCTGTTATCCCTCCTTGTTATGGTACTCCAGTCACTCGTAGGTTATTTCTCGATAGAGTCCCATGTGATTCTTCGGATTTCTTCATTTTTTAAAATTCTTTCATCAGATTTTTCTTCATATATATTGGTGCCAAGTGGTTTATCTTCAGTCTCACTAATTCTGCCTTGTACTTTCACAGTTCTGCTTCTCTGACTTTCTGTTGAGTTGTCTAATTCTGTAATTTTATTGTTAATCCTCTGAGTTTCTGATTGCTGTCTCTGTATGGATTCTTGCAGCTTATTAAATTTTTCATTATGTTCTTCAGTAACCTTTTTAATTTCAAGTGCTTTATCTGTGTGTTCCTTGGCTTGTTCTGCATATTGCCTGATCCCTTTCCTGATCTCGTTCCTGATGTCTTGAAGAGTTCTGTGTATTAATCTTTTGTATTCTGCATCTGATAATATTCTGCATCTGATAATACCAGGAAGGCACCTTCATCCAGAAGATCCCTTGGTTCTTGGTTTTGAGAGCTTGTTGAAGTGATCCTGGTCTGCTGCTTTATGTGATTTGATATTGACTGTTGTCTCCGAGCCATCTATAAGTTATTATATTAGTTTATTTTATGTTTCCTTACTGTATCCTAGCTTTTTGCTTTGTTTTGTTTCGATATGCCCAAATAGTTTGCTTGAGTGAGCTAGCTTGATTATTTTCACCTTTGAAGCTCTGACGTCCTGTCACCAGATGGCTAGAGCTATTATCAGGCATATGAGCCTAGGGGTCTGTTCGCTTTTCTTGTATGGATTCAGCTAAGGTGTCCAGGTAGTTGGTCATCAAATGTGTGGTACAGGCTCTGTCCTACTGTCTTAGAGGGGCAGGGGTGATTGGTGTAGGTACAGTTATCTGGTTGACCAAGGCAGGGGCTGACAACTGTCCACTGAGTGTCTGTGAGGAAAGCGCATCTCTATTCCCTAGAGCGCATAGTTTGGTGGGTTCTGCAGATGGACCATGGGCACCCAGTGCTTTTGGTTGTAAGGACTGGGAGGTACCAGTTATCCTTGGACCCCTGTTGTGGGTGCCTGCGTGATATGAATGGAGCCACTAATCCTTAGGCCGCTGATGTGGGTAGGTGAGGACCTTGTTTAATAGGCAAAGTGCTGTCAAACATCAAACACCCATGTCTTCTTTGCATAGCTGAAACAGTTGCAGTCCGCCAACAAGGGCCTGTTCTGGAATAGGCCCACAGAGGTCCATGCAGCAAGGAAAGGTATTCAAAGTCCATGGACCGGTTATGCCTGGACAGGAGCCGCCTCAGTCCTGAGCTCCCCAGGCTAGTGGAGCTGGCAGATTATCTTTTCCCCCAGTTGTGAATTTATTCCTTCTGCAAGTCTGGGAAAATGGCTCAGGATGTTCAGCGGGACCTATCTCAGGCCCAGGGAAAGCGACAGCCACTGACATCGTTTTGGGGGCTGTGGCCGCGATAAAATAAATGCAAGTACTTAGCTTTTTGCGCCATTCTTCTCTGGTTTTGGAGGTTTGAGTAGGCTGTGTGGCTGGCTGTTTCTCCCTGAGGAAACTGCAGCTGAATCAGGTCCGGCAACTCCTCTCTGCTTCTTAACTGTCTCTTGCTCAGTCCATTTTCTAACTTTGCCTTTGATGTTCAAGGCTGCTAGCTTGTCATAAATATAATTGTTTCACTTATTTTTTTGGGTCTTTGTTGTAAGAGGGATCACCGGAAGTGTTGGACTACTCCACCATCTTGGCCCTACCTCTCTGAGACGTTCTTTTTGACGATGAATGTGATGCCATTCCTCTTCAAATTGTCATTACTGGTATAGTAGACAATATGATTGTCTGATTCAAAATGGCCAATACCAGTCCATTCCAGCTTACTAAAGCATAAGACACCAACGTTTACGCGTTCCATTTAATTTTTGAAGATTTCCAATTTTCCCAAATTCATACTTCATACATTCCACGTTCCAATTATTAATGGATGTTTGCAGCTGCTGCTTCGCATTTTGACTTGTGCCACATCAGCAATTGAAGGCCTGTGGGGATGGGACCATGCAAATAAGGGGTATGGGACTGTAATGAGGGGATTGGTTGGTTTGCCCTCCTCTGGGCTTAAAATGATCCATCTCAGAGGCAGACGGGGGGGAGGGGGCTCACTACCACCAGGAAAGAAGAGCTAGGAGTGGAGCATGTCCTTTGTACCCAGGATCCCTATGCTGAGAACCTGCTAGACCCAGGAGACAGAGACAGAGAGCTGTGTCACTGGAGATGGCGCAGGACAACAAGAAGTGGTTGCAGAGAAACAGCAGCAGCAGAACCAGGAAACTGGTGCTAGATGGTGCACTGGGCTTCCCGGCCAACGGAGGAAAGCTGTTACAGTGGGTGAGTTAACCCACAGAGAGAGAGAGCTGAGTGCCATTCGGCAGGAGGCTTTCTGGTGGAGTCCTGGCAGAGTGGAGTGCCCCTGGGCTCTTGTCAGTGGAGCTAGGCTTGCCAACTCACAGAGCAAAACAGCTGAGTGCCTTCAGGCCAAGGAATACTGGCAAAGTGAGGTACCTCCGGGCACTTATTGGCAGAGCTAAAACACTTTGTGAACACTTGCCTGAGCAGGGCAGAGGCCAGGTCAAGGGACCGAGAGCCAGAGAGAGGCCTGCCTGTGGGCATGGCTGAGAAGAGCCTGTCCTGACTGAAAAACTATCCTGAATTGTAACCTGTTACTTCCCTAATAAGCCCCATAACTGTAAATGTGATTTGTGAGTTTTGTGTGGTCATTACAACAAATTATCTAACCCAGTAGAGAAGTACAGAGTGCTGTGGGAGGGACAGCTGGTGTCTGAATTGGTAAGTCCCTTAAAGGTTTTGCTATGTGGATACCTTGAGAGAGGCTCAGAGCAAGGGAATGAGCTTCTCTTAGTTAAATTTTATTAGACACCAGAAAGGCTGAGATGAGATGACTTTTAGAGAACCTGGCCAGATCAAATGGATACCTGCAGCAGACCTGAATGGCTTGTACTTGAGTAACCTCAACTTGAGGACTCTGCCCTACTGCAGGACTAATTGTTAATGACTGTTTTGGACTGGTAATGTGATTGGGAGGGAGAAGTTATCCTTCAAGTATGAAAGAACCATGGCTAGAAAAGCCAAGGGGTGTCCTTTTATATGGCCTTTCTCGCCATGTTCTTATAACCCCCACCAAATGACTGGGTGGGACTATGCAAATGAGGATTGGATAGCTTGCTAATAATGCAAATAAGGTGCATGGAACCCTGAGAGTGTGGAACCATGCAAATAAGGTGTATGGGGATTGGTGAATTTTGCCATCCCCCTAGGCTTAAAGTGATCCATCACAGAGGCAGATGGGGGACCTCACTACCACCAAGAAAGGAGATCTAGGAGTAGTGTATTATGTCCTTTGGACCTGGGATCCCTGTGCTGAGAACCTCCTAGACCCAGGAGACAGAGAGCTGCAACACTGGAGACAATGCAAGATGGTGAGAAGTGGTGGCAGAGAAACAGTGGCAGCAGAACCAGGAGGCTGGTGTAAGACAGTGCAGAGAGCTCCCGGCCCATGGAGCAAGGTGGTTATGGAACCTCATGGAGCAAGGCGGTTACAGTGGGTATGCCAACACACGGAGCAAGAGAGGCGAGCACCTTTGGGCAGGGGGCTTCCTGGAAGAGTCCTGGAACAGTGGGGTACCTCTGGGCACGGAGCAAGAGAGCTGAGCACCTCTGGGCTGAGGCTTACCAGTGGAGTGGGGTGCCTCCAGGCACTTATTGGCAGAGCTAAAGAGCTTTGTAACACTTGCCTGAACAGGGCAGAGGTTGTACCAAGGGGCCAAGGGCCAGAGAGAGGCCTGCCTGTGGGCATGGCTGAGAAGAGGCTGTCCTGATCAAAGACCTGTAAACTGAATTGTAACCTGTTACTTCCCTAATAAACCCCATAACTGTAAGTATGATTTTTGAGTTCTGTGTGGCCATTAAAGCAAATTAACTAACCCAGCACAGAAGTAGGGAGTGCTGTGGGAGGGACGGCTGGTGTCAGAATTGGTAAAATGGTTGGAGGGTGGAGGTATGTCTGACCTCTGCATCATAGGATCAGCCTTGGGCTGTTGACGCTGATGATGGTTCTCCTTCATCTTGTGAAGTCTGATGAGGGACACTGCTGTGCCATTTTTACCTCCAAGTGGTTTTTATTCAGTACTATTTTTTAAGCCTTTTTTCCATGTGTCTACATATAATTTATGTTTTCTTTTTAATTGAGGTGAAATCTACATAGCAAAATCGTAACTGTTTTAAAGTATACAATTCAGTGGCACTTAGTACGTTCACAGTGTTATGTAGTCATCATCTCTCCTGGTTCCAGGACATTTTCTTCACCCCAGATGGAGACCCCATGCCCGTCAAGCAGTTACTCCCCGTTGTCCCCTCCCTGCAGCCCCTGGCAACTGCCAATCTGCTTTTCATCTCTATGGGTTTGCTTATCCTGAATATTTCATTTAAACAGAATTGCTCAATATGTGATCTTTTGTGTATGGCTTCTTTCACTTAGCATAATGTTTTTGAAGTTCATAGGTTATATTTTTCAGCTTTTAATCAGAAACATATCAGATTTAAAAGTTAAATCAACTTGACTGGGATTTTGCCTGAACATACTAACTCGGATTATTAGTTCTCATTTGAAAAGGTGTATATAGGGTAACGCTATCTCATATTTGTATAGCAGTTGCTGTTTGCAGAGTGGTTCGTAACAATTGCCTGATGAGATGGTCATAGCAACCCAGTGAGGTAGACAGGGTAAGTGTGAGTATAAGCCCCACTATACAATAGATTACAGTAAAACCTGCAAAAGCTGGAACCTACGGAAGGTAGAAAGCCTGTCAGAGAAGGAAAACTAAATATTTTCCACTAAAATGAGTGATAGAAAAGTGGTAAGACTGCACTCTGTCAGAGGTGGAAAACCTGGAAAAACCAGGCAGTCCCGTTGCATTCTGGCTCTCCCAAGTCTCACTGTACTACTCCTAACACTGAGGCTTATAGTAAAGGCACCCAACATTTATTGATTGGTTAGTCAGTGCCAGGCCCTATTTGAAGCATTTATTAATTCATTCAGTCCTCACAGCAATCCTGTGAGGTAGGTACGATTATTGTCATCGTTTCACAGATGAGGAAATTTAGGCAGAAGAAGGTTAAGTAACTTTCCCAAGGTCACATGGTTAGCAAGTGACAGTAGGATTGAGACTCAGGCCGTCTTGGCCCTGGAGACTTACCCAGCGCACTCAGCTGCCCAGGGCAGATATAACAACCTGCTGGGTTTTCTCAGCTAATAAGTGACAGAGCCAGGGCTCGTGCCCTGTACTTCCTAGACCCGGGCTGCCAGCTGTGCCACTCCACTGCCTTGCTGCTTAGTATGAGCACTTCCTGTTTGTGCTGTACATGACTCCCTGCGTCACCCAGGAGAAGGTGTGAACCTCGAACTGTGCCCAGTCTTTATGAAACAATGTTGCTGAACATTTGGCAGGGGATGATGGCTCTCTTAACTATGTCTTTTTGTCTTCCAGGTGTTAGCTATTGGCGGGTGCCTCACGAGCTGATAGAGTGTTGGACTCTGGAAGAGCAGCCTTTACTTGGAAGCCTGAGACACATGGCCCCAATTCGAAAAAGGTTATCTGTGCTGTCTTCATTATGTGTGTGTGTGTTTTTTTTTATCTGTGACCTATACTTTTACTGCCTTTTATGAGGGGGAAATGAATACTGGTTCTTGACCTTGTTAAGCTTATTAATCAGCTAGATGAACTCTGCCTTACCATCAAAATATATGTCTAGATAAATGCAGAGTTACAAAAACTGTGTAAAGAGTGGAGTAAACTTTCTAAAGCTGAGTACGTTCTTATTGGGAGAATAGAAATTCTGTGATAAGGAATTTTCTCCTCACAAAGGTAAAATCCCAGTCTTTGCTGGCAATAGTCAAAGAATTTATTTAGACTTACTATTTGAAATTTGTTACTTATTCTGAATTCCTTCCTTCCCACTCTTGCCACAAATAATATTTTACCCCTTTTTATTTGATGGTATTTTCTTGTATTCCATTAAATTATTCACATTAAATTCCCTCTACTTCTGTGTCTTTCACTGTGTTTTAAATACACTTAAAATCATATTTCTTTTTTAGTGTCTGGATATTTTAGTTTCTGAGTAGTCGTGGCCTTCAGATGTTCTGGTTTCTTCATCACCTATTCTAGAATTTTATACATTGCCCCAGTGGAGTTTCAGACTACTTCCTTACTTTTATTCTTTGGATCTGTCACAGAAGTGCTGAATTTATTCAGGCTTTTAGTAGTTTAATCATCTCTTGTCAAAACATCTTGTTCCTTAAAGGCCCAAATTTCCTTATCATTATTTATTTTGCTTTTTGAATGTACAGTTAGCAAATATTAGAGTCTAGAACAGTGATTCTCAACTGGGAGTGATTTTGTCTCCCCAGGGACATTTGATATCTTGAGACATTTTTGGTTATCACCATTGGGAGGGACATTGCTACTGGCATCTAGTGGGTAGAGGCTAGGGATGCTGCTAAAGATCCTACAGTGCACAGGACAGGCCCTACAACAAAGAATTATCTGGCCCAAAATGTCAATATTGCCAGTAGTGGAGAAACCCTACCCTAGAGTCTAGTGAAAGGTATGGACAGACAAGAAAGTGAGCAAGAATGGTTTTATGGAGACTCACACCTGGGTTGGTTGTCTTTCCTCTGTGATGAATCAAAAGGATAATGATAATGATAATGATGAAACACTAGTGAGATCTCAAAGAACCATCTGACTCACCAGGTAAAATTTAATTATGACCAGTAGAGTTGAAAAAAAAAAAAAAGAAACCAGTTGTCATCAAGTTGATTTGGACTCATAGCAACCCCATTTATGTTAGAGTAGAACTTTGCTCCACAGGGGTTTCTGTGGCTGATTTTTCAGAAGCAGATCACCAGGCATTTTTCTGAGGTGCCTCTGGGTGAACTCCAACTTCCAACTTTTCAGTTAGCAGCTGAGCATGTTAACCGTTTGCTTCACCCAAGGACTCCAGTAGAGTTATAGGGTTGAATATATTATAATCATATTCTTTGCCTCATATGTTGTTGTTGGAGGGTGCCATCAAGTTAATTTCAACTCATGGTGACCCCACGTGACAGAGTAGAACTGCCCTATAGGGTTTTCTAGGCTGTAATCTTTATGGGAGTTCCTTCCCATGGAGCTCCTGGGTAGGTTCGAGCCGCCAACCTTTCATTTAGCAGCCATGTGCTTAACCATTGTACCACCAGGGCTCCTTTTGCCTCATGTAGTTAAGTCGCAAATAACTAGGCAATTAAGATCCCATTTCCAAGAATCAGAGTTCACTACGTATGATATTTGCCTCTGAAATGCACAGTGATGCTGTGTGAGAAAGAGAAGACTTGGAGGACTGATGTGATGTGCATGTTCAGGAGGTGGTTTTCATGAAGCAAAGCTGGTCGAACCCGTGGAAGGAGCAAGAAGGTTTTTGACAATGGTGTTTGACAGTTTTAAGGTCATCCTTTTAAATGCTCACCCTTAGGCTTTTTATAATGAATGGTAAACTCGGTTTAGGAATCTTTGAAAAGTTTGCTCAATACTTCTCAAAATCAAAAGGCATCTACCTATCTTGGGTTTGGTCATTCTAGCAGTTTCTAAAATGTGTTTCACAGAATGCTAATTTTACTGGATGTCAAAGGTAGTTTCATTACAGAATGATTGGGAAATAATGGGGCCAACAAAGTTAAATAGCTTTCTTTACTGTAGGCCTTCTCAGAACCTATAATGTGTTAATGTGGATTATAAAGCTCCAAGAGGAGGACAAAATATGCAACAGCACTTTTCAAATTTATTCCACTATGAAATGTTTTTTTCTCAGTAAATCTCTTGAAATTGCTGCTTTGGGAAAAATAACTGAGGATATTCCTGGTTATCCTATAGATCACATTAGGACTCTTGGGAATACAGTGATATGTTGTATAATTCTTGTGTAACACTCTCCAAATTTTAACTTGTCAGTATTAACACTGTGTGTGATTTTTAAGATGGGAGATTATCTTTTAGGAGATTATCAGTATGCATTCAAGTTGAAACAACCTTTAGCAACTTTGCTAATTTATGTATTGACTTTGGTTGGGGATGAGAGATACAGTACTTTGATACCTATAAATCTTTTGATTCTTTTAATTCTCCAGAGAAACTTTTTTGTTAATCCTAAAGTAAAATTTGGTGATGTTTCCATTTCTTATTGAAGCTGTAAATGCTGAAAATGACATGCTTCTGTATTTATAGGCGACTGGTGACTTTCAGTGAAGAGGAGGAAAGTGTGAATTTTAAGACTGGCCCTAAGCCAGTAAGATTTTTGGGCCCTTCCACAAGCACCCAGATCAAAGTCAAGAACTCAGCTTCAGTCAGGGTGTCTCCAGCCAGGGCTCCCCAGACCTCGACTCGAGTGACAGCAAACCAGCCTCACAGCAGCTCTGTACCATCAGAAGCCACGTCCGCTGTGGGCACAAGGGCATGCAGGCAGCCCCAGGCTTCCTGGGGAACCAGGAGTGCTGAAAACGGGGCCCCACACCCACCTACAGCAAAGGTTCTACTCTCTGACAAGAAGTCTACATCTAATCGAGTGATCAAACTGAAGCGGACTCCACTGTGTGCCTCTGTGCCTTCTCAGCCCACCTCCGCAGCAGTGAATCGAAGCCTCTCCCCCGAGCTGCCTGCTCATGAAGCTTCCAGCAGTACGCCTGTGCGGACTGAAAACGGGAACGATGAAAGTATTTGATAATGAAAACCTGTTGTTTGTCTCCCAGAGCTTCTCATGTGTTTGAAAGAAATAAGTGACTTGGTTTCTTGATGCAGTCAGGGTGAACACTTAGGTCTGTATTTAGGATAATTATGAGAAAAATGACTTGTGTGAAAGTAGAACGGTGGAAGGGGGAGTTTTAAGTGGCTGGGACTGCATTTATATCCATTTCCCCAACTTTTAAATGATTATTTGTCTAGGGACAGTTTGAATTTCAGGTTTTAAAAAAAAAAAAAAAATTTTTTTTTTTGATGGTTTGTTAGGATTAATGCAACAAACAGCGCAGCAAAATGATCACTAGAGAAGCTATCCATTTTGCTGCTGAGATACTGCTAGATTAGGCACTTTCGTAATGTTACTTATTGTAGCCCAGGAATAGAAGTGAAGTTTGGGCTCAGGTATTCCTGTCTGGTGAAACAGAGAGCGGTGGTATGAGTGCTTCCCTGTACTATATCACACCCAAGAGAGATTTGAGAGAGAAAATGTAGATCAAGGTTAACTCCCTACACAGTTGGTCTCAGTCTCAAAAGACAATATGAAAAGAAATGATGGGGAGGGAAAAAATGACAGGAATTTGAGATCGTTCTTTGGTTCTCAACTGAACTACAGTACTCTCTTCTTTAGATTGGCTTTTTTTTTTTCCACTATTTTCCGTTAGATTTATTTATACATCACAAGATTCCTTAGGATAAGAACTACATGTCTTTGGTATAAATTGTTAAAATACCTTATTTTAATTTGAATAGTCAAGTTTTGAAAGTATTTTGAAAAAGAGAAATTAAAAGTTTAACTTTTTAAATAAAGTTAATATTTGTTTTTCAGAAATGACCACGAAGAGTCATTCTGATTATACAACATGGTTTTTTAATGCATAAAATTTCCACATAACTTGAATTTAATATTTTTAAGTAGAAGATTTTGATTAATCCTCTAGTTTTTCATGACTGTTCAGTTGTGTTTACTCTTATGTTTTATAATTGGATCACATATTTCTACCTTCAGTGAACAGTATGCCTTCAGTGTTAAAAATACATAAAGCAGGGTACTTTTTACTCAAATGTTTATCACTGTACTTGCATTACTTTGAAAGAGTAAAATAAGTATCCTTAAAAACTACTTTTTATAAAATAAAGTAAAACCTTTCCATAAAAAGTGACATTTTCTGTGAATGTACTTATTTAAGACTTGGAGCCACTTTAGTAGTTTGAAAGCTTTTCAGTTAGATGTTTGTTGTTGTTAGTTGTGCCTGAGTTGGCTCTGACTCATGGTGACCTTCTGTACAACAGAATGAAACACTGCCCAGTCCTGTGCCATCTCCATGATGTTTGATGATGCTGTTGTGTCAGCCCATCTCATTGAAGGTTTTCTTAATTTTCACTGACCCTCTATCACACATGATATCCTTTTCTAGTGACTGGTCTTTCCTGATGATGTGTCCAAAGTAAGCAAGATCAAGCCTCGCCATCCTTGCTCTAAGGAGCATTCCAGTTTTATTCAGTTTATGTAAGTGTCTATTTCTGCTTCCAAACTGCTTTCCTGTTTAGATAATGTATAAAATAATTAAACTAATTTTGGATAATGTCTTAGGCTGGGTTCTCTAGAGAAGCAAAACCAGTAAAGCATATACATATATAGAGAGACAGATTTATATCAAGGAAACTGCTCATGCATTTGTGGAGGCTGGAATATCCTAAGTCTGTGGATCAGGATAGAGGCTTCTCTTGATTCACATAGCTGCAGGGGCTGGAACCGAAGATCAGCAGGTCAGAGAGCAGAGCTCTTGCTCACAAGCTGTGAAGATCGTTGAAGCCCAAGATTGGCAGGCAAGACTGCAAGGCTCTTCTGATTCATGTAGCTGGAGGGGCTGGTGAACTCAAGATCAGCAGGTCGGTGAGCAGGACTCCCGTTCACAGGCTGTGAAGATCGAGGAATCTCAAAATCAGCAGATAAGCTGATAACTCAAGTCCCAAGATCCGGAGGTCAGACAAACAGGAAGCAGCCGCAGGATCCAGAGTGAGCAAAAAAGCCAGAACGTCTGCTTATATTTGGATATAAGCCCCAAGGAAACTTCCTTTCACCTGACTGGCTACTAACAGCAGAGTCCATCATGGGAGTGATCACCTATAAGCACTGAGAATCATGGCCTAGCCAAGTTGACACACAATCTTAACCATCACAGATAACTATACAAATACTAGCAGCATTTTAAATAGGTGGTTATTTGGTTGGAAAAAGTGATTATTTAATTGAAGATCCATAAATGACATTGTTCTGTGGCATATATAAAATACTCAGTTGTTGTTGTTAAGTGTTGTCAAATCATTTCGACTCATAGCAACCTCATGTGACAGATTAGAACTGCCCCACAGGGTTTTCTCGGCCGTAATCTTTACAGGAGCTGATCACCAGGTCTGTCTCCCAGGGAACCACTGGGTGGCCTCAAACCTACCAACTTTTTAGAAATATTCAGTTAAAAAAAAAAAAAATACAGTAGGCTATGAAAAATACTATCACAGAGAACCCAGACATTCTAAAAATCAAAAACTATAGTGAATTTTCAGAGCTACCAACCTGGATATTATTAGTATTACTGGATATAGGACGTTTTGGGTTGCTGATACATACAAGAAAATGTTATGATAATAAACATGTATAATGTGTATTTTATACATAATATACATTTATCTGGAAAGGAAACATGTTGAACATTAATCAGGGTGATTCAGTCAACAGCCTTTATTTCTTTGTATCAAACACTTGAAGGGAAGTCTGTTACAACATTTAGCCTTTACAAGAAGCATGTCTTCTGGAATAACTTTTGGAGCCTGGGGCATCTGAGGAGGGGAAGGGACAAATGGTCTCTCGTGGGTATCAGGAGTCAGTCAAATTCAGGATGCTCAAGCAACTTGAACATTATTTTATTTGGATGTGGTTCCCCAGGGGTTAAGCTAATTTTACATGAAAAAATATTTTCCATAATCCCAGACTGTGCAAATATAGAAGTTGGTAGCTCAGCATAACCCACTGCTCTTCCTGAAGAAAAAAAAAAAGTATGCTTTATAGATAATGAGTAGCATACTTTTGAGAACAGGTTTATGCAGCTTATGCCAGATCAGAGGACACAATGGATGTGCTTAGTAGTGAATGGGATGTTTAGGTATTGCTATATTAGAAAAGATACTGGACTGCCCTTCCAGGTAATCTGTGTGTTGAAAACTGGTTTGCTGTGATTTAAATTGGTTAGTTACATCAGGGAGAGCCTAAGGCTGGTGATGGGGACCCACTGAAGGATCTGTTTTGTTTATATTTTAAAATAATCTTTTGTTTTATTACTGCCTTACTACTTTACAATTTATGAAGTATTTTCATACGTTTTATTTTTTTAAGCTTTAGAACACTATAATGAAGTAATCTTTATTAGATCAAGAAAATGAGGTTCAGCAAAGTTAAGTCTGTACAGTAATCTCACACATACACACATTTTATATGATTTCTGCAGAATGACAGTATCGCTAACTAAAGGAAAAGCTAGAGGGAGGGAGTAGACAAACGTCTGTGACTTGGCTTAAACATATTAAGTCTTTGAGCAGGAAAGTGTTACAGTATTGGTTTTTACCTAGTGTTGGTCTGCCTCCTACTGGGCTGGAACTCAGACTCTGTACCTGCAGTGCCTGGCACACAGGTGGCCTTCGGATACTTGGCCCCAATTATTGCAGAAATCTGATCTGGCAGCCATCTTTGGGGGGTGTGGAAACTGATTTCTGATGGGGAGAACAAAGGAGGGGCTTGTGAAAGCTCCTCATTCCAGTGATGATTGCTAACAACCATGATTGCTATTAGTAATGGCTGTAATAGTGATATCACTTGTATTTACCTTTCATCAAGTTGTTTAATTCATAGACATGTATCACAAATTCCCAGAGAGCTCGGGGGCAGGTACTGTCAGACTCTGAGGGCAGAAAGCAGAAGGCCGACCTCTCCCTGCTTTAGTGCATCTCTTTTGCTAATGCGATTTCTTTTCCACTCACAGACTGAACCCAACTGCCTCCCTAGTAAGTGCTAACATTGAAAAAATTGTTGACTTGCTTTCCAGTCTGTGATTAAATAATGTAAAATTATTATCCAGCTAGATCTTGATTTCTTTAAAGAAGGAATTAACACACAAGCACACTTGGCTTTACCTGAGAAACTGTTCATAGAAAAATTTTGATTTAAATTAGCATTTTGAATGTGTACAAAGGCCTATGCTAGTAAACTGTTCCGTAAAGGGAAGAATCCTAACCTTTATATGAATATGACTTTGCCTTATAAAGGGGTATACCTGCAATCCCTTTGAGTAGCTTTAATCTCCGTTTGGTTAGGCTGTTGGTGTGATACTATAATAGAAAGTAAGAACTTGATAAAATGAAGGCAGAGAGCTTCCACTATAGCAAATGAAAAGTATTTTTAGACTATGTGCATATGTGCATTTGTAAGTTAACTAGGAAGTTTTTAATTATGCTCAATACTGTCATTTTCCTATATGCTGAGACTCTCTGTGGAAAAGTGTCAACATGTTGCTGACCCCTCAGCCACTGAGTAGTCGAGGAGTGATTCTGTGTTCAGGGCTGTGGTTCCTATGCAGGATTTCAGGCGTGTAGTATAGCTTTAAAAAGAAACATCATGAAGAGCTAACAGAAAAAAAAAAAAAAAAAAATTGGTTTCCAGATGTTTCCAGAATTTCATATTCATGGAATTTGGTGGTGGTGCAGCCTTAAAGGAGCCATCTTCACTTATGTCCTGTCTGGCTGGTAAGATACATATGGTTTGCGTTGTTACAGAAAAACTAATTTTCCTTTGTCCAACATGTGCTCCTCAGACAGCGCACACACATTTCATATTTGCTGGCTAGGCGGTTTCTGATGGAGGCTGTGGCCAAGACCAATGGGATTTGACAGTAACTGTCAGTCAGCAGTCTGCCCAGCTTCTTTATTTCATTTCATAATGTGGCTTCTCGTACTTCTCATTTGCTACTTTTCCTTAAGCCCTCTTTACCTTAGTAAAATTCTACTCAGCTACAGGCATGAATCTGGGGGGCTGGGGCTTAGAAGAGAGAGAGTGTTTGGGGGGGGAGGTAGTGTATTTGCTAAAGTTAGAAAAAGGCAAATATCTCTTCTATCAAGATTTCTTAAAATTTTAGACATTTTGCTTTGATAAAGCTCTTTCAAGAGTTCAACCCCTAATTTCTTCACTTGGAAGACCTGGGAATTCAACATCTATGCAGACAACACAACGGCCGAGGACATCAGCAATTATACATCAGATCCTAGCTGTAGGTCCGATGGTCTGGATTTTGGTAACCTAGGCTGAACTAGTCAAGAACCCATGGTACATGGAGGAATCAAGGCAACATGTTTGTCTGATCCGTTTCCGTTCTTTTTCTTCAAATAGCTTGCACTCTATAGATCAGTTTCTCAACATTTTGCATAGATAATTCTTTACTGGGGGGGACTGTGCCGTGCACTATAGGATGGTTAGCAGCATCCCTGACCAGTAGCAGCCTCCTTCCTAGTGTGGCAATCAAAAATGTCTCTATACTTCTCCACATGTCTCTTGTGGGGCAAAATTGATCACCCTTAGTTCAGGACCAATGCTGTAGGTGGGTGACTTACCCTGACAAAGTTACTGCCTCTCTTAATTGGCGGTTGTGGATGAGTAAGAGAATCCTGGGGCGAAGCCATGGGAGTTGAGGGAGAGGATGATAAGAAATGAAGGGATGTCTCAGGTCTGCCAATTAAATCTATCCTATCAGCTTGCACTTACATTTCTGGTTTTGGTATTATACTAGAAGCATATTTATTTGCTGTTCAGACCAAGCAATTACCTAATAAAAACCTAAAATGTATTATACAGCACTCTTCCTAGCACTTCGTCACACTAACTTATTTAATAAAACTACCCTAGGACGTGTTGTTGTTGTTACGTGCTGACTCATATCGACCCTTTGTACAACAGGAGGGAACACTGCCCAGTCTTGCACCATCCTCACAATCCTTGTTATGCTTGAACTCATTGTTGCAGCCACTGTGTCAGTCCATCTCATTGAGGGTCTTCCGCTTTTTCACTGACCCTTTACCAAGCATGATGTCCTTCTTCAAGGACTGGTTCCTCCTGATAACATTTCCAAAGTATGTGAGACACAGGCTAGTCATCCTTGCTTCTAAGGAGCATTCTGGTTGTACTTCTAAAACAGATTTGTTCATTCTTTTAGCAGTCCATGGTATTATTCAATATTCTTCATCATTACTGTAATCCGAAGGCATCAATTCTTCGGTCTTCCTTATTCATTGTCCAGCTTTTGCATGCATATGAGGTGACTGAAAACACCGTGACTTGGGTCAGGCACACCTTAGTACTCGAGGTGACATCTTTGTTTTTCAACACTTTAAAGAGGTCTTCTGCAGCAGATGTGCCCAATGCAATGGTCTTTTGATTTCTTTACTGTTGCTTCCATGGGTGTTGATTGTGGATCCAAGTAAAATGAAATCCTCGACAACTTCAATCTTCTCCATTCCTCATGATGTTGCTTATTGGTCCAGTTGTGAGCATTTTTGTTTTATGTTGAGGTGTAATTCATATTGAAGTCTGTAGTCTTTGATCTTCATCAGTAAGTGCTTCAAGTCCTCTTCACTTTCAGCAAGCAAGGTTGTGTCATTAGCATAACACAGGTTGTTAATGAGCCTTCCTCCAATCCTGATGCCCAGTTCTTCTTCACAGAGTCCAGCTTCTGAGATTATCTGCTCAGCATACAGATTAGGTATGGTGAAAGGATACAACCCTGACACACACCTTTCCTGACTTTAAGTCACGCAGTATCCCCTTGTTCTGTTCCACAGACTGCCTCTTGATCTATGTATAGGTTCCTCATGAGCACAATTAAGTATTCCGGAATTCCCACTGGCTAATTCTTTTCAGAAGTAGAACTCCTAACTCTAGTCTTAGTCTGGAAGCTCAGCTGAAACCTATCCACCATGGGTGACTCTGCTGGTATCTGAATACCAGTGGCGTAGCTTCCAGCATCACACCAACA
The DNA here is from genome assembly GCF_030014295.1 of Loxodonta africana. Lineage (NCBI taxonomy): Eukaryota > Metazoa > Chordata > Mammalia > Proboscidea > Elephantidae > Loxodonta > Loxodonta africana. The sequence goes on from NC_087347.1 coordinate 45,822,505, forward strand.
TGCAAGCCCCCGTGGTATGACAAACTGACAGATGCATGGGGGACCCTATGATGTAGGTGTACTATTATTATCCCCATTTTAGATTGGGAAAATGAAGCACAGATAACCTACCTAGCAGTGAATTAGAGGCAAAAAAAAGAAAAAAAAATTTTTTTTTTTTTTGGGCAAAGCTAGGTTCAAATCCATGTTGTCTTATTCCAGCGTCCATGTTCTTAAGTACTCTGCTAGGCCTCCCTTTATAGGGAGCTTGTCACTTAAATCCTCAGAGATGAGCTAAAACCAAAAATACCAAACCTGTGGCCGTCGAGTCAATTCCAACGCATAGCAACCCTATATGACAGAGTAGAACTGCCCCAAAGAGCATACAAGGAGCACCTGGTGGATTCGAACTGTCGACAGCCATAGCTCTTAACCACTATGTCACCAGGGTTTCCAGAAATGAGCTGGACAGGACTTAAAGAGTCCCTCTGTATGCTACATAGCTATTTATCTTGTGTAATTATCAAATACTCTTATATTACTTTCTACCAGTTATCAATTCATTGCCTCTCAGCTCCAAGTTGACTCTTCACTGCCCTGTTTGTGATAGTGGAGCTGGACCCTGTAAACATTTCGCCTTTGCCGGCTGGCATGATGTTAATTTAAGCTTTTTTGCTGGAGGGGTGTTCTTGCTCCTGCAGCGTTTAACTAGGGTGTGGAACATCCAGTGGCCTTCAGCTACAGTGAATTTCAGCTGCACAGCTTTAGGTAGCATCCTTGTTCTATGGATGCCCTGGCTGGCTTCCCAGAAAATTCAGAAGCACCCCTGCAGGTGGCTTACTGGTGAGTTTCACTGGTGGGTGCCCCAGCTGGATTCCCAGTGAGTTCAGTGGCACCCCTGCGGGTCCGCCAGCAGCTCCCAGGGAAGCTTCCTGGTGAGTTTCCCAGTGCTCCAGTGGTGGTTTCCCGCTTGTCAGGTCTGGCCTGGGCACCTCCGGTTTGACGGAAAAAGCAAAAGGATGAAAAAACGTATTGGATGGCTAGTAATGCATAGCGTTAAACGTGCTTCTAACTCTGGGATAACAAGGCAATCAGTGAGCCCTCGCAAATCTTCAGATTTTTTCCCACAAGATTACAGTTAAGATGGCTCAGGACTTTCAGGAAAATGCTGGAGCAATGTGTTAGCCAGCTGAATTATTTTGTTTGTTTTGTTTCTGGCCTTTTGTTGTTTTATAGTTTACTTAAGAAATTTGGGAGCAAATGACTGGTTCTTTCTTGTTTTGCTTCATTTTTTGGTACCTTGGTTTAGACAATCTGGAGTCTTAGCTCACCTGTTCCTGAATTCTAGGTATGGCCTCTGAAGCAAGTGTGGTAAGAAAGGATGTCATTATACATTTCATGGATGCTGTGACTAGAAGAAAAACCAAACCAAACCTGTTGCCGTCGAGTTGATTGCGACTCATAGCTACCCTACAGGACAGAGTAGAACTGCCACATAGGATTTCCAAGAACTGCCGACATTTCGGTTAGCAGCTTTATGCACTTACCCACGGTTTCCGGGACTAGAGGGAGCTTGCTGAAAATGGAAATTTTACCATCTCTAGCCACAAGAGGGCAGCTTTGGATACAGCATATAAACCAGGAAGGCAGTTAGGAGGCATCTCTTTCTTAAGGGTGGTGTTGAATTCCAGCATCTCCCTACCTAGCTGCTGCCACCCCTGCCCCCTCATTGGCCTAGGAAAAGAACTTTCCAGGCTCTCAATTCCTACTACTAATGGTTAAATCAAGATTGAGGCTCAAACCTAGGCTTTCAGATAGAATCCCCAAGTCTGTTACTTTGGTGGGGGGCAAGGGGGTGGGGAGTGGGTGACAAACTGCTGGTAGCTTTTGGTCTGGCAAACTTTTCTCATTAACCTCATTTGATATTGTTTCCTTGAGGAGGTTTAATTAGAATCTATTTTACTTATGCCAGCAGAGTTGAAAACTTGGGAACTGAGCTGTAAATTGGATATATTGTGTTTCTAGCTTCTTCCCTCAAACAATCTTATATGGCCTTCACAAAGGGTGAATTTTGTACTGATTTGTGTTTAGCTTTCTGAGCCTTGCTGGATTAAGCACCCCAAGGAGAGGCTCAACAAGGCAGAGTTGGAGTTTGGAGAGAATATCTCAAATAAATGTAAATTTGGAATTTAATTGGGAACCCACTAGGGAAATTTGAATTTCACAGATGAAGGCCTGGATGGAAGATCTATGTGGTAAAATGCAGGTGAGTTTTGAAATTTATTCAATCTTCATGAGCATTAAAATGTTTTAACCTCACTAGAGAATGTTTGAGAGAGAAGAATCCATTCTTAACTGGCTAACATGCATTAAGGAGAGAGATTAGGTGACTTGTAGCCCTTAAATATTTTAAAAAGGAGTTTAAAGCATTAAAAAAAAAAAAAAAGGTTGAATATGTTCCAGAATCTCTAAGGTCAACAATGGTTCTGCCAGGACAGTAGAAGACATGTAATATAGTATTTAAACAGTCTGACACTATCACTAAAGTACTGAAATTGTAAGCTGATGTTGAGTCAGCCCCTGACTCATGGTGAGCCCATGCACAATGGGATCAAACTATTGTGATTCATGGGGTTTTTAATGGCTGATATTTAGAATTAGATTGCCAGGCCTTTCTTCCTAGTCTGTCTTAGTCTGGAAGCACTGATGAAACCTGCTCAGCATCATAGCAACACGCAAGCCTCCACTGACAGATGACTGGCGGTTGTGCTTCAGGTGCACTGGCTGGAAATAGAACCTGGGTCTCCTGCATGGAAGGTGAGAATTCTACCACTGAACCCCCACTGTCTCAATATATTGAAATTACTGTTTAAAACATACACATTATCAAATGCTCACATGCCCAGAGTCTACAAGAAAGGCAAAATCTAGAAAAAAAAAAAGTGATCCTGTGAAAACACTTTCCAGCATTCTTTTCTTTTAGCGACCTGGGAGTGTCTGCCATGTGCTTAGGAATGTATCTGGGCCTTCTCGATCCCAACAGCTACCTGAAAGTCAAGGTTAAGTAAGAATGGTTGGGTCCAACCCTGACAAAAGCAGGTGCACTCCTGATCTGGAAAACCTATTATGTTTTGTTTCCAGAATTATCGGGCCCATCTTTAAAGCTGTCACATTTAAACTGACATTTTTCAGTGCTGAGTAAAATCATGCTACATAAAAACTGTGCAAAACCCTTCTGTTTTGTAATATATAAATTCAGAACCTCAGACGGGGTAAACAGGGACTGCACTCCTGGACATTTATCTTTCTTGTTTGAATGAACAACTTTTCCTTCCTTCCTGGAATAGGATTTAACATTTTGAATTCCTACTAAATCTCTCGGTACACTCAGAGACCTCAGAAAGCACTCTACAGAGACAGCAAACATCTTCCCGTACATGACAAAACAAGAAAAGGACGCTTGTGAGGCTCACAGGCTTGGCTGCTCAGGGCTGCTCTAAGGAACAGGACCTGGGACCAGGGATGCCAGAAAAAAACGTTAACGTGGAGCTGAAAATAAGTATTTGCACTTCAAAGAGATTAACAAATGTGCAGGATGGTCAATGGAAGCAGGGCCCAAACTGAACTGCCCTGTGAACAGAGATCTGGGGGTTGTGGCTATTTGGTCTTTGGGCCACTCAGTGTCCCTTCTCCTCTCCTGAGGTAACGGTGGCCCTTGTCCACGTTGCCCATATACTCCTGAGGAGCTGGCCACACCCCTAGCTCCAGGGAGGGCTGATTTGTTGTGGTTAGCTGCTCTGGAGTCCACCTGCGACTCATGGCAACCTCATAGCAACAGCACAAAAGGCTGTCTGATCCTAGCCATCCCCATACTTGGTTGTGGATTGGACTGCTGCGATCGAGAGGGTTTTCAATGGCTGATTTCAGAAGCAAGCTGTCTTAGTTTGCATGCTCTGCTGAAACCTGTTCAGCATCACAACAAAACTCAAGCCTCCATGGACAGATAGGTAATGGCTGTGCTTGAGGTGCACTGCCAGGAATGCAAACCTGGGTCTCCTGCATGGAAGGTGAGATTTCTACCATTGAGCCAGACTGGTTTAAGGACAGACCTAAGAGAAACCTGGGCCAATGATATGCAAGAAGACCTTTGCTGGGACTTCTGAGAAAGACACTTCTTCCATGCTGAAGCTACCTGGAGAGACGCTTTCTTCTTCTGGACAGTGTGGCAGCACAAGAAGGAAGGGAGAGCTGAGATAAGAGAAAGGAGCCGGAGCCCTGATCAAATTGGACCCAAGGCATACTTTAACACTGGACTTCTCGGTCACTGCACCAATAAATTCTCATTATTGTTTAAGCCAGGCTGAGCTGAGGCTTATGTGACTTGCTTGTGACCAAGGTCTCCAAACTGACACGTGGTGTCTCAGACGACTGCAGTGCAGACCCATGTATCTGTGTGTGATGTATTCAGCAGGGGCCATGGTTAGGCATTATTTTTTCTGAAGGGCCACTTGTCCCAAGAGAAAGTATTGTACAGAGCTCTCATGCATTATTTAGCCTCTAGTCTCTAAAGTTTTCTTCAAAATCTTATACGGTACACTCAGTAGTAGTAAGGCGGGCATCAATAAAAGAAACAAGCCAGGTGTCAAATGCAGCATATTTTAATTTGTTTCAAATAAAGCAATATATGTATATATATATTTCAGAAAAACACCAGATGTTAAATTCTACAAAAGCGCATGTGTCTTCGGCAGATCATGTTTGTCTAATCATTAAGAATTTTTTAATTTTTTTTGCAACATTAACTCTCTAAAGACGATCAATGGACTGACATCACGCTACAACATAGGTTGCTACTGAGCCTCTGGTCTTCAGCCACATCTTGATTTTCCTAACAAATGAGTAAATACTGCCTGGCTAAGATGTTGCAATGTCTCCATGAGAAAAAGCATCAACAGATCAAGCAAAGCCATGGAAGTTATGAAGCAAGCTAGCGCTGGTTATTAGAATTAGTAAAAATGATTAAGAGAGGGTGACACAACCATACAGGGTTTGTATATTCCAAGTGACTCTCTTTTGGCAGCAAATTGGGTCAGCACCTCGGGCAGGGAACCAAAACTGAGTGAAAACTGCTTTTTCCTCTCCTAGCTCAGGCCACCAATGTCACGGCTGGGACTGAGAGAACCGCGGCATCTGCCGATACTTCTATTCTCGTGGGGCACAGGTTGCACTGTGAAACCCTGGCGACGTTACCCCGGAAAGGCCTGGCCTCCGAGTTGTCTGTGGCGTGCTGCCTTCGCCGGGGCTTTTCTGAATGGGCCGGGGTCTCGGGGGTCTTTGTCCCCAAGGAGGCCTCTTGGTTTTTGGTGCCACCTTTATTTTTGGGACGGAAGCCGTTGTGTGGCTGTCTTCTGTGTTCATGGCGGTTGTTGCCTTTCACCATTGGATCAGCTTCATTCCCACTGCCCTGCAACTTGGCCGACCCATTTAGCCTGCTGTTATGATACTGTGGATTAAATCTTCGTCTTTGGCTAGAAGGTCCATTCTACCAAAAGAGAAAACAGGTAAGTATTAGATGTCTTTGGGGGAAGTTCAAGCATCCAGCAAACCATGGGTGACATCAGTAAACATTAAGGAAACTAAATCTTTAAGCCATAAGCAAGGTTTTTTACACTCCTGAAGAATATGGCAACATGCAAAAAGGGTCAAGCTGATAAAATCCTCAATCTTAAAAGAATAGTGGACTGTCTTGTAAATGGAACTTCAAGAAAATGACTGATGCTGAAAGGGAGGTTACAGAGGCATGTTGTTGTTGTTGTTACCGGGTACTGTCCAGTCGATTCTAACTCATCACGACCCTACTGAACAGAGTAGATCTGCCCCATGGGGTTTCCTAGGCTATAGTCTTTACAGAAGCTGACTGCCAGGGGTTTCTTCCACAGAGCCACTGAGTGGGTCTGAACCGTCAACCTCTCCATTAGCAGCTGAACACACTGGACCACCAGGTCTCCTTTACCGAGGCATAAGACAGGCAATTCAAGAACTAGGCAAAATAAAACCCATAGGTATCTTTAAAATATAACCAAATGAAAAGTAACAGAATGAAATGTAATGCAGGGGCAGTGCAATGATGATTCTCAACCATGGAAGCTTCTGGAACATTCTGTATAAACAATGCAATGTGAACCCTAATTGTATATATGAAGAAAAATGTAAAATTTCACTTGGAGGTTTTCTTCTCTAAAGCAGTTTTCTATTTCATTTCAAAACAACTATCTTATCACAGCTCAGAAGTATTATCTTGGGAAAATACAGGGATGAGGTGTATCCAGCAGATTTTGGCGGGACATGGAGGGATCATGTGTCTCATAGAGGTAATTAGTCCTTTTTGAAAACTTTTTGCAGTTCTTGGTTGACGAATTCTCAAGTGCTATAGTGAAGTCATTCCTTCGACAGATCAGCAACCATGAACGTAAGTAATAATCTTGTCTGTCCCTGTACAAAGGGAAAGTTTCTGAACTTGTTGAGGTCCGTAATAGTTACTGTTTACTGAGTGTCCACAGCGTCGCAGCCCCTGAGCGAGGTACTTCCACAAGTTATCTCATTTATCATTACAATTACCGTTTAAGGTAGTTGTTATTTGTTTGCTTCATTTTATGGATGAAGGTAATGAGTTTAAGAGGCTTGCCCAAGGTCTAGAGGGAGAAAATGGTGGAGCCAGTGTGTAAACTCAGGCTGTCTGACACCAAAGCCTGGCCACTCCCACTTAATGTGCTGTATCCTGACAAGATTCAGAAGTCTTTATCTGATCATAAAGTAGATTCTTAAATGAACACGATTTTTGAAAACCAAACCTCTGTTATTAAATCCTGTAGCTTTACGCTTACAAATACATAAAGTTCTTAACATATACCTTGTGACTGGATGGTATAGGTTTAGAGCAGACCCGCTCCTAATAATCCAGAGCCAACCGCAAGAGTATATATGCTGGGTCACATACCATATGCCTGAATATTGAGAAGGTATAAAACAAGCCTACAAACTATTAAAAATGTCCTTTCCTTCTGTCTTGACAAACAGACCCTCCTGAGGACGTGGAAGGCCAGGTATAATTATAGATGTCTGGGACTCCTTGAGTTCCATGCCACAATGCAGGGGTTCAGGGAGGGGGGTTCCTAGCCCCCTGGCCCACCCCTCCTTCTCTTCCCACCTTTAGCTCTGTCCCACATTGTGAGGGGGCCTCATACTCATGAATGTGGATACTAACCCCAGCCTTCCCATCTATGCTTTACCCCCTGCCCCCTAAGACAACCACCCCTTGGACCTGGGGGTGTGCAAACTAGTTGACGGGTCTGCTATCAAGATGATATATCCAGGGAAGTAGTACATCAAGTGCCTGAGAGCAAGGTTGGGGCCACTTGGGAAAAGAATTCCAGGATCTCCAGTACTTGGAGCACAGTCTAGAACAGAGAATGTAGATTCTGAGTGGTTGTCTCTTTTTGGTTCCAATGAAGAACAGGGCTCATGACAAGGGTTTAGTTTAGACAGCTAAAGATTCTGGTTTAGATGTATGTGCCAACTTAAACGATCCATTACCTAAAATGCTTTGCTGAACGTGATAAAACAGTGAGCTGAAAAGATGCCTATGTAGATAGCATTTAATCTGGTCTCCTTTGTTTTTAAAGAGATTGTGAAATGGAAAGTCTTAGACTAAATTTTAGTTGTTGTTGTTAGGTGCCATTGAGTTGTTTCCAACTCATAGTGGCCCTGTGTATAACAGAATGAACCACTGTCCAGTCCTGTGCCATCCTCACAATCATTGTTATATTTGAGCCCACTGTTGCAGCCACTGTGTCACTTCATCTCGTTGAGGGTCTTCCTCTTTTTTGCTGACCCTCTACTTTACCAAGCATGATGTCCTTCTCCAGGGACTGGTCCCTCCTGATAACATGTCCAAAGTACGTAAGATGAAGTCTCACCATCCTCGCTTCTAAGGAGCATTCTGGCTATACTTCTTACAAAACAGAATTGTTCGTTCTTCTGGCTGTCCACAGTATATTCAATATTCTTTGTGAACACTATAATTCAAACGTATCAGTTCTTCTTTGGTCTTCCTTATTCAATGTCCAGCTTTCACAGACACATGAGGTGATTGAAAATACCATGGCTTGGGTCAGGCACACCTTAGTCCATGAAGTGACACCTTTGCTTTTTAACACTTTAATTAGGTCTTTTGCAGCACATTTGCCCAATGCAATATGTCTTTGTCTTCTTGATTGCTGCTTCCGTGGGCGGTGATTGTGGATCCAAGTAAAGTGAAAACCTTGAGAACTTCAATAATTTCTCCATTTATCATGACGTTGCTTATTGGTCCAGTTGTGAAGTTTTTTTTTTTTTTTAATGTTGAGGTATAATCTATACTGAAGGCTGTGGTCTTTGATCTTCACGGTAAGTGCTTCAAGTCCTCTCTACTTTCAGCAAGCAAGGTTGTGTCATCTGCACTGCATGGATTGTTAATGTCTTCCTCCAATCCTGATGCCACGTTCTTCTTCATATAGTCCAGCTTCTTGGATAATTTGCTCAGCACACAGACTGAATAAATACAGTGAAAAGATATAACCCTGGTGCACACCTTTCCGGATTTTAACCAAGCAGTATCCCCTTATTCTGTTCGAACAACCACTTCTTGGTTTATGTATACTTTCCCCATGAGCACAATTACATTGTTCTGGAATTCCCATTTTTCCCAATGTTTTCCATAATTTGTTATGATCCACACAGTTGAATGCCTTTACACAGTCAATAAAAGACAGGTAAACATCCTTCTGGTATTCTCTGCTTTCAGCCAGGATCCCCTGACGTCAGCAATGATATCCCCTGTTCCCCATCCCAAGTCTGTTTGAATTTCTGGCAGTTCCCTGCTGATGTACTTTTGCAACCATTTTTGAATTATCTTCAGGAAAATTTCACTTGCATGTGATATTAATAATATTGTTCAATAATTTCCATATTCTGTTGGATCACCTTTTTTTTGGAATGGGCACAAATATAAATCTCTTCTAGTGGGTTGGCCAGGAAGATGTCTTCCACCTTTCTTGGCATAAAGGAGTGAGCACTTCCAGCACTGCATCCATTTGATGAAACATCTCAATTGGTCTTCAGTTCCTGGAGCCTGGTTTTTTGCCAATGCCTGCAGTGCAGTTTAGACTTCCTCCTTCAATACCAATGATTCCTGATCATATGCTACCTCCTGAAATGGCTGAATGTCAACCAATTCTTTTTGGTACAGTGACTCCGTGTATTCCTTCCATTTTATTTTGATGCTTCCTGCGTCATTTAGTATTTTGCCCATGTGATGTTTAAAAATGAGCAATGAACAAAGGATGTGAAGATGTATTTAGACTACAAGTGAAACTGGTTTGATTATGACCTTTATTTATTAATATATAAAACAGTCCTTGTCAAAGTGCTATTTTAAGGCTAATGAAGACATTCAGGGCTAAAGAAATGCTTGCCAGTGTCATTAATGGGAAGTCTGAAAGACCAAGACCACAAAACCCAACAGGCTTAGAAAACCAGCATTTTGGAATACTAAAAGTCTCTTTCGTAGAGATCATGAAAGGTATCTTTATAGCCTGCTCAACTTCTAATATCATAAAGTCACATTTTTTGTTTACTCTCTAAAACAAGGATCAATCTCCTCTCAAGAATACAGCAGAGAAGTCGAAAGAGCAGGAAGACTGTCCTTTCAAAACTTGGTAGTTTTAGTGGTCACAGTAAGTAAGAATTAATAATGTCATTTTGAAATGTATTCCCTTTTCTGGAAGCCCAAGAGAAGAAAAAAAAATCTGAACTAGCCTTGATCTCTAATTGATAAATAAACTAAACATAAATGGGAGTGGTATTATCTTAAAAAAAAAAAAAAAAGAGTACCAGATTTCCTCTCACTACCATTCCAGTGCCCAGGTTCTGAAACTTGATCCCACAGCTGTGTGAGCCCCATCCAAGTGTGGGCCAGTTACTGGGGTCCCGAGGATGGTGGCAATCAAGGGCATGAGAAGAGCTATCACATTTTAGGTAGACTCTTTGCTAATGCTGTCAAGAGTGTATGCAGGCCACTTTCTCCACATGGGAAACTTGAAATGTGGACTAGATGGGGACAGGGAAGTTCCCAGGAGGCCTGCCAGGGCTGTGGGGGGTGGGGCTGGGCTGTGACCCCAGGAAGCTCAGCGTCTAGCTGTTGCTGTGTTCTTCCTCCTGAAATGAGTATCAGCCCCCCGCCCCCCTTCCAATGCATCCTGGACCAATGTCTGCGAGACCCCTGAAGGCAGTGCAAGGTGGCCTCCCAGAGCGGCTTACCTGCTTGTTAGCTGGCATGGCCTGGTGAGAGGTGTCGGTGGTGTTGGGAAGATTGCTCGCCATTTTCAGGTTTGCTGCTTTACCCTCGGAGGGCTTGCTGTGATTGGATGATTTTCGGGTAAAGTTACTCTGTTTCCCAGAGGCTGCTGAGTGAGTATTGAGCAGAGGCAGCAGGGAGCTACAGGGAGTTCTTGAGGAGTAACTGTTCTTTGGATGTGTAACTGCAATAAGAAAGTGCCTGGTGTTACGGGTTGTGCCGTGAACACGGCCGCTTCAGTAATCCGTTAGAAAGACACAGGAGATGGAGAAATTGGCAGGAGGTCCAACACAACATTAAGAGAAAGCTTTTTAAAAGATGTCATTTGAAAGGGCACCTTGGGGCTCAGAAGCCACCAAATTTCTTCTGTGAGAACCACTGAGCCGTGACTGCAGCATAATCACCCAAGCTGAGAGACATGTGTAGGAAATAAACATATCTGAACAACTTTAATACTATTCTTTAGGTTAAGAACCCACCAAGGAAAGGATAATGAAATCTGGAGGGTCCCTCTTTGGCCCTGTCCACAAATCACTCTGCTCTTGGGTTCCCCATGACCAAACCTCTCCTCACTGTCCCTGTCAGGTTCCTAGGGACTACAGAAACCCTCAAAGAAATGCTGACACGCTGGCCTGTCAGAGCCACATTGTCCCAAGAGCATGAGGATGGGGTGGTGTTGGGTGTTAGAGAAGAATTTTGCCACCCTGGGCTGTGAATATCCCCAAGGTAAGACCAGGCCTGCCAACCCCTAAAGCATCTTTTATGTTCCACTAGAACTGCATTATCAGGCCTTTTGTTAGCCTCATTTTCTACATCCTGACTGCAAATCTGCATCCATACAAAAGCTAAAAGCAATGCAGGTAATTAGACAGGTCCCCGCCAGAGCTGAGGTAGGTCCACTTAAGGCTCATTATTCCCAATCCTGCTGCCTTTGAATGTGGAGGATTTCTATGTGAGCTCCCATGCTACAGGGGGTCAGAGGGAATCCACTCAAGGGTAAGTCATGGCTTCCCTCTTACAGCTCCCAAGAATTTGACTGCCAGGCTGGACAGCAAGACCTTTCCCTGAATCTGAAAACTGTCACCAATTTTTAAAAGCAATTTTCTCGGATACGTTTGGTTGGATCAAACCTAATCCCAGCGTTTTTCTAGAGGATTAGGAATGACTAGTATGGATCACAGAATCATAGAACATTAGAAATGGGAAGGACAAGGACATATCTCCAGTCCCTTCTTTTTATAGGTAGGGCATGACAGCAATCCAGGGGCTGTCCAAACATCACTAGGGGATTTGGGTGGCTCTTGTGCTCACTAGATTCAGTTTTATGGGGTCACTCCTTCCTATAGCTCAGAGACTACACTTTCCAGCTCAGGAACTGTGGTCCTGGTTTTCTGGGCCCCAGCTCTTAATATGCTCTCAACAAAGCTGAACAGAAAAAGGCCTTTGGAGGATAATCGAAAACACTCGAGGCTGCCTTTCACAAGGGACAGCTGTACTTTGGAAAGGGGTGGCTCCTCCCACTAGGTGGCACTTGAACTGCTCCAGAGGCAAGCAGGTGAATCTGCAATCCACACCCCTCCTCCTGATCGGTGACACAGAGTCACTTAGCATTAATGTCTTGCTCATCATCAGGCTGAAATGGAAACTAGGGTGGGCAGTTAAATTTCCAGCTGTGAGCCAGACTGGATTTCAGAGATGAGGCAAAAGCTGGGGATGGAGAATGGCAAACAGGTAGACTCCTTCCTAAGGGAGGGAGCAATGAGCGGGTGAGAAGGGAACAGAATTTAAAAGTACAGTCATAAAACCAGCCAACTGCCAAAGCTGTGTGAACAAGGGCGTTCATGGCAGCGTTATTTTTAATGGTGAATAACTGGCAGCAACCTAAATGTCCACAATCAGGGGACTGGCTGCATAGATGATATTTAAATGAATTATTGGTTAAATATATTGACATGGAAAAATGCCTACCATGTGTTATGAAGTGATAAGAACTAATTATGCTACTATATAGGTATATTATATATTAAAAAAAAAAACTAACCTAAACCTAACCTGTTGCTGTCCAGTCAATTCTGACTCATAGTGACCCTACAGGACAGAGCAGAACTGCCCCATAGAATTTCTAAGGAGCGGCTCGTAGATTTCAACTGCCGACCTTTTGATTAGCAGCTGAGCTCTTAACCACCACCAGGACTCCATGTTGTATACCTATTAAAACATTGCCGTCCTATGGGACACAGTAGAACTGCCCCATAGGGTTTCCAAGGAGCGGCTGGTGGATTTGAACTGCTGAACTTCTGGTTAGCAGTCATAGCTCCATGTTGTATAGTAAATGATAACATACAGTATAATTATATATATACTTCAATATTCAATACATAATTTACATATTAATTTATACAAAAGGACGGGACTGGGTATGTTTATATGTGTATGAAAATGTGACGGACACATGAAAGTAATATCATGTTCTACATAATACAGAAAAAAAACAGTTCTGTAATTTTTGGATCAAGCTTTTATTTTTTATACTAGGGGGAAAAAAAGCATTTTCCACACTAAAAAAAAAAAAGTATAGCCAAATTTCAAGGTTCAGCTGCTGCCTCTGAGGCCGCGGGTTTCCCATGTCCCTCACCTGTCCTTTGCCTGCTGTCCTTAAAGCCCTGTTAGTCTTCATTCCCACCTCCCCTGGTGGGTGGGATGGAGTCAAGAAAAGAAGTCCCAGCCAATTTTGTTGCATATTAGCTGCTCTAATTAAGGCTTAATAAGGAACAAGACGAAAGCTAATGACTGAAGTGAAGTCTTTCATTATCTGGAGACTTCACTCAGCACAGGGCGGAAGCCAGTTAGGGGCACCCTAAGCAGCGCACACAACAGCTGGGCCTTTCACAACAATAGCTGATTGTTCCCAGACTTATTAGGAAGTCTCACTCTGATGTAATAGGTCTCTGCAGAGCCGGAGCTGTTTTAAATCAGAGGAGCCGTTTATCTGGCGGTGCTTAAAGAAAGTTTGCAAAAGGCATAAACTAGTTGACCTGTTCTTTTCCGCTTAATAAATCCCAGGGATTTACTGACGGGTAGTGGCATTTGAAGACTCTAAGTTCAAATCTTGACATTTCTAGTGACCTGTGTCCTGACCTCTGATCATTAAATCTCTTCAGACCTCACTTTAGCCCCCTGGAAGGTGCACACCTGACATTTCCGATATCAACCCTGAAAGCACCAAGCTTACTCACACAGAATTATTTAGCAAGGAAGTATGCACAACTCACTCTCTCCGCAGAGCATGATTTGGGCCTTTAGCTGTTCAATGTCACAGGAGAATCGGGCAGCTTTCCCAAGCTCTTCATCATATTTACGTTCGCTGACAAAGTGCTGGAGGAAAGAGAAGGAAAAAAGGAGCCCTGCATTAGAGATGGCCGGAGTGTGCTGCACATTCATTCACCTTGCTCTGCCGTGTGCCCGTGATGGCGTCAACCGGGTGGGAAGTCCTTCCAGCTCTGTTGCTGTGAGGCTCCATTTATCAGTCTGACCTGCCTGGGGCATTATCACCTTCTTGTTCTGGAAATGTGTGTGGGTCCCGTCTTTCCTGTGTGGGCTTAGACAAAACTGTGATACAGGCAAAATGTGTGTTTGGACTCATCTGTTTAACCTTTTACCCTTTACCCTCCTTCTGGAGTCCCTGGGTGGTGCAAACAGTTAACGAGCTCAGCTGCTAACCAAACGGCTGGAGGTTTGAGTCCACCCAGAGGCACCCTGGAAGAAAGGCCTGGTGATTTACTACCAAAAAATAAGCCACTGAAAGCCATATGGAGCAGTTCTTCTCTGACACACATGGGTCGCCATGGGTCAGAGTTGAGGAAACTGGTACCCTTGTTCCAGTACTTCACGTCCTGTTGCCACTGTCTGGGCTGCCTTCCTATAGGGTCTTTCTTATCTGGCCAATCACTTGCTGATATATTAACTGCCAAGGGAAAATATGCCACCCTTCCTAGACGCCCATCTGTGTTTTAATAAGCCTCAAAAGCTTTTAAGATCTAGAAAGCATTATCTTGAATCGTGGAGTTTCTAGTGCTGCTAAAGAAAGAGGGAGAGATTTTTTTCAATTCATTTAAAATGAAGATGTATGTGTAGATGACAGAGTGAGACCTGCAGAAATAGCTACGATGCAGTCCCTCCCTGAGTTTACCAAGGAGTGCACCACACGGCAAGGGAAACAGACACACTGAATACAATGCAAAGTAGAATATGGTAGGTGCTTCAAGAGTGTAAGAGACAAAGAAATTATTTCCTACTGAAATCAATGGGGAAAGAGTTATCTAAGAGCTGGAACGTTAGAAAAATCATTGAACACTTACAGACACTGGCCAAATTCTTAACAGGTAATCTCATTTCCATCTGATTGCATTATTATGAAGTCAGTACTATTATAATCTCTACCTTATAGATGGGGGAACTGAGGTTCTAAGAATCTCAATTTATCCAAAGTCATGGAAGTAGAAAGTTTTGAAACAGGACTGGTTTACTCCAAAGCCTGTGCCATTAACCATTTAATGATGAATGAAATTTTGACAGGCAGAAGTTAAACTTGAAAGATGAGTAGCTTTCAGGAGACCAGGAAGGAGGCAACTTCATATTCTTCACTTGATGTTTTAACAAGCTGGGAGTTTTGTAGGGGAAGATGGAAGTTGTAGGTTCTATTCTGAGGGGCAGGGTGAACCATACTGGGGGAGACTAGATCTGCTTTAGGGCTACAACTCTGGTCTTACAGTGGATGACAAGGCTGGAGAGAGATGGTGGAGGCAGAAGGACTAGTTAGAAGGTGACTGCAATAGTCTGGGTGGGAGACAGTTACCCAAGTCACCCAGCTTTCTGCCTAATGGCAGACCTCATTCTTCACACAGTATTCTGCTTTGATGAGCTACACCCATATTTTTTCAAATTCTACTTTTCCTTGATGTTAGCCAGTTTCTATTGCTTGCAAATAAGAAATACAGTAAATGCATAGTTGCGGGTAGTATTATTAATAAAAGGAAAAATAACATATAAAAGGATATAGGAAAGAAGTTTCCACATGTTGTGCATGCTTGATAGCCCTTACTATTACACTAAGTTCATACTTAGTGTGTGTTCACATGTGTGTATTTATATATACATACATAGATTACATATATGGAATATAATATCCTCCATCCCAGCTGTAATTCATGGTTGAGTATATTTTATTTGGGTTAGTCTCCACTGACTAAGAAAACAGCTTGTACCTTATAATACATCCCTTTTTTTTCAAACCATATTATACTTAAATACAGTGATTAGGTGGTTCTTCACCCTTCTGAATTCTCTATTTCAACCTCATGAAAGAGCTGGGTGCAGGGTATTAAAGCCTCAGAGCATGGCACTCTATGGATACAAAAGGAACATAATGGGGATCAGGTCTCTAGCTCAGGATTCAGGCTGTGACATTTTAGAACTGACCTTAATTTCTGCCCTGAGTTCGGCCAGCTGCATCTCTGCCATCTGACTGGCTAGATCAGTAAGTCTCTTTAGTTCCTCTGCTTTCTTCTGACGAGCAGTCAGAATTTCCACTGCCAAATAAGAAGGAATAATACATTAGGGACAGAGATTTAAACATATTAAATGACTTAACTTCTTGGAACCAGTTCTCCCTCCACAGACTGATGGCTTTGTTAGAACATGACTATGTTTTCTGAACTGGGTTCACTCTTATCCTACAACTCACTTCCATATGTCCTTATCTACCAATCCCCAAACCAATCATGGTCTCTCTGATTCACCGCCCACCCATGTTCTTCTTCGTCTTCACTGACCTATGATCTCACCTGTTCAATCTGAACTTTTAAATTTGTGAGTTACTGAGAACAAATAATTCCAAAAACAGACAGTTACTAAATCCTACCTGAACTTGCAAAGATAGGGAGTCTTTCTGCATGTACTGGACATTAAAGTCTAACAATAATAGACCTTCTGAACTTTAACACATACTCATTGAAGGCAACTAGCTGTGTTACTGGAATCTGACATAAAATTTTGACTTTATTAGCTTTTTGTGAGTTAAAAAAAAAAACAACATAATAAAAACCTCTGCTTTTGAGACTCTGCAGATATGTTTCCATTTTGCAAACAGAGAGAAGTTCCAGTCCAGAGTGTCTTATGACTTTGTTGTAAGTGTCCCCAATGGAAAAATTTCAAGAGTGAGTCAAAGCCAGCTTAAACTGAATTGGTGTGTACTATTTAGCATCTGCACATGTAGAGAAGACACCAGGGAGTTCTCTGGCGCCACATTTTCACACATCTGTCAGATAAACTAAAGGTTCAAACAGATGTAGCAGCCCACAGGTTAATGTGTGTGTGTTTCCCAAAAGATTTTGGAACTCAGAAGCAAAGAACACAAACACAAAGGGTGAGATTTAAACGTGAAGTTTGATCTTCCAATCGATAAGATTTGTAGCTCTCCAATTCAAGTCATATATGAATTGCCTTCATTTTCTTTGGACAAGTACTTTGAGTTATAAGAAAAGAGAGGCTCATTTAACTTATACAACATGCATATCAAATTCACATTATATTTTGGCTTAGCAAAGATCAGCTGCTTCATTGGACCAGATTTATAGGGCAAACGCAGAGGCAAACAATATTATTCCTGATTTTAAGGGTTGTTAGTTTATAAAATGTCAAAATATGGCCACCTCAAAAACATGAAAAGAAGTAGAGGATGAATCAAGAGTTTAAGATCCTCCTGCAAACCATAAACAATTCTCTAGACAGACCAAAAAACATTGTGTTTATACTGACATCAATGTTGTGATGTCTATAAAATAATTAATCTACAAGAGCTCAGCTGTTACCCAAAAGGTCAGCAGTTGGTATCTACCAGCCACTCCTTGGAAACCCTGTGGGGCAATTCTATTCTGTCCTATAGGGTCACTATGAGTCAGAATTGACTCAGTGGCAATGGGTTAGGTTAGGTTAACCATTTGCCAAACCACACTCTAATTATGCTTTGATTATTTACCTGGGGCTCTCCCAGCCTCCCATTTACAAGGCGATGTAGCTGGGCAGAGCTGGATTTGGGCCTGGCAGTTTTTCAGAGCCCAGAGCAACTAGTGAAACACTTGGCCCCATGATGGGAGTGTAGGAATTTTCACTGAATGTAGACAATGTGTTACCGAATGGTGTCCCAGGTTACCCAGTTAGACTAGAGGCCACAAAAAAGTGGCTATCACTTTTGGCCAGAGAACACAAATGTTTATGTGGTTCACACATGCTACTTTTACAAAGTAATTGCCCATGTTTAAAAATTAGGAGATTTCATTTGAAAGCTAGACTTCTGGCTTCCCTTAAATGTTGGAATTTCTGGCCATAGTTGGCCAGCATTCCCACATGGTAGCAACAGGCTAGAGCTGAGGAGTCGCTGCCCTCTTCAGATGAACATGGTGCCCAGTGGGCCACAGTCCCCACCTCCTCGGCACAGCTATGTCACCTGCGAATCCTGTAGGCATCTGCAGTCACTGTGAGACCACAGCCCAAACTGTATCACATAGTTCTTTGTAGCCATAGCACCCGGTACCTGGTACCTAGTGGGTACCCATACCCAGTATGCTTGCTGAATAAAGGATTCAGTGAATGAATAAATCCACTATTTAAAAAAAAAAAAGGATAATAAAGTAAAATGGATTTAAAATAAAAATATGCAAAGGAAGATGGATTTAAAATAAAAATATGTAAAGGAAGATGGAAGTTCCTTTTCTACAGGAGCCAATTAAAAATGCCTCAGACCCATGCTGTTGATTGATTGATTATTTATATTCCATTAAAATTGAACATATGGGTGGGACTAAAGCCTGGAGTGTGAGAAAAAGATTCCTAAGTAGGAAGATGAAACAAGACATTTTCCTTTTGCAAGATAAGATTAAAAGAAGCAAAGTGGTAAAGGCCCAGATGTGACTAGTAAAGGGGTCAAGGGTCTTAATCCCTGTATTATCAGACCTCGAGTGACTGCGCAGTAAAGGAGGTCTGACTTCCCTTGGTGGATCATTCGTGGGGCTGCTGACAATTAGGGGTGATTATTCTTTTTGATTAAGCAGAACTTGGGCATTCACACTGAACAAAAGATTTCACAGAAATAGATATAAGTGGGCCCTAAAATAAGAATGCAGGTGCAGGATCACCAATAAATTCTGATTTACACTCATGCAAATGTACATGGAAATGAATACTTTGCATCAGCAAGTCTTGGGATGCATTTTACATATACTCTCATTAACATTTCAAAGCCTTTCATTATGAAGAAGCCTTAAAACTTCAGAACTAAAGCAATATTCTTTGGGGGCCAACATTTTCACCTTGAAAACATCAATCATAGAAACAAAAAGCAAAAGCAAACAAAACAAAAAACAAAAGCAGATCAGACCCTAAGATTCATTGATCAGGTAACTTAAAAGAGAATAGTAAGTATGTTTTGAAAGCATCACCCTCAAAGGAAATCTGTAGAGGGAAACCGTTCCATACAGCTTTAGATTTTCATGGCATTTAGGACATCATTAATATTATTTCTGTGGTTTTATAAACAATAACTGGTGTGCTAAAATGCATTTTCTCAAAAGGATTTACACATTCTTTTACATTTTTGGAACATGTTGAAAGTCGAACATGTTGGAAGCTTGCCCTTATTACTTGGATCACAAAAAAATCTCAGGGCTTGACAGAGACTGGCTCCAGAACATCCTTTTAGCTGAGTAATGAGGTCACTCCTGAGGTTCACTTTTCAGCCAAAGATTGAACAGGACCATGGAACAAAACAAGACTAAAGGGGTGCACCAACCCTGGGGCAGGGACTGGAAGGCAGGAGGGAACAGGAAAGCTGGTAATAGGGAACCCAGGGTTGAGAAGGGAGAGTGTTGACATGTTGTGGGGCTGTTAACCAATGTCATACAACAATGTGTATACTAACTGTTTGATGAAAAACTAACTTCTTCTGTAAACCATCTAAAGTTCAATAAAAAAAAAAGACAGAAAAAAAAAAATCTCACAGCTTCTCAAACAATACCCCCCAGCAGAGAGGATACTCAAAATCCTGGGGAGGGGGAGGGGGAGACAGTTCTTCAAGCACTTCTTGAAATCCTTTTTATTCTTTAAAAATTCTTGTGAAATTTGCATTTTACATCATAATATACGTGTCCCTGTTAATACAGAAAGCAATATTTTCTTCACCTATTTCTAGTAAACGTGACACCCCAAGAGCACACATCTCTTGGCCTTCAATTCCGCAGGTACACAGATGAAGTTCTGGACTCTAGCATACAACATGCCATATTTCTTCCTTATTTATTATTTATGGGCAATAATAATCGCACATACCGTGTAGGGTTACTGTGGGACTAAATGAAATCACATATGCAAAGCGTTTAGAAGAGAACACTCAAAAAATGCTGACTGCAAATAGTATTAACAAAGTGAGGTACATTCATCCAGAATATACTTCCTTTTTTTGGTAATTATACTAGAATGTTCACTAGGATTGGATTCCACAGTTTAGACACTGAATTCATTATAATAATTCAACTAATAAATATTTATGAGGTACCTACAGTCTTCTCAGCATTGTGCTAGGTACCACGAGGGACAAAGAAGTTTATGTTATAACTGAGAAACAGTCTACACTGTGTGTGGGAAATGGAAAATGTTGAAAATACTTTTTACATTAAAAAATTTTACTTCTACATAGACATGTAAGTTCAAGATTGTGTGTGTATGGACAGTTCTGTACGTAGTGGGAAGAGAAATTCAATGGTTCCTTCTGTCTGCGGAGCAGACACATAGTTGACATGGGCATGCCACTTGAGAGATGCCAGTTACCTCTGTGACCTCCATTTTCTCACTGTAATATAGGGGGGTTTGGACTAGTCTGTGCCGTGGGTGGGTTATATACCAATAAGAGCTGTTCACTTTTTTGAGTATATTGTATATTTTCTCATTTAATCTTTTACCCTTTGAGATAGATACAATTTCCCCCTTTCTGATAAGGAACCTCAGACTTTTGAGAAGTTAACTAAATGGTTCAAGGTCACACAGCCAATAAATGGGTAGAGCTTGGGTTTGGACTCAGTTCTCTCTGTCTCCAAGACCTGAGCACCGACAGGCCTTGAATTGGGTCAAGAACAATTCAAAGCCAGGACCTACAATCTAGCCGTTTCAACTGGTCTGAAAGCTCCATGAAAGTTGGCCTCACATCTGCCTGTTCGTTATGTGAACAGTCTCTGACAGTGCCTGGCACATAAGCAAGCGTGCAGTGAAAGTTTAAGAATGGGGATGCGCTCCAGGAATGCTCCAAATTCCACAGGTGTTGGCATCTAATATGATTGTTCCAAGGCAGAATAATGAGCGTGTGAAACCCGAGGTCTTGTGTTAGCCTCTGAGAAAGTAATGTGCTGGTAACTTTCTGTTTTGGTCTGTGCTGACAGTTAGCATGTTTATGATCAGGCCATGAACCTGAAAAGAAAAAATAAGCTCTACCTGAGAAACAGGGAAAATCCCAAGTCATGTTTATAGCCCTCTTTTACTGAAAAAATCAACCAATTTCATAAGAATATAAGAATTTCATATCCAAATAACTACCTAAACATTCCCCAGTTTAACCCTGGGTGACGTTTAGTTGCATTTAAGAAAACTTGCCATATTTTAGATTCTAAAATGTTGTTTAAAATTATTTATAAAATTGTGCAACGATAAGTATTTTCTATAAAATGACTATGTGCTTTGACCCAGAGCCAGATAAGAAAAATATGAAAAGAATGAAGAATCTGGCCTGATTTTTGATCCTGGTAAAAAGAGAGTCACTGAAGTCAAAGGCAGAGGCATTTCGCTGTGACCTGGCTAAGGCCGCAGACTGCCATGTACCCAACTCACAAGATAAGACGTGGTTAAGAATAAAGAATTTTAAATGCCCAGGGAATAAAGATTCCCAACTGAAACATATGGCCTTAGGGTTTCCACTGACACAGCAGACTGAATTCAACAGTAAGAAAGGGTTCGGCATGTCTGCTTGTGGCTCTGGTAGAACTCCAGCGGCTTGGTGTTAAATCCGACTCCGTAATCTTCCCTCAACTGAAATTTCCAACCCTTGAACCTCAGCCTATGTGGATGATGAAACTTAGTGGGTAACTTTTTCACAGCTGAAAGGTTTTGAAATATACATAAAGATAATAAAATAAATCAAACCCAAAGTATTAATACTTTGTGCTAAATTTAGGAAAAGGTTTGCAATGGTCAAGATAATCTGAGCATGCTCATTGGTTAAACAGAATATTTGGTGCATTAAGCAATCTGATTTGTGGTTTCAATTTAAAATGTGTAATTGGCTTTCTTTTGTGATTTTAAGTTGGTATCAGTGAATTTGACTAAGTTTGTAAACAGAATTAAGTGGTTTAAGAAAACTTGATTTAGTATATCTCTAAATTTGAGTTAAAACTCCTCAAAGTGTTGTTTAAAAGTTTAGAAATATTTTGCTTATTATGTTTGTCACCTTGCCTTTTCACAGTCATCTGAAGTGCTTGAAAAAAGTCAGGTATATTAAATTTATAAACGTAGTTCAGAAAGTTAAGGGCAATTTAAGTAAGTTTAAAAATGGGACTAAGTTTTTAGGGAAATTTAATTTGGTAAACTTGAATTGGTTGAACTTTCAAAAGAACAAGTGAGAATAACTGTATAAACAGTATAGCAGGATTTGTAAGTCAAAAAGGCTTGAAAATTTGTTTTAAAATTTAATATTAAATTTAAAACCTAATTAACTATTAAAAAAACAAAACCAAACCCACTGCCGTCGAGTCGATTCTGACTCATAGCGACCCTATAGGACAGAGCAGAACTGCCCCATAGAGTTTCCAAGGAGCGCCCAGCGGATTCAAACTGCTGATCTTTTGGTTAGCTGTAGCAGTTAACCACTACGCCACGAGGGTTTCCAATTAACTACAAGTAATCCTTCATGTCCTCTTGAACTTCAAAAAAATTTAAATGACTCCTACTATTTACTGTTGCCTGACGGCAGTGGGTTTGGTTTTTTATTCTGCTGGCCATGCCATCCTATGGGGTGGATGTACCATGTCCTTTTGCCACATGAGGTTTCCAGGGGCTAATAAGTAACTTGCCTAAGATCACAAAGCTCGTAAGCCAGGACTTCAGGATGAATTTTAGGACCCTGCTCAGAATCCAATGTCATGGTCAGCCTGACCTATGGATTGCATTTGCTTAGGAGGTCCACAAGGAATCCTGGTGGTGCAGTGGTGAAAGCACTCGGCTGCTAACCCAAACCACCAGTGGCTCTGTGGGAGAGAGATGTGGCAGTCTGCTTTTGTAGAGACTTACAGCCTTGGAAACCCTGTGGGGTTGCTGTGAGTTAGAATCGACTTTGTGGCAGTGGGTTTAGTTTTTGGGTTAATCAAACAAGTAAGGGCCCCTGGTAGCACAGTGGTTAAGCACTCAGCTGCTAACCAAAAGGCTGGCACTTTGAACCCACCAGCCACTAACTGCATGGGAGAAAGACGTGGCAGGCTGCTTTGTAAAGATTAAAAAAAAACCCAAACTTCTTGCCACTGAGTCACTTCTGACTTGTAGCAACCCTACAGGACAGAGGAGAACTGCCCCGTATGGCTTCCAAGGAGCAACTGGTGGATTCACACTTTCCACCTTTTGGTTAGCAGCCCAGCTCTTAACCGTTGCACCACCAGGGCTCCCTGTAAAGATTATAGCCTTGGAAACCCTATGGCGCAGTTCTACTGCGTTCTATAGGGTTTCTACAAGTTGAACTCAACTCTACGGCAATGGGGTTTTTGTTTTTTTTTTTTTTAATCAACTACGTGTCTACTTACTAGCTTCTTCTTTAACTTTATCCATTTCTGCCATTAATGAAACTTCTTTGTCAATGATGCTAGGAAGGAAAAACAAAAACAAAAGCAAAGAATGCTTAATCAAAGATAAAATTTTAATAAGCAGTGGAAGTAAAAGAAAAATTATTTTCATTAAACATAATGCAAAATTACCATAAATATTTCTACGCTACAATGCCAGCAGCATACTTTGCCTTTCCAAAATTGAGGCAACATGGAAGGGCTGCACCAAGTATTACACAGTGACATCTGCTGATTAAATCATTGTCAGCAAATCCAAAAAAAGTCTTTCAAACTTTCAGAGTTGTGCTGTTTGAATTTAAATTTGAGAGTATTTTTGCCCCACAAACCTCAAAGTTACAAAACAAAATAATGAAGATTTGAAAAGCTTGCACTTAGGTCATTAAAGGCCTGTAGTTCTCAGACATCTTTGTGCTCCACCCTCAAAGATTCTGCCTGGGAGGACATGAGGTGGGCCTAGTTCTGATGCAGATGATCCTAGGTTCATACTCTGAGAAATATGGTCTGGGCCAATCCTCCTCCATGCTGTATACGCAAACAGTTACTGCTCGGCTGCTAACCAAAAGGTTAGAAGTTCGAGTCCACCCACAGGTGTCTCGGAAGAAAATCCTGGCAACTGACTTCTGAAAAATCCGCCACTGAAAGCCCTGTGGAGCACAGTTCTACTCTGACATACGTGGGGTCGCCATGAGTTGGAATTGCCTGGATGGCAACTAGTTTGGTTCCCCCAAATAAGTATTTCAAGGCTCAAATTAACTTTTTTTTCCCCACCATTTTATTTCACTTATTTTTTGGTTAGTTTTTTTAAAAGGTAAAATCCACATAAAACAAACAATTATCTGTCCAAAAGTTTGTCTTTCTCCCACCTTGACCCCTAGTTCTTCAGTTCCCCTTTCCAGAAGCAATGCATGATTACACATCTCTTAAATATCCTTTCACATTTTCTCTACGTATACACAAGCATATGTATCAGATACTCTTTTTATTTTCATTTCATCCATATATATTTCAATATGTATCTCTAAACGTGAAGGATTTTTTTTTAACAAGCATATGTATCAGATACTCTTTTTATTTTCATTTCATCCATATATATTTCAATATGTATCTCTAAACGTGAAGGATTTTTTTTTAACATAACCGCAGTAGTATTATAACCTCTAAAATGTTACTTTTTTTGATATTGCAATTGGTTGACATATCTCTTATATCTCTTTTAATTTATAGGTTTCTTTCTATCTCTCTCACTCTCACTTTTTTTTTTAACTTTTGCCATTTATTTGTTAAAGAAAGCAGGTGTTCCCAGTGTGGATTTTGTTGATTGCATCTCCATAGTATTATTTAAACCATTTCTTTATATTTCCTATAAATTTGCTGTCAGATATGGAAATGCGGTTAGATTCAGGTTTGATTTTTCTTCGCAGGAGGTAGACTTTATATCGTGTATTTCCATCGGGAGACACATAATGACACAACACAACACACTTATAAAGTATTCCTCCTGAAAAAAAAAAAATCAAACCTGAATCTAATCATGTTTCTATATCTAATAACATGTTTATAGGAAATACAAGATACCTCTCTTTTTTTATATTAGCACTGGTGAACATTGACCAGATTCAATAAATCAATAGGGACTGCAAAATGGGAATATTATAATTCTAACACTCTTTCTTCATTTATTTCCTGGAATTCTTCCATAAAGAGAAATGTTCCCTTATGTCCTATTTGGTTATCCAGAAGTACAGATTGTTTAGGTAAGGCAGGATAAATGCCGGATTTCTCTGCTTTTATTTATCAGTTTTCAAAATAACAGTGGATTCCTTAGCATCCTCCAAAGGTGACCAAGGAGATTTACCTGCTTGCTTGTTTGTAATTTTAATTATGAACTCATATTTGACGTGCTTCAGCCACTGCAGTTATCATCCTTTTTACTACTCAGATTGTTCCATCAGATTTATTTTTTCTAAAAATCACGGTGTGTTTACTTTTAAAATTTAAAGTATGCTGACAATTTATTTCCTCTTGAGGATTTTGTATTATTTACCAAGGTAACAAACAAGTGGTTTCTGGGATCTATCTACAGTAGTTTTGGGGCGCCTCAATCAGATGATGATGTAACCTAAGCACTTGGAGAGTAAGGCCTTTGGTACACCGTGTGCTGAGGAGTTCAGCTCCGTCCAACCAGGAAATCCTAGTGGAAAGAACTGACATGTATGGTGAATGGCAAATTCTTCAGAACTGGGCACTAAGCCTAATCCATCAACCACAGACGACATCAGCTATTCCCGTGACGCAGTATGGCTTAAAGTCACTGGATATAATCACTTTAGTGTAACCAGCATATCAATGTGTTTTAAATATAGGGAATATGTGATGCAAAAAGGTAATGGTGAGAAGGAAGGAAGTCTTTATCCCTTCTGTGTCTCAATTTACTCAGGTTCCCTCCCTGAAGGTCTCTACTGTTACCAGTCTCTTGCATATCTTTCCAGGGATAATCTAGGCATAAATGAACATATACTTGTTAACTGCATTAAATGCTGGGTTGAGTTAATAGATTTGTGCTCCTGTAATGACAAGGTATACTTGGCTGCCCTGCCAAGTTCACGAATGGCGCTATAATAGAGGCAAACAGATAATTTTTTGCAACTTTCATTGAGAAGGCAGTTCCATCTTAGCAAAACAAAGGCTAATGGTAAGCTGTCTGGGAGACAAAGTAAGAACCTAGAGCCTTGGGTATCAGGAGGCCAGCTACAAATATACAGGTAACTACTCTTCCTGAAGAAATGCTTTGAGGACTAAGGTGCACCTGACCCAAGCCATGGTGTTTTTAATCACCTTATATGCATGCAAAAACTGGACAATGAATAAGGAAGGGTGAAGAAGAATTGATGCCTTTGAATTATGGTGCTGGCGAATAATACTGAATATACCATGGACTGCCAGAAGAATGAACAAATCTGTCTTGGAAGAAGTACAGCCAGAGTACTCCTCAGAAGTGAGGATGGTGAGACTTCATCTCACGTACTTTGGACATGTTAGGAACCAGTCCCTGGAGAAGGACACTATGAGGGTCAGCAAAAAAGGAAGACCTTCAATAGGATGGACTGGCACAGTCACTGCAACAATGAGCTCAAACATAGCAATGATTGTGAGGATGGTACAGGACTGGGCAGTGTTTCATTCTGTTGTACATAGGGTGGCTATGAGTTGGAACTGACTCAATGATACCTAATACAAAGAAGGAGAAGGGAGGGGAAGAAAAGGGAAAGGAAGAGAAGAGAATGAAAGGGAAAGAGAGGGGAGGGGAGAAGAGGGAAGGGCATGGGACAGGAGAGGAGGGGAGAGGGGAGAAGAGAAAAAAGAAGAGAGGGAAAGGGAGGGAGGGGAGGTGAGGGGAGGGAAGAGCTGAGTTAGAAAGGTTGGGGGCTGTGGAGGGTGAACAGCCTGGGAGAAATCGCCAGTGGTGGGGGGAACAAAGAACTTCCAGAAGCTAGAATGCTGATAAGCTATCGTAAGTTGTGTGCCGTGAGGTGTATGGTGTGAGCCTTTCCTGGGATATCCAGATCTTCATAAATCTAGTGTGTCTGGTATGAACGGTTTGAATATGTGTGGCTACACATACATGGCAACTATGGAAGGGACTATATTTCACACCTGCATCAAGGCAAAACTGAATAGCTGAAGAGTTGTGAGGAGGCAACATCTTGAAGGCAAAGTGAACATCAAAATGTTAACACCTCCCCCAGCCCCCAAACTGGTAAAACTGGAGTGGGCTTTGGCCTTGGTACTTGGCCAAGACACTTTATTTGGAGCTTAAGGGGCTGGGAGAGCCCAGCTGACTTCTGGGTTACATGGTGATGGAGCTATAGGTCATATGAGGCCTGAAGGTAACCCTGTATTCCATTCTCTTCACCAACAGAGGGAAGCGGGGTTGAACAAGGCTTGCGATGGCTGAATGGGAATATATCACAGAGAGGGCTAAAATGGGAATATGGACAGAACATTCATTCATTCAATGAATATTTACTGTTTTCTGCCATGTGCCAAACAATGGTTTGTGGGCTGGCAATACAACAGTGGTTAAAAAAGACAAAGATTCCTGCCATGACATTCATTTTGGGATAGCTGAGAGGAAGAACATGAGGAAACATATTGGGGAAAAAGGAAAGAACAGGAAGAGGGGGAAGAAAATGGTGAAGAAAAGAAGAAATTAGGCCCCCTCCTCTGCCAAGCAACTGGACAGCTCCTACACAGAGTCCCCAGGTTTTAAGCATGCAACTAAAGGAACTGCTTGCAGGTAACACAAGGTTGGCATGTCTTCAGCTTCCCAGTGGATGAGGAAGAAGCCAACACAGGGCAGTCCCATACAGTGAAGGGCCCTGAGGAGAAGAGTCTCTGGGTATCTTCAGTCCCTACTCCCCAGCCCACCCCAAACAAGGTGCGGTGCTGTGAATCACTTAATATGGCCCTGCAAGCCACAGTCTTCATGATTCCCACATGATGACTGGATGAGACCATGGAAATACGGTGTATGGAACCCTAACGAGGTGTGGTAGTTGGTGTTGTCTGTTGGCTTGGCTAGGCCATGATTCCCAGTATTGTGATCTGATGTAATTAACCTCAATTTTTATGTGTTGTAAATCCTAATCTCTATGTGTTAATGAGGCAGGATTAGTGTGGGGTGTATCTTCAGTCACAGCCTTGCAGGAAGGTGTGACTCAAGTCCTACCATTACTCAAGTCACACCCTTCCCTGTGGTGTAGCCTGCATCCAATGTATAGAAGTGAGTGCTCTGGCGGGGATCGCTCTCTCTGTGCATCTGGATCCTACATCTGGCTAGTCATTGTCTGACCTCTGGTTCTTGGGACTTAAGCCAGGGGCCAGCCATCTGACCTGAAGATAATGGGATTCACCAGCTTCCACAGCCTTGTGAGCTAGTAGCCTGTCATCTGGCCTGCCGATTTGGGTTCATCAGCCCCTGAGGTCGCCTGAGTCAGGAGAAGACTACACCCGACCCATGGATTTGGGACTTGCCAGCCTCCACAGCTGTGTGTTCCATTTCCTTGATAATGGTTCATGAGTTTTGTGAGATGATGAGCAAATTATGGAACCCAAAAATAGGAGGGAGAGTACTGAGGGGAGGAGGAGTAGGTGATGTTAGAGATAATGGAGTGGTACAGCAGTTTGGAAAAGTTGGATATTTGGGACACCTTTAACTTCCTCCTCATAGGAACCAGCTTTGTGCTTATTCTTGTACAAGAAATTATTCATTTACAAGGCCATAGGCCCTGGAGTTGAGAATCCTGCAGCCTGTGTGTTTGTGTGTGCTGGGTGGGGAGAATGGTGTGGGAAGGGGCCTTTGCTAATTTCTTTACCAGCTACCAGATCATGATAAAATTTCTGTTGATTAAATTTAATATAATAATGTACCCAGAGAGTTTACGATGGACAGCTGGGGTATAATATATATCCTCAGGTCTAACACATATTAAACAAAGCTGGATATTCATACGATTGTTAGTTCATACCCTCTGGGTTAGCAACAAGAGGGATGAAGGTTATACACAATAAACTGTCAATCTGCTTAATGCACACTTGAGGATGTGGAAAAAGCTTGTGATGCTGGCATCAAACCATGCTTCCATTCTTCTCGGTATTTCAACAAAAGATCGTCCTCAAGCATCACAGTAATTCATGCACTGCTGTGTATGATCGTGCTTTCAAAATGCATGTGCATGAAGGCAAGCCAGTGACTCTTTGCTGAGTCAGGGCTCTGCTCTGAACTGATGCTAAATCTGATGCAAACCAAGATCAGGTGCCAGCCTCAGTAAAGAACACTGATTCTCCCTTAAGAATCTTAACCACCTGGACCTGAGATTCCTTGGATTTTGCTCTCAAGGAGACAGGCTTGTTGGAGAGTAGAATAACCCTGGAAAGTGGGTGTGGAGGATGAAATAGTAAAGGCTGGCATCAGGTTGTCAGACAGCGAGGAGCTGGCATCATGTCAAGCTGAGGGCCAGACCGAATGAAGGATCAAAGAGGAAAGACAGTATCTGGAATCTTCTAAATGCCCTTGAGGCCTGGTGTCACATGCAGCCTAATGAGAAATTTCATCCGTGCCATCTGCAAGTCCTACTGTATCTTCTTGGAGGTACTAAGAGTCACTCTCTGAAGTGCTGCTTGCTGAAAAATAGCTCCTCTGGATGGAAAAGGACAGGGTTTGGCCAAAATGCTGGTATGGCCTTATCAGCTATGGAGGCTAGGAGGGCGGTCCTTTGAGAGACTGGTGAGAGAAACCACCTGGGACCATCGGACAAGACAATTTTGCTTGACCATCTAGTAGATAAAGTCCTTCAGTTCTGAGCTTCCTTTAGAGAGCTGATGAGTCACAGAAGAATCAGAGATAGTTTCATGGGCCAAGTTCCACTGAGGAAGGAGCAAAGAGCATATACTTGCTTTTAAGGTACATCTGTGTAGACAGGTATCAGCCCTAAGTTGCCTCAAAACAAGAGCTGATAATAATTAACATTTCTTGAATGCTTACTGTGTGCTAAGCACATTAAAAAAAAAAAAAAAGAATGATCTCAAAATACTTCACAACAAGGAACCCTGGTGGCACAACATTTAAGCACTTGGCTGATAACTGAAAGGTTGGTGGTTTGAGCCCACCCAGTGGTTCCATGGGAGAAAAGACCTGGTGATCTGCTCCCGTTAAGATGAGAGCCTAGAAAACTCTATGGCGTAGTTCTACTCTGTCACATAAGGTCGCTATGAGTTGGAATCAACTGAACAGCACACAACTACAACAAGAACAAGCTTTGTAACACCCCAGGGGCTATGGGCCCTGCTCTCTTCCAGCCACAGGGCCGAAGTATAGCCCTTCCCTCTGTCTGGAAGACAACACTCTTCAACATTTAATTAACTCCGAGACTCCCTTCATATCTCCACTCCGTTATCACTTCGAAAGCTCCAAGTTGCAAAAAACTTCTGTTCAATTTTACGATCTTAGACCACTCTGGGCTGCTGAACAAAAGAACTCCTCCATAGCAGTAAATGTAAGAGTGGATAACATTCATTTTTCTAAGGCATAACAATAATGAAACTTCTTAGTTGGTGTATTATAGTGCTTGCATATAAATTGTGTTTATGCAAAATTTACATAATTTTGATAACTGATGGAATCTAATTATTTGAGAAATAGCTTATGAATAAAAGTGTAACTATATTCACCAAACACATAGGGTTTGGCTCAGAATCAAAATAGGTAAATTGATGATTCTGCTTGCATATTGGAGAGGTCATAAATTATTGCTGAAATTTGTATTTTTCCCCACTAATCACTTGCAATTCTAGGTTTTGAACACAGGGTTTCAAACTGAGTCCTGTACAGTTCCAACTCCTGCTGAGAATCTGCATTTCTAATGAGTCCCCCAGATATACTAAATGAGAATCTACATTTTAACAAGATCCCCAGGTGATTCTTATGTATAACTTCCTGGGAATGTTTTTTTAGACACGCAAATTCTCAGCAGGAATTAAACCCGGAATAAACTGGTTTAAAGCCCAGTTTGAATGCTTTTGCTTTTCAACAGTGACCCTCTCTACTTGACAGAAATACATAAAACCAGCTGCCATTGACTCACTGCCAACTTGTGATGACCTTATGTATGTCAGGGTAGAACTGTGCTGCATAGGGTTTTCAGTGGCTGACTTTTTAGAAGTGGATCACCAGGCTTTTCTTCCAAGGTGCCTCTCTGGGTGGGCTCAAATCTCCAATCTTTCAGTTAGCAGTCAAATGCATTAACTGTCGTACCACCCAGGGACAGAAACACAGAACTCTTTAATTGGCTTTTCACTGGCCACTACAAGTTCTCTCAGTGCGTGGGGAGAGCACTCTGAAGAACATCAAGGTTAAGATACATCAAACTCATTCCACATCAACAGTCACATAAAACTCATGCTGACCTCACATGTTTTGGACGTGCCCTTTAGCCTTCTAAAATACACACCTTCTCGTTTTATCTAAACTGCCTGGACAGTAAAATTTGATTTTGTTGCCATAAAAAAAAGCTTTTATTATCTAAGCAATAAGGTGTAAGGAGAAGGAGATTACCATGGCAAAGCCTTTACAGTTTATTATATAGGTAATCACACAGGTAAAGTGTCATTTTATAAAAATGTTTCCACACTCTTCATTCCTTTTCCATACAGGACTAACAACAGTAATAGAAAGAACCTGAAAGGCACTTCCGTAGAATCAGACTGGTCGATTTCAGCTCTGAGAAAGGCTCTTCCCAGAAATGTGAAGACCAAGACGCCGATGACAAAACTGCTTGATTTGGAAGCTCGGATGAGCCAAGTCACATCTAGCGTTCTTCATAAATAGAAAGAACATTATGAGGGGGGCAGCCACAGAACTTGCTGGGGGATACTAAGGAATTAAAGCAGAATTTCAAAGGCAATTTAAGAAATAAATCTTCAACAGCAGCCAGACTAACACAGATTAAAGAGTTAAAACTAGGCCATGGTCCATCTCTGATGAGTTTTCCTTAGGGAGACTGTGATGGCAGAAATCGCCTGGGACCGTCGGATCAGACAATTCTGCTTCAGGACCTTCTAGTGAATAAAATCCTTCAAGTCTGAGCTTCCTTTCGCAAAATGAAGCAGGTAGGAACATCAGGAGGAAACAAGGCTGGAGAGGGACAGGCAGGATGAGCAGGCTGAAGAAAACCTCATGTCCCCCAGCCGACTATAGAGAGAATGTAGAGATTGGTGGGAAGAATGGATGCTAATGGCTGCTAATGTAATGTTTCAGCCTTCCTGGCTTCTATCGAGTAGTATAAAGCATGCAATGAGATAAGCCATAAAGCCAGGCTTCCCAGTATAAAGTATTTTTATTTCCTTCATTAAAGGAAAAATAATGGAAAACCAGTTCCCCCTCGTGTGGCCTCTGCTCCTTATTAGTGCATCAGGGAATGTCGGCTGAGCTCCTGCCAGTCTGCTGGTGTCTGGTGGCTGCTACGAGAAGCCTTGAGCTGGAGAGTTATGTTTGCCCTTTGCTAGCTAGCACCGATGGAAGACGCTGTCTGTATGGCCCAAGTGTTTAAGCATCTGTGTCCCTTCTCCTAGGTGCAGGTGTATGAAACTTCCTTTATACACTAAGGCGTAATGTACTGTTACCATGGGTACCACTTCTAGTCCAGCTCCCGAGGTACTACTAC
The DNA here is from genome assembly GCF_030014295.1 of Loxodonta africana. Classification (NCBI taxonomy): domain Eukaryota; kingdom Metazoa; phylum Chordata; class Mammalia; order Proboscidea; family Elephantidae; genus Loxodonta; species Loxodonta africana. The sequence goes on from NC_087347.1 coordinate 45,855,027, forward strand.
CAGGAATTCTTGGGCCCAGGACAAAACTAGTCTAGGGTTTCAGCTCACCAATTTCTCAACTACAGCAGCAAAGCATCTGTCCTTGGCTTGATAGGCACAAATGCACAAGGCTTCTGGACCTGTGTGTGGGTCTGTACTCCCAGGTTCAGGAGGACCTGCAGCCCTAACACCTATGACAGCTGCACACTGAACTCGCATGCCGCTGGTGCCTGCTCCTTCCCTTCTCCACTCTGGTCTCCACCTTTCAGCCTCCTGGACCCTGGACGCTGGTTACTGGGGTCACCTCTCCCGAGTTTCCATGACTCCTTCGCTTTCCACACAATTAAGTCCTCTACAGTCTACCTGAGAAACCATTTTCCTACTATACTCTCCACTCCCACAGTTGCAAGTTAACCCTGGGCTCATTATCAAATCGTTGGCTGTGGTCTTTTTTTTTTTTTGCCACAGTGATGGCATTCCTGGGTCTGCCATCTTCCACTTTGTACATCTTTTAAAATAATATTTTATTGTGTTTGAGGTGAAAGTTTACACAGCAAATTCGATTCCCATTTAACAAGTTTTATACAAGTTGTTCTGTACCACTGGTTACAATTTTTACAATGTGTCAGCGTTCTCACTATTTCCATTCTGTTTGTTCTGTTTCCATTGATCTAGCTTCCGTTCCCCTTCTTATCTTTGCTTCTGGGTAAGTGTTGACCATTTGTTGACTGTTTAAGGGAGTACCTTACTCATGGATGATACTGTAAATTTTATAAGCCAATCTATTATTTGGCTAAATGGCTCCAGAAATAACTTCAGTTCTAAGTTCAAAGGGTATCTTAGGGCTATAGTCTTACGGGTTCCTCTAGTTTCTATCATTCCAGTAGGGCTGTCCTTTTTTTAGGAATTTGAATTTTATTCTACATTTGACTCTGTGCTTTTTTTGCATTTAGGTTTTACAAGCTACATTCCTTTTTTTTTTTTTTAAGGCAGCATTCTTTTTATAACTAGAAAAAATAATAAATGGAATTCTTTTTCCTGAATGTAGCAGTAAAAAAAAAAAAAAAATTTTTTTTTTAAGCAGTGGTGACAAACTGAACTTCCTGAAGATGTCTTGAATACCACACATTGATATGTGGTAAACATTCAAAACCCAACAGATGTGTCTACAGCACAGACTGTGGTGCATCACAAACCTTTGAAAAGTTGCCAACAATGATGACTGTCAGGGAAATGAAGAAGCAGTGCCTTAAGCCTGAATCCCATTCCACATGCAGAGTAAAACCCCCCAGCCATCACTGAATGTCAGCAACAGCGCTCTGTTTGCTGATCAGGTGGAGCTCATTTTATTCCTTTTTTTTTTTAAATCAGAGATAACCTGTTACTATCTCTTAGTCTGCGTTATTTAAATTGGAACCTTACAATGACTCGAAGCCACAATTAATGAGTAAGTACTTTGTCAGACCATTTGAGGTGCATTTCCAAAAGGGGACACATGCAGATTTAGCACAAGCACCAACTCCCAACACTTATAAAATCCTGGAGTTCTTATAAAATACACAGCCTATTAAAAAAACAGGGATTTCCTTTACTTCTTGGAATTTTAAAAATGACATCTGAGCTGCAATGATCCTATAAATTCTACAATTCCCACAACTTCATATGTTCAGTGGTACAATCTACATTCCCCATATGCCTCCATTTAGAATCTCATATATGACTTTGCTTAACAATCTAAGTTCTTATCTTTGCTAAATACTGCTTAGTTTTGTTTCTTTCCATGGAAATCACTATTCAGTGAAGGTAACAGTATTTTTCTTTCCATGGTCATAAAAATGATATGATTGACCACCCGTTTTTTAGAAAAGCTACACCTATGGGAGAGAAAGCAAACTGCTCTGTCTGTGGATGTTAATTTTCTCGTCGCACAAGGGAGCCATTTAAGGAACAAAGTTAACATTCTTCTTTACATTTTTACTTTATTCTACATCCTCATTAAAAACCAACTGGAAAACAGAGAAAGTAGGATAAAAACAAAGTAATTTTCAAAATATGGCAAAATCTCTGTCTCGGACTCAAAATACAGCCAATCATTCCCAACACTGTTGTATTTCCTTTCAGGGTTTTTTTTTGGGGGCGGGGGGGCAGAGGCAAGAGTGGAGGGAGGGCCTGTGCAGGAGCCATCATTGTTGCTGAACACCAAGAACTGAGGAACAGAAACTGGAAGAGACAGATGTGACACAAGAAGTTACAAACATGCTAGCCCACATCCGATCCAAGGTAGCCTGGCCTAGCCTTGACTGTTTTTTGCTCCTAGTGGTTCCAGAATTCCTCGGCTCTCTAGAGAGGAGGCAGAGAAGGAATGTGCACTTCCTGCTTTGGGCCATAAAGCTCTTCACCACTGGGTACCTCCAGTCTCATGTTCTGCCACTCTCCTCAGTAAGTCCTTGCCCGAGCCCAGTGGTTTCCAAAGTGGGGGGCACAAATAAGCTATTAAACTCCATGAACTCGCTTTTCATTAAAAAGCAGACTTTTCTCATCTTTAGTATATAGATTAACAATGGCACACATATAGAATTTATAAATAAATTTTCTGATTCCGGAGGAATGTGTCAAAATTCTCTTACTGATGGAGCGAGACTCAGGGAATGTGCTGGTCCCAGGACACATGACGATCGCCTGTGCTTCTGGTTCCTCTGCGTCGTCTGCATGGGACCCTCTTTTTCCCTTCTCTGTCTAGTAAATTCATAGTCAACCTGTAAGAATCAGCTCAAACGTTGCCTCTGTGGTGGGCCCTTTCCTACCTAGCCAGAGTTGACTGTGCCTTCCTTAACATACTCCTCGTATAGTATTTGCCACCCTGCATTACACTACTTGTTTCCACCTGCACACCTTAGACCTTGGGCTTTTCCAGGAAAGAGACCATCTTTTATCCCTCACTATGTTTTTAGCAGTGGAGCCCCTGGCTGGGGCAAATGGTTAATGTGCTCCGTTACTAACTGAAAGGTTGGA